>NC_135235.1:365557850-365871032 GCF_051348905.1 Ranitomeya variabilis | reverse complement strand
TCGTTGCCCTGGCGGTGTGCTTTGGATCATTGTCATGTTGAAAGACCCAGCCACGTTTCATCTTCAATGCCCTTGCTGATGGAAGGAGGTTTGCACTCAAAATCTCACGATACATGGCCCCATTCATTCTTTCATGTACCCGGATCAGTCGTCATGGCCCCTTTGCAGAGAAACAGCCCCAAAGCATGATGTTTCCACCACCATGCTTTACAGTAGGTATGGTGTTTGATGGATGCAACTCAGTATTATTTTTCCTCCAAACACGACAAGTTGTGTTTCTACCAAACAGTTCCAGTTTGGTTTCATCAGACCATAGGACATTCTCCCAAAACTCCTCTGGATCATCCAAATGCTCTCTAGCAAACTTCAGACGGGCCCGGACATGTACTGGCTTAAGCAGTGGGACACGTCTGGCACTGCAGGATCTGAGTCCATGGTGGCGTAGTGTGTTACTTATGGTAGGCCTTGTTACATTGGTCCCAGCTCTCTGCAGTTCATTCACTAGGTCCCCCCGCGTGGTTCTGGGATTTTTGCTCACCGTTCTTGTGATCATTCTGACCCCACGGGGTGGGATTTTGCGTGGAGCCCCAGATTGAGAGAGATTATCAGTGGTCTTGAATGTCTTCCATTTTCTAATTATTGCTCCCACTGTTGATTTCTTCACTCCAAGCTGGTTGGCTATTGCAGATTCAGTCTTCCCAGCCTGGTGCAGGGCTACAATTTTGTTTCTGGTGTCCTTTGACAGCTCTTTGGTCTTCACCATAGTGGAGTTTGGAGTCAGACTGTTTGAGGGTGTGCACAGGTGTCTTTTTATACTGATAACAAGTTTAAACAGGTGCCATTACTACAGGTAATGAGTGGAGGAAAGAGGAGACTCTTAAAGAAGAAGTTACAGGTCTGTGAGAGCCAGAAATCTTGATTGTTTGTTTCTGACCAAATACTTATTTTCCACCATAATATGCAAATAAAATGATAAAAAAACAGACAATGTGATTTTCTGGATTTTTTTTTCTCAGTTTGTCTCCCATAGTTGAGGTCTACCTATGATGTAAATTACAGACGCCTCTCATCTTTTTAAGTGGTGGAACTTGCACTATTGCTGACTGACTAAATACTTTTTTGCCCCACTGTATGTGCACCCGCTCAGAATGAAGCTAGTAAGCAATGCTACATTGCTTCCCTCACTGTAAGCCCACCGTTTAGGACACCACCTGCAGCAAATGTGGAGGTATCGTCGCAAGGCCAAAGCAGTCAGGGAATCACCAGGTTGTTGGTAGGAAACACTGTATGTAGGCCAACAGCAAGAATACCCTCACCAACCCTCTCTCAATCTGCCATGTCCATCACCACCCCCGCTAGTTCCACCATATGCAGCTCTCCAGTCCAGCTCACCCTACAAGAGACTCTCGTTGGGAAAAGGAAGTACTCATCCTCTCACCCGCGTACACAGGGTTTGAATGCCCACATTGCTAGACTAATCTCGTTAGAGATGATGCCCTACCGGTTGGTTGAAAGTGAAGCTTTCAAAGCCCTGATGGCCTACGCAGTACCACGCTATGACCTACCCAGTCGACACTTCTTTGCAAGAAAAGCCATCCCAGCCCTCCATCAGCATGTCAAAGACCGCATTGTCCATGCACTCAGGCAATCAGTCAGTAGAAAGATCCACCTCACAACAGATGCATGGACCAGTAGGCATGGCCAGGGACATTACGTGTCCATCACGGCACACTGGGTTAATGTGGTGGATGCAGGGTCCACAAGGGACAGCCATAGTGGGAAAGTTCTGCCTAGCCCATGGTCTAAGAAACAGTTGGCTGTAGGCGTTCGCCACACCTCCTCCTACTCCTCCTCCAGCAGAAGCGAAAGCTCGTCCACAGAGAGCAGTTGCACGACCACTCCATCCGCAGCTGCCAGTGTTGCATACGAGGTGTCCCATTATGGAACAGCTAGTGGTAAGCGTCAGCAGGCTGTGTTGGAAATGAAGTGTTTGGGCGACAACAGACACACCACGGAAGTTCTGGCCGAGTTCTTGCAGCAAGAAACTCATTCATGGCTGGGCAGTGTACATCTTGAGGCACTAAGATTAAATTTAATACACCGCACACTCTAAGTGTATCATTTGTGAAAAATTTGAAATTTATTGAAGTGCTATAGACATATCATTCAACAATGCAGAATGCGACCAGAAGTCAAACTGACAACGTTTCGACTCCTCCCGAGTCTTTATCAAATGGTCGCTTAGCAAGGTGAATAGTAGTATAGCATAGATAGTATCCTCATAGCATAAAGAGTATCTTACAAAATGATATTAATAATAGGCAGGTGGCCTTTCCTTATGGTACCGCAAGTATAGTCTTTCAAAGTAGGTGGGAGTACTGAAAGTATGTTTGTAGCTCAAAGACCGCAATATTCCTGTTGCGCCGTAAAATGAATCCTGGCAGGCTCTGTGGGTAAGAGGATGAGCCTCGTGTGGTATACGGACCGCAGATGGGTCTGACGTGACGTAGGTACTGCCTAGGACTACTGGTAGTATGGGGCTATTTGTGGAGTTCCTCTGGCAATATTAGTAGATGGGTAGCTGCAGCTGCAATGAAGCTGAAAGCAGGGAACTTCTTTATAAGCAAGGCTCCACACAGGCTGTATGCGGCGGTAGCAGAAAGCAGGTTGCCGCTTACACCCCGGCACCTTAAGAGGTCTCCAACCCATGGCCCCTTTTGCCATTCATGCAACCTTCTTTCTGCTACCGCCGCATACAGCCTGTGTGGAGCCTTGCTTATAAAGAAGTTCCCTGCTTTCAGCTTCATTGCAGCTGCAGCTACCCATCTACTAATATTGCCAGAGGAACTCCACAAATAGCCCCATACTACCAGTAGTCCTAGGCAGTACCTACGTCACGTCAGACCCATCTGCGGTCCGTATACCGCACGAGGCTCATCCTCTTACCCACAGAGCCTGCCAGGATTCATTTTACAGCGCAACAGGAATATTGCGGTCTTTGAGCTACAAACATACTTTTAGTACTCCCACCTACTTTGAAAGACTATACTTGCGGTACCATAAGGAAAAGCCACCTACCTATTATTAATATCATTTTGTAAGATACTCTTTATGCTACGAGGATACTATCTATGCTATACTACTATTCACCTTGCTAAGCGACCATTTGATAAAGACTCGGGAGGAGTCGAAACGTTGTCAGTTTGACTTCTGGTCGCATTCTGCATTGTTGAATGATATGTCTATAGCACTTCAATAAATTTCAAATTTTTCACAAATGATACACTTAGAGTGTGCGGTGTATTAAATTTAATCTTAGTGTGTTAGGACATCCCAGTCCTCTACACCTGCACCTCGTCTTATTTTAACCTTAGTGCACACCAATTTCTTCTCCATTTACATCTTGAGGCAGGCAAGGTAGTCAGTGATAACAGAAGGAATTTTATGGCTGCCATAGCCCTTTCACAACTCAAACACATACCTTGCCTGGCTCACACCTTGAGCCTGGTGGTGCAGTGCTTCCTGAAAAGTTAACCGGGGATACCAGCCCTGCTCCTGAAGGTGTGAAGACTTTGCTTGCACATCCGCCGGTCGCTGGTACACTCCAGCCATATGCAGAACCATCAGCGATCATTGAGGCTTCCCCAGCACCGCCTAATAATCGACGTTGCAACAAGGTGGAACTCCACACTGCACATGCTTCAGAGGCTGTGCGAACAGAGGCGTGCTGTAATGTATTTGTGGGAGGATACACATACATGGGCAGGAAGTTGGATGGCAGACATGGAGTTGTCAGGTGTGCAGTGGTCGAAGCTACAAGACCTCTGTCAAGTCCTTCAGTGTTTTGAGGAATGCACACGGCTGCTAAGTGCAGACGACACCATCATAAGCATGAGCATCCCACTAATGCGTCTGCTGATGCAAAGTTTGACGCACATTAAGGAGCAGGCGTCTTCAGCCGAGGATGAGGGAAGCCTTGATGACAGTCAGCCATTATCTGCTCAGGGAACTCTCCTGGACGAGGTGGCGGATGAAGAGGAGGAGGAGGATGATGGGGATGAATATTTATGGGAGGAGAAAGCTTCTCAGGGGGCAATAGAAACTGGTGGCATTGCAAGGTCAGGTACAGGGTTTTTGCGGGAGACAAGTGATGTTGATTTGCCAGATAGTGCTCCTCAACCCAGCACAAGCAGTGATTTGACACCTGGAACATTGGCCCGCATGGCTGATTATGCCTTGCGTATCCTAAAAAGGGACCCCCGCATTATCAAAATGATGACCGATGACGATTACTGGTTGGCCTGCCTCCTGGATCCACGCTATAAAGGGAAATTGCAAAATATCATGCCACATGAGAACCTTGAACAAATATTGGCTACCAAACAAGCAACTCTTGTACACCGTTTGGTTCAGGCATTCCCAGCACACAGCGGCGGTGATGGTTCTCACACGAGCTGCAGGGGGCAACATGGCAGAGGTGTTAGAGGTGCACAAATCAGAAGTGGCGTTGGACAAAGGGGTTTTATGACCAGTTTGTGGAGTGATTTCGCAATGACCGCAGACACGACAGGTACTGCTGCATCTATTCAAAGTGACAGGAGACAACATTTGTCCAGTATGGTTACGAACTATTTTTCCTCCCTTATCGATGTTCTCCCTCACACGTCATTCCCCTTTGATTACTGGGCATCTAAAATAGACACCTGGCCTGAATTCGCAGAATATGCATTACAGGAGCTCGCTTGCCCAGCTGCTAGTGTGCTATCAGAAAGAGTCTTCAGTGCTGCTGGTTCAATACTGACCGAAAAAAGGACTCGTCTGGCTACCCAAAATGTTGATGATCTAACCTTCATTAAAATGAACCAATCATGGATTTCTAATTTGCCCCACCTTCCCCTGCTGACATGTAGCTTTCCTATAAAAAGGTCTTGCTTTTGGACTCCTCTTACTGACTGCTCCAATTCCTCCATTTGCAGCTGCTGAATGTCCACCATATGCCATTTTTACACCTCCCTAAATGGGCTGACTCCAACATGGGGCTGTGGTCACCACTTGGCGCAAGCACCCGTGTGAGTGCCGTTTGCCTGGACAGGTGGGTGTGCCCACTTTTGGCCGACGGCACTGGCACAGGGTCCCTCATAGTACAATGAAGTGTCTCTGGTGGTGGTGGTGCACACCCAACATCAGATACACCATCGTAATATGAGGGGCCCTGGGCCAGTACCGCCGCCCACGAGAGAGTGTTCCCCCCCAGCTCAAACAGTGCTCTACCACTTGCAAAACTTACCTCTCACTGCTCCACCACTGTTTAGTCTGTGCTGTTAAATCATTCAATGGCACTGCCAATACAAATTTGTTGAAATGACAGATGATAGTAAAAATATACAGGGGCCCTGCCCTCCATGTAGAACTGTGAATACTGTGCGCGAACTTCCAATGTCTGCTACTCAGCAGAGGAACCCACCCCTGTACCTAGCTTTGCCACCTGTTTATTTAGGAACATTTTTTTTGCAGACAATTAGCCCACTTTACTATTTTGGCCAACTTACTGTGTCAGCCACTTCTTCCAGTTGTCCTCCACCGAACAAAGCAGTGCCACCAGTTTACTCCTGTTACCAGTTTAGAACTGCATAGAGCCTACTTTTTTTTTTTAGGCCTAGTAAGTCTGCGCCACTCCTTGCAATTATCCTCTGCTGACCAAACCAATGCTGCCTGTGTACCCCTGTAACCTATTTTAAACTGCATTGAGCCTACTTTTCTATTTTAGGCCTAGTAAGTCTGCGCCACTCCTTGCAATCGTCCTCCGCTGACCAAACCAATTGTTAGGGGTCGAGATCCCGCTTCTGCACAGGGGGAATCTTGAGCCATCTCCGATGCGGTCTCCCATCCTTCTCCAGCAGCAGTGGAGCCTGCTCAGCGGAGACATCGTTCCCAGCGTCTTGCTCAGTCTGACTCTGTTCAAAGGGTTACTGCTGTTTTTCCAGCTTCTGCCATTAAAGCCAGTACTGGGCAGTGGCGAGCAGACGCTTCTGGGACTAAGTCCTACTTTTCTCGTTCTGAGCATGCCCAGAGTAAGATCTCTCAGTGGAGATCGAGGGTCACATGTTCAGATACTGCAGCTAAATCCATTGGTCCTCCAGGAAGGTCCTGAAGGTGCTCAGGCTCTGTTGCAGCCTCTCATTGGTCCTTCTAGGAAGGTCCTGTTCTTGCTGCAGCTATTTAAGGTTCTCTTGACCGCACGGCCATGCGCTAGTATTGAATCAGTTTTGTGCATGCGCCAGTGTGGTCACATTTATGTGTGTTCAGGGACTCGGCTGAAATAAGCCCCTAGAATGCCGGCACCTCCGGCGAGGAGATTGTTTGTGTGGATCTAGGGCCCTGGCTGAAATATGTCCCAAGAATACCGGCTTCTCCGGTGAGGAGATTGTATGTGAGTGTGACCACACACTGCCTTCAGCTCGGCAGTTAGCTGTGAACTCCTGTGGGGTTAACAGGGCACAGCGTCTTGTTTCCGTGCGACTCTGTGAAGTAACAGAGGTCACTTAAACAGCCATATAATGCCGTCATTTGCTAGCAGCAGGTTCCTCCTGCACGGTGGACCCCGGGCTGCGAACGCACCAATAATAACATCTATATTTACTCGGTGCGTTCCGCTAGCCCTAACATAATACTAGCGCCAGGGTCTGGCTAGCAATGGTGGACAAACAGCAATCTTTGCGGTACATCCAGCAGCTGGAGGGTAGGTTGGCGGCTCTCGAGCGCACAACCTCAGCTGTGGATGTTACCGCAGTAGCTGTTCAGGCTGCTAGCATGGCTGCAGCAACTTTGTCCACTGCCACTCCTGTTCCAACCCTATCTCGCCTCCCGCTGCCAGAAAAATTCTCTGGTGATGCCGGATCTTGTAGGGGTTTCATGAGTCAGTGCTCAATACACCTCGAGCTTCTGGCTGCACGTTTCCCTACAGAGCGGGCAAAGGTGGGATTCATTATGTCCCTCCTGTCGGACAGGGCGTTGGAGTGGGCTACGCCGCTGTGGGAGCGTGGCGATCATGTGGTGCAGAGTGCTCCGCTGTTTCTGAGCACTCTGAAACAGGTCTTTTTAGGACCTCAAGTCACCCATGATACGGCGCTCCAACTGTTGGCATTGACTCAGGGCTCGTCCTTAGTCAGCCATTTTGCCGTCCACTTCCGCACCTTAGCATCTGACCTGGAGTGGTCGGATAAAGCCCTCCTCCCTATATTTTGGAGGGGGCTGGCTGACCATGTTAAGGACGCTCTGGCCACTAGGGAGATTCCCGCCACACTGGAGGAGTTAATAGCTGTATCTACTCGTATTGACCTCCGTTTTCACAAGCGGAGGTTAAAGCGAACCCAGTGTAGGCAGAGGTTTCGGCTGGCTCCCACCTTCTCCAAACCTTTGGAATCTGTGGTTCAGGCAACCAAGTCACATGAGGCCATAGAGTTGCCACGAGCGGGACCTAAGTCCCGGACCGCTCGTGCACTTAGGGTCTGTCATGTTTGCCGGCAGTCAGGACATTTTGCCACCAGATGTCCTCAGCAGTCGGGGAAATGTCAGCGTCTAGTGGTAGTGAGTGGAGGTTCACTAGACACGGCGACATTTGCCTCCAAATTGTCCTTTAAGGGGACAATTACCATTGGCCCATCCACTCATTCGGTAGAGCTTTGCTTGGACTCCGGGGCGGAGGGCAATTTTATGTCTTCTGCCTTTGTCCAGCGACACGCAATACCTCTGGTGATGCTCGCCCAACCAGTGACCGTACGAGTGGTGAATCGGTCGACACTGCCCTCACAGATTACACACCAGACCATCCCATTTACTCTATCCATGTCGCCATCTCATCAGGAGATAATATCTCTGCTCGTCATTCCTGAGGGAATTGATGAGGTCCTGTTAGGGATAACTTGGCTACGGTACCACTCTCCTCATATTGAGTGGTCCACAGGCAGGATTTTGGGATGGAGTAAATCTTGTGGGGGTAGATGTCAGAGGGAATGCGTTCAGGTTGCTACAACTGAGGTACCCACAGATCTCTCCTCTCTCCCCCAAGCAATATTGGCCCTATGCGGACGTGTTCTCCAAAAGGGCTGCGGAGACTCTTTCGCCTCACCGCCCCTATGACTGTCCTATTGACCTCTTGCCTGGTGCTAAGCCTCCCCGGGGTCGAGTCTACCCATTGTCTCTCCCAGAGACGGAGGTTATGTCTCAGTACATCCAGGAGAATTTGGCAAGGGGATTCATTAGGAAGTCTGTGTCACCTGCAGGGGCTGGGTTCTTCTTTGTGCAGAATAAGAACTGAGAATTACGTCCATGCATTGATTACAGGGGTCTTAACGCCATCACGTTAAGAACAAGTACCCTCTGCCCCTATTATCTGAGCTTTTTGACAGGCTTCGGGGAGCAAGAGTGTTTACTAAACTAGATCTGCGGGGTGCTTACAACCTGATTTGCATCCGTGAGGGGGACGAATGGAAGATGGCTTTTAACACCAGGGATGGGCACTATGAGTATCTGGTGATGCCCTTTGGGCTCTGTAATGCCCCAGCCGTTTTCCAAGACTTTGTAAACCATATCTTCCAAGATATGCTCTCCACCTCGGTGGTAGTCTACCTGGATGATATTCTCATCTTCTCTCCAGATATAGACTCCCACCGGAGAGATGTGTGCAAAGTCTTCATCCTCCTATGGGCAAATTCCCTCTATGCCAAGTTGGAGAAGTGTGTGTTTGAGCAGGAGTCATTGCCTTTCCTGGGCTATATCATCTCGGCCCAAGGATTGGCTATGGATCCTGTCAAGCTACAGGCTGTGATGGACTGGCAGGAACCCCATTCTCTCAAAGCGGTGCAGCGCTTTATGGGGTTCATTAACTACTATCGCCAGTTCATTCCCCACTTCTCAACTTTGGTAGCTCCTTTGGTTGCCCTCACAAAACAGGGAGCAAATCCCAAATTGTGGTCAGAAGAGGTCTCCAAGGCCTTCCTCTCTATTAAGTCCCACTTTGCTAGCGCTGCCATTCTACATCACCCCAATGTAGATAAACCTCTCATAATGGAGGTGGATGCCTCATCTGTCGGTGCTGGAGCAGTCCTATTCCAAAAGGATACTCAAGGTCGGAAGCATCCCTGCTTCTTTTTCTCTAAGACCTTCACACCGGCAAAGAGGAATTATTCCATCGGGGACAGGGAGTTGCTAGCTATGAAGTTGGCCTTCTCGGAGTGGAGACATCTCTTGGAGGTGGCTCGTTTTCCCTTCCAAGTTTTCACCGACCACAAGAATTTGGTCTATATTCAGACTGCCCAGCGGCTAAATTCTCGCCAGGCCAGATGGTCCCTGTTCTTCTCCCAGTTCCATTTCAACCTCCATTTTCTCTCTGGGGAGAAGAACATTCGTGCCGATGCTCTCTCCCACTCCGTAGTGTCATCAGCGGAGGAGGAGGAACCTCGGCTTATTGTCCCTTCTGAAAGTCTGAGGACCGTGGCTCCGGTTTCGGTTGAGTCTATGCCCCCGGGTAGGAATTTAGTGCCAGCAAATTTGCAACCGGAGGTTCTCTCTTGGGCTCATTCGTCCAGAGTGGGTGGGCACTTTGGGACTAAAAGGACATCTGAGCTGCTGGCAAGAACACACTGGTGGCCACATATGGTCCGTGACGTCGGAGACTATATTCGGGCATGTGTCTCCTGTGCCAAAAATAAGTCTTCTCGACAACGGCCAGCTGGGTTACTATATCCCCTGCTGGTGGCAGACAGGCCCTGGGAGATGGTCGGGATGGGCTTTGTGGTGGGTTTGCCCAAGTCTCGTGGCTGTACCATCATTTGGGTTATCACCGATCATTTTTCTAAGATGGTGCACTTGGTGCCGCTTCCCCGGTTACCTTCTGCACGGGCCTTGGCAGCGTTGTTTATAAAACACATCTTCCATCTACACGGTATGCCGGACAAAATTGTCAGTGACCGGGGTCCCCAGTTTGTGTCTCGGTTCTGGAGAGAGCTTTGTCATCTTCTCAGCATTGAGTTGAATCTCTCTTCTGCGTATCATCCCGAGACGAATGGGTTGGTAGAGAGGGCCAACCAGACCTTGGTCACATATCTGCGACATTTTGTCTCAGCCAGGCAGGATGACTGGGCATCTTTGCTATCATGGGCAGAGTTTGCACTGAACAACGCTGTAGCTGACTCCACTGGACAGACTCCATTCCTCCTTAACTATGGTCAGCATCCGCGGGTACCTGTGCCCATGCCCGTGTCTTCCGCCAACTCCAGGGTGGCAGACTGGGCTGTGGAGGCACGGGACATTTGGGACCACACTCAGGATGCCATTCGGGCCTCCAAGGAGAGAATGAGGTCCTCCGCCGATACACATCCGCGCCCCACTCCAACCTTTGCTCCTGGCGATTTAGTGTGGCTCTTCACCCGTAACATTAGGCTGCGAGTTGAGTCCACTAAGTTTGCACCTCGCTACTTGGGTCCTTTCAAGGTCCTCGAACAGGTTAACCCTGTGGTCTACCGTTTAGCCCTTCCGCAACGCCTGGGTATCACCGACACCTTTCATGTGTCCCTCTTGAAGCCCGTATTCATGTCCCTGTTTTCCGAGTCATCTGCTGGGATATCGGGTTCATCTTCGGATGATTACGAGTAGTGTTGAGCATTCCGATACCGCAAGTATCGGGTATCGGCCGATATTTGCTGTATCGGAATTCCGATACCGAGATCCAATACTTTTGTGGTATCGGGAATCGGTATCGGGATCGATATTAATGTGTAAAATAAAGAATAAAAACAAAAAATATTGATATACTCACCCTCTGACGCGCCCTGGTTGTAACCACCAGCCTCCGTTCATAAGAATGAGCGCTTGAAAGACCTTAGATGACGTCGCGGCTTGTGATTGCTCGTGTGGCGGTCACATGACCACTCCGCGACCAATCACAGGCCGCGACGTCATCTAAGGACTTTCAAGCGCTCATTCTTATGAACGGAGGCTGGCGGTTACAACCAGGGCGCGTCAGAGGGTGAGTATATCAATATTTTTTATTTTTATTCTTTATTTTACACATTAATATGGATCCCAGGGCCTGAAGGGGAGTTTCCTCTCCTTCAGACCCTGGGAACCATCAGGATACCTTCCGATACTTGGTGTCCCATTGACTTGTATTGGTATCGGGTATCGGTATCGGCGATATCCGATACTTTTCGGGTATCGGCCAATACTATCCGATACCGATACTTTCAAGTATCGGACGGTATCGCTCAACACTAATTACGAGGTGAACGCTATCCTGGGGTGCAAGGTGGTAAATGGCAAAAAAATTTATTTGGAGGATTGGAGGGGTTATGGCCCAGAGGACAGATCCTGGGAGCCTGCTGAGCATATTCGAGATCCGCAGCTCATTGCTGCCTTTGAACGTAGCGAGATCCAAGGAGGGGGGGGCCATGTTAGGGGTCGAGATCCCGCCTCTGCACAGGGGGAATCTCGAGCCATCTCCGCTGCGGTCTCCCATCCTTCTCCAGCTGCAGTGGAGCCTGCTCAGCGGAGACGTTGGTCCCAGCGTCTTGCTCAGTCTGACTCTGTCCAAAGGGTTACTGCTGCTTTTCCAGCTTCTGCCATTAAAGCCAGTACTGGGCAGCTGCGAGCAGACGCTTCTGGGACTAAGTCCTACTTTTCTCGTTCTGAGCATGCCCAGAGTAAGATCTCTCAGTGGAGATCGAGGGTCACATGTTCAGATACTGCAGCTAAATCCATTGGTCCTCCAGGAAGGTCCTGAAGGTGCTCAGGCTCTGTTGCAGCCTCTCATTGGTCCTTCTAGGAAGGTCCTGTTCTTGCTGCAGCTATTTAAGGTTTTCATGACCGCACGGCCATGCGCTAGTATTGAATCAGTTTTGTGCATGCGCCAGTGTGGTCACATTTATGTGTGTGTTCAGGGACTCGGCTGAAATAAGCCCCTAGAATGCCGGCACCTCCGGCGAGGAGATTGTGTGTGTGGATCTAGGGCCCTGGCTGAAATAAGCCCCAAGAATACCGGCTTCTCCGGTGAGGAGATTGTATGTGTGTGTGACCACAGACTGCCTTCAGCTCGGCAGTTAGCTGTGAACTCCTGTGGGGTTAACAGGGCACAGCTTCTTGTTTCTGTGCGACTCTGTGAAGTAACAGTGGTCGCTTAAACCACCATATAGTGCCGTCATTTGCTATCAGCAGGTTCCTCCTGCACGGTGGACCCTGGGCTGTGAACGCACCAATAATAACATCTATATTTACTCGGTGTGTTCCTCTAGCCCTAACACCAATGCTGCCTGTGTACCCCTGTAACCCATTTTAAACTGCATTGAGCCTACCTTTTTATTTTAGGTCTAGTAAGTCTGCGCCACTCCTTGCAATCGTCCTCCGCTGACCAAACCAATGCTGCCTGTGTACCCCTGAACCCCATTTTAAACTGCATTGATCCTACTTTTTTATTTTAGGCCTAGTAAGTCTGCGCCACTCCTTGCAATCGTCCTCCGCTGACCAAACCAATGCTGCCTGTGTACCCCTGTAACCTATTTTAAACTGCATTGAGCCTACTTTTCTATTTTAGGCCTAGTAAGTCTGTGCCACTCCTTGCAATCGTCCTCCGATGACCAAACCAATGATGCCTGTGTACCCCTGTAACCTATTTTAAACTGCATTGTGCCTACTTTTCTATTTTAGGCCTAGCAAGTCTGCGCCACTCCTTACAATCGTCCTCCGCTGACCAAACCAATGCTGCCTGTGTACCCCTGTAACCTATTTTAAACTGCATTGAGCCTACTTTTCTATTTTAGGCCTACTACATGTGTCTGTCTGCGCCACTCAATACAGCTGAACAAAGCTGAGCTTCAATCTTCAGGCTTTCGGCCTATAGGAAATTTTAAACTGCATTTGGCCTACTAGTTTGGTTGGGCCCTACTAACGTTGTCTGCCGCTCCTTGGTGTTCTCCTCCACTGAACAAAGCTGAGCTTTAATCTTCAGGCTTTCGGCCTATAGGAAATTTTAAACTGCATTTGGCCTACTAGTTTCGTTGGGCCCTACTAACGGTGTCTGCCACTCCTTGGTGTTCTCCTCCACTGAACAAAGCTGAGCTGCAATCTTCAGGCTTTCGGCCTATATTTTGAATACGAATCTGCATTTGGCCTACTAGTTTGGTTGGGCCTACTAACGGTGTCTGCCGCTCCTTGGTGTTCTCCTGTGCTTTTCTCCTGTGCTTCAATTTTCAGGCTTTCGGCCTAGATCAGATATTAAACTGCATTTGGCCTACTTGTTTGGTTGGGCCCTACTAACGGTGTCTGCCGCTCCTTGCTTTTCTCCTCCACTGAACAAAGCTGAGCTTCAATCTCCAGGCTTTCGGCCTATAGGAAATTTTAAACTGCATTTGGCCTACTAGTTTGGTTGGGCCCTACTAACGGTGTCTGCCGCTGCTTGTTGTTGTCCTCCACTGAAAAAAGCTGAGCTTCAATTTTCAGGCTTTCGGCCTAGATCAGTTATTAAACTGCATTTGCCCTACTTGTTTGGTTGGGCCCTACTAACGGTGTCTGCCGCTCCTTGCTTTTCTCCTCCACTGAACAAAGCTGAGCTTCAATATTCAGGCTTTTGACCTATAGGAAATTTTAAACTGCATTTGGCCTGCTAATTTGGTTGGGCCCTACTAACGGTGTCTGCCGCTGCTTGTTGTTGTCCTCCACTGAAAAAAGCTGAGCTTCAATTTTCAGGCTTTCGGCCTAGATCAGATATTAATCTGCTTTTGGCCTACTTGTTTGGTTGGGCCCTTACTAACGGTGTCTGCCGCTCCTTGCTTTTCTCCTCCACTGAACAAAGCTGAGCTTCAATATTCAGGCTTTCGGCCTATAGGAAATTTTAAACTGCATTTGGCCTACTAGTTTGGTTGGGCCCTACTAACGGTGTCTGCCGCTGCTTGTTGTTGTCCTCCACTGAACAAAGCTGAGCTTCAATTTTCAGGCTTTCGGCCTAGATCAGATATTAAACTGCATTTGGCCTACTTGTTTGGTTGGGCCCTACTAATGTTGTCTGCTGCTCCTTGGTGTTCTCCTTCACTGAACAAAGCTGAGCTTCAATCTTCAGGCTTTCAGCCTATATTTTGAATATGAAACTGCATTTGGCCTACTAGTTTGGTTGGGCCTTCTAATGGTGTCTGCCGCTCCTTGGTGTTCTCCTGTGCTTTTCTCCCGTGCTTCAATCTTCAGGCTTTCGGCCTATATTTATAATATGAAACTGCATTTGGGCTACTTGTTTGGTTGGGCCTACTAACGGTGTCTGCCGCTCCTTGGTGTTCTCCTCCACTGAACAAAGCTAAGCTTCAATCTTCAGGCTTTCGGCCTATAGGAAATTTTAACCTGCATTTGGCCTACTAGTTTGGTTGGACCCTACTAACGGTGTCTGCTGCTGCTTGTTGTTGTCCTCAACTGAAAAAAGCTGAGCTTAAATTTTTAGGCTTTCGGCCTAGATCAGACATTCAACTGCATTTGGCCTACTTGTTTGGTTGGGCCCTACTAACGGTGTCTGCCGCTCCTTGCTTTTCTCCTCCACTGAACAAAGCTGAGCTTCGATCTTCAGGCTTTCGGCCTATAGGAAATTTTAAACTGCATTTGGCCTACTAGTTTGGTTAGGCCCTACTGACGGTGTCTACCGCTGCTTGTTGTTGTCCTCCACTGAAAAAAGCTGAGCTTCAATTTTCAGGCTTTCGGCCTATATCAGATATTAAACTGCATTTGGCCTACTTGTTTGGTTGGGCCTACTAACGGTGTCTGCCGCTCCTTGCTTTTCTCCTCCACTGAACAAAGCAGTGCCGCCAGTTTACTCCTGTTACCAATTTTGAACTTCATTTGGCCCACTTTATTATTTGGGCCTACTAACTGTGTCTGCCACTCATTACAGTTGTCCTCCACTGAACAATGCAATGCCGCCTGGTTAGTCCTGTTACCAATTTTGAACTGCCTTTAGCCTAGTTACTTATTTGGGCCTACTCACTGTGTCAGCCTCTCATTACAGTTGTCCTCCACTGAACAAAGCAATGCCGCCTGGTTAGTCCTGTTACCAATTTTGAACTGCATTTAACGTAGTTACTTATTTGGGCCTACTCACTGTGTCAGCCTCTTATTACATTTGTCCTCCACTGAACAAAGCAATGCCGCCTGTTTAGTCCTGTTACCAATTTTGTACTGCATTTAGCTTACTTTATTCTTTGGGCCTATATCTGTGTTTCCTCCTCATCCTGCCCATTGCCCAGCCACTGCTAGATGAGTCTGCTGGTACATCGACCCAGACCACTACATTCCCCTTGCACTCTACACAGCCAGTATCTGACCCTGCTGAAAGTCTGGTTCCCCTTCCCACATACTATACCACCTTACACGGGGACAAAGAGGAAGGTGCAGATGAAAGTGCAGGTTCCTTCATCAGGTGGGGGGCATACTGGCACAGGGCCCCTCATAGTACGCAAAAGTGTCTCTGCCGATGGGAGGCACCCCTGCCGTCAAACACACCACCATACTTTGAGGGGCACTGTGCCAGTGCCAATACGAATGAGCGTGCCCCCCCTGCTTGCTCAGGATCACAGCACTTGCAAAGTTGAAATACTTACCTCTCCCTGCTCCACCGCCGTGATGTAGTCCGCGTTTCCTGGGCCCACGAAAAACTTGATCCAGCCCTACCCCCCCACAACTTTAGCCAAATGACCACCCAATTTTCAATGCCTAACTATAATTATAAGGTAAATTAAGATTTACAAGCTTAAGTAACAAGAATTGATGTTTTTGGCATTAAAATGGGCACTGTAGGTTGTTTTCCTGTCCTCCACTCACTGCCGACTTTGCTTCCCCATTGACTTGCATTGAGTTTTGTGTTTCAGTCGGATCCTTGACTTTTCAAAATAATCGGCCGATTTCACCCTGCCCGACTTTTTACAAAGTCGGGTTTCGCGAAACCCGACTCGATCCTAAAAAAGTAAAAGTCGCTCAACTCTATTTATTACCATTCTTTGAACACAATCACTGAACCAGTTATGAATCCATCTATAACTGTAACCTTGTCCACCCCATATTTGGTCATTTTTTCAATAAGGATAGTATGAGATAATTTATCAAATGCTTTGCTGAAGTAAAAATATACTATATCTACCACGTTTTCTTGATCCACCCAGTCAGTGATTCCATCATAGAAGGGATTAAGATTAGTCTGGTATGACTTGTTGGCTACAAACACATGCTGGCTCTGGTTAATTACTGTATTCTTATCCAAGTACTTACATAAATGCTGTTTAGTACACTGTGTGCAGAATTATTAGGCAAGTTGTATTTTAGAGGATTATTTTTATTATTAATCAACAACTATGTTCTCAATGAACCCAAAAGACTCATAAATATCAAAGCTTAATATTTTTGGAAGTTGGGGTTGTTGTTTTTTTTAGATTTGGCTATCTTAGGAGGATATCTGTTTGTGCAGGTAACTATTACTGTGCAGAATTATTAGGCAACTTAATAAAAACCAAATATATTTCCATCTCACTTGTTTATTTTCACCAGGTAAACCAATATCACTGCACAAAATTTAGAATTAAACATTTCTGACATGCAAAAACAAAACCCCCCAAAATTAGTTTGTTTTTCTTGAACGATACCGACTTCTTCCTTTACCACTGCTTAGCAAATACCAACCACCAGAGTTATAGACCAAAAAACAAGAAATTAGTGGCACGGATATATGTTTAAAAATTACTTTATTTTAACTGGTAACAACATATTTCATGTGCACATGTTGGATAACATAAAAACAATATAATAGGTGACATATATATAAAAAATAATCACCAATATATAAAAACCGAAATAGGCATAGGGTGTACCATATAAGGAAGGGTTAATCTCAGGACTCCTATAAAAATATAAATACTGTGTAACACAGGTGAGTAAAATAAGAGTGTATAAAATATATAGTCCACGGTACAAAACGTGGGCTTTTTATGCCTGTGCAAACATTGCTATGTGCAGTGTGCAAAAAATAAAGTGCTGGGTGCTATAGAAAAAATATATGCATATATGCATCAGGGAGTGATGGATGAGCATAGATCAATATAAAAGAAAAATAGTTAAGTATACTGATGCATCAGTATACTTAACTATTTTTCTTTTATATTGATCTATGCTCATCCAGAAACTCCCTGATGCATATATGCACTAATTGATTTATACTGACAAGTTAGGTATATTGTATCCAATCATTTCCATACACCATATGAGACTCTTTGTCATTACACATAAGATAAATTTATGCCCATTTAATACTTGTCTAATATACATTACATTACTATCCTTTTTTAATTATTTCCCTTTATATTGATTTTTGTTCATCCAGCACATCCTGATGCATATTGCATGGTTTTTATTTATTTGTATATTTACCTCACGCTATTCTAGCACATTTCCTCTTCCATATGTGCTGCAACTTTAATTGGTTGTTTTCCCCTTGACTTAACGTGCATATATCCAGTAACATGTTTTTCTGGATATTAAGGCTATCTGTTAGGCTGCTTTAGCTATTCCTTCTCATCTCCCTTGTTCCACAACACAGCCACTAACACCACACCTTACATGTTCGCTGACCGGGCCCCTTTGTTTACCCACATCGGTATGCCGGAGTTGTGCGCATGCGCCCTCGGCGATTCGCCGTCCCTGCTCTTTGTATCTCCGTGGTCTAGGAAACGCCAGGTACTCAGTTCCTGTGCGTCCGACCACGTGATGCGGTGGGCGGGGACTCCCGGGTCTGCTCGTCGGCGCCTGCGCCGCACACCACTCTGGCGTCTGACGTCGGATTATCCCACAATATATAAACCCCTTGATATTGTCATGTGCCACCCCCTGACGAAGGATTCTATATCTGAAACGTACGTTGGGGTGCGCATTGTTTGGATCCGGTGACGCCATAAAGGTACAGGTACTCCCATATACTCCCTTACCATTGTACTTTTTTTCTATAGCACCCAGCACTTTATTTTTTTGCACACTGGACATAGCAATGTTTGCACAGGCATAAAGCCCACGTTTTGTACCGTGGACTATATATTTTATACACTCTTATTTTACTCACCTGTGTTACACATTATTTATATTTTTATAGGAGTCCTGAGATTAACCCTTCCTTATATTGTACACCCTATGCCTATTTCGGTTTTTATATATTGGTGATTATTTTTTATATATATGTCACCTATTATATTGTTTTTATGTTATCCAACATGTGCACATAAAATGTTGTTACCAGTTCAAATAAAGTAATTTTTAAACATATATCCGTGCCACTAATTTCTTGGTTTTTGGTCTATAACTCTGGTGGTTTGTATTTGCTATTCATGTGAGTGGTTCCCACTCAACCTATTTGTTATCACTGAGGTTCACTTAAAAAGCTTCATACACATATGTATATATATATATATATATATATATATATATATATATATATATATATATATATATATATTTAATGATATATAGAATTTATTTCACTCTTTATTTGCTGTACCACTGCTTGAAGAAGTTGTCTTCCAGAAACTGGCAGTAGGTCTGGGAGTTGAGCTTCACTCCATCCTCAACCCAAAAAGGTCCCACAAGTTCATCTTTGATGATAACAGCCCATACCAGTACCCCACCTCCACCTTGCTGGAGTCTGAGTCGGCGTGGAGCTCTCTGCCCTTTACTGTTCCAGCCTCTGGCCCATCCATCTGGCCCATCAAGAGTCACTCTCATTTCATCAGTCCATAAAACCTTTGAAAAGTCAGTGTTAAGATATTTCTTGGCCCAGTCTTGATGTTTTATCTTATGTTTCTGGTTCAAAGGTGGTCGTTTTTCAGCCTTCCTTACCTTCGCCATGTCCCTGAGTATCGCACACCTTGTGTTTTTTGTTACTCCAGTAACATTGCAGCTCTGAAATATGGCAAAACTGATGGCAAATGACATCCTGGCAGCTTCACGCTTGATTTTCCTCAATTCATGGGCAGTTATTTTGTGCCTTTTTTGCCCAACACGCTTCTTGCGACCCTGTTGGCTATCTGCCATGAAACACTTGATTGTTCGATGATCACGCTTCAAAAGTTTGGCAATTTCAAGACTGCTGCATCCTCTGCAAGACATCTCACAATTTTGGACTTTTCAGAGCCCGTCAAATCTGTCTTCTAACATAGTAACATAGTAACATAGTTAGTAAGGCCGAAAAAAGACATTTGTCCATCCAGTTCAGCCTATATTCCTATATTTTATCATAATAAATCCCCAGATCTACATCCTTCTACAGAACCTAATAATTGTATGATACAATATTGTTCTGCTCCAGGAAGACATCCAGGCCTCTCTTGAACCCCTCGACTGAGTTCACCATCACCACCTCCTCAGGCAAGCAATTCCAGATTCTCACTGCCCTAACAGTAAAGAATCCTCTTCTATGTTGGTGGAAAAACCTTCTCTCCTCCAGACGCAAAGAATGCCCCCTTGTGCCCGTCACCTTCCTTGGTATAAACAGATCCTCAGCGAGATATTTGTATTGTCCCCTTATATACTTATACATGGTTATTAGATCGCCCCTCAGTCGTCTTTTTTCTAGACTAAATAATCCTAATTTCGCTAATCTATCTGGGTATTGTAGTTCTCCCATCCCCTTTATTAACTTTGTTGCCCTCCTTTGTACTCTCTCTAGTTCCATTATATCCTTCCTGAGCACCGGTGCCCAAAACTGGACACAGTACTCCATGTGCGGTCTAACTAGGGATTTGTACAGAGGCAGTATAATGCTCTCATCATGTGTATCCAGACCTCTTTTAATGCACCCCATGATCCTGTTTGCCTTGGCAGCTGCTGCCTGGCACTGGCTGCTCCAGGTAAGTTTATCATTAACTAGGATCCCCAAGTCTGACCCATTTTTCCAAAGGAAAGGAAGTTGCCTAATAATTAAGCACACCTTATATAGGGTTTTGATGTCATTAGACAACACCCATCATCATTACAGAGATGCACATCACCTGATTTACTTAATTGGTAGTTGGCTCTCAAGCCTGAACAGCTTGGAGTAGGACAACATGTATAAAAAGTATCATGTGATCAAAATACAACTTGCCTAATAATTCTGCACACAGTGTAATTTGTTCAAAGATCTGTCCTGGTTTAGGAGTAAGTCTCACTGGCCTGTAATTTCCTGGCTCCATCGTCTTTCCTTTTTTTGAAGATAGTCACATTTGCCCTTCCCCAATCTACTGGGACTTCTCCTGTTCTCCAGGATTTTTCAAAGATTCTGGCTAGTGGTTCTGCAGTTTCCTCTGCTACCTATTTGTTTCCCATACTCTGTGCATTTGTATAGACACATTTTAGTTTGTAGTCGGTTTCTCTTGCTTCTCTTTCTTCATTCAGAGTTTGTTGTTTTTGTTCTTTATTTTCACTTCTAATAACAGGGTTCTCAAAAGAATTCATTAGCTGTATATTTTTTTCTGGCCATACATTTCCCATCACATATGACTCTAGTTTAAAGCTTTCCTGATGAGTGTAGCAAGGCATATACCACATATGTGTTTTCCTGTTTTTATATGATGCAACCCATCTCCAGCAAGGCATTCATCATACACGTAATTCACTCCATGGTCACGAAACCCCAAAACATTGCTAATGGCACAATCGACGTAGCTAGTTGTTTACCTGTAGAATCTTGTTCAATCTCCTGGTCCACCACTGGGAGATGGCTGAGAAGACGACCTGTGCTCCTCTTTCATTCCCTTTCCCACCTACATCTTCAAAGTCTTTGCATGTTCTCCATGTCCTTTTTTGCTATGTCTTTTGTTTCTATGTGTATCATTAGACATCCGTGGTCGTCTATAGCACTGAAAAGTCTTGATACCCTATTAGACATATGTTTGATTTAGGCACCTGGGAAACAGCACACTTCTGGTGAGGTAGTGTCTGGTTGGCAGATAGCGGTTTCTGTTCCTCTCAGTAGCGAATCCCTCACAACTACTCTACTTTTCTTCTTCACCACATTGCTTCTTTTTCTCCCATCAAGAGGCTTCTGATTTCTTACTGGGGTGTTCTTTGTGGGCAAAGCATTTTTATTATGTACATCTTCTTAGTTTTCAAGCTTGAGAGCCTGGTAGTGGTTGTTTAGAGGTATGGGCACTTACTGCCTCCTCATCATCCTGCTTCTTTGGGTCACATGCTCCGATTTCTCGTCTTTGGAAGGTCCATTGAAAGGTGCTTCTCTTCGAACATTCAAAATAATTATTTATACTTTGTCATTAGGTTCTGCAGGAATGCTGAAAAGTTCTTCTCTTGCCACATTCCGAAGAGATTTTTCTGCTCTGTCAAGGAAAACCTCATCTTCTTTGATGAGCTTCATTGTAGAAATTCTCTCCTGAAGACTTTCCATCTTTAACAGTCACAAGCTAGCATTTCTGACACGTAAAGTTTGTATTTTCCCCTGACAAGTCTCTAAACATATAGCATACGATATTGGCAATCTCTTTCTCCATGTTGAACAAAATTAATTTCTGTGGAATCGCCGTAAAGATTCTGTTGTTGTGCGGTTTGACAATTTCCTTCAAGTAGCTCGATCCAGCTATGCCTAAAGATCCTCAGACTCATGGCCGGCGACTTTTCGCTCTTCCCAGAATGTAATACTTTCTATTTGCAATTAATTTACTTTTGCAATTAGATTTTTTTGGGAAAAAATTGGTAGTGATTAGTGTTGAGCATTCCGATACCGCAAGTATCGGGTATCGGCCGATACTTGCGGGTATCGGAATTCCGATACCGAGATCCGATACTTTTGTGGTATCGGGAATCGGTATCGGGATTAATATCAATGTGTAAAAGAAAGAATTAAAATAAAAAATAGGGATATACTCACCTCTCCGACGCAGCCTGGACTTTACCGCCGTAACCGGGAGCCGTTGTACCTAAAAATGCGCGCTTGAAGGGCCTTAGATGACGTCACGGCGCTCTGATTGGTCCGTAGCGGTCGCGTGACCGCTACGCGACCAATCACAAAGCAGTGATGTCACCTAAGGTCTTTCAAGCGCTTGAAATACCTTAGAAGACGTCACTGCTTTGTGATTGGTCGCGTAGCGGTCACGCGACCGCTACGCGACCAATCAGAAGCTGCGGACGTCTTCTAAGGTATTTCAAGCGCTTGAAAGACCTTAGGTGACGTCACTGCTTTGTGATTGGTCGCGTAGCAGTCACGCGACCGCTACGGACCAATCAGAGCGCCGTGACGTCATCTAAGGCCCTTCAAGCGCGCATTCTTAGGTACAACGGCTCCCGGTTACGGCGGTAAAGTCCAGGCTGCGTCGGAGGGTGAGTATATCCCTATTTTTTATTTTAATTCTTTCTTTTACACATTGATATGGATCCCAGGGCCTGAAGGAGAGTTTCCTCTCTTTCAGACCCTGGGAACCATACAGGATACCGTCCGATACTTGGTGTCCCATTGACTTGTATTGGTATCGGGTATCGGTATCGGATTAGATCCGATACTTTGCCGGTATCGGCCGATACTTTCCGATACCGATACTTTCAAGTATCGGACGGTATCGCTCAACACTAGTAGTGATGGTAAACTAGAAATTCAAAAGTTTTGGTCATCTCTATTATTACCTATTCTGTCTGTGCATTTTGAAAGCCACATGCAAAGACAATATGCATTACTTTACTGTTTATTGCATTTTTGCTGAGCACCATTTACACCTATGGACCATGTTTTCAATTAACTTTGCTACATGTACTTGCAAAATTATACATGTGGCTCTCGCTTCTCTGGAGTTGTGGACACACACCAGAGAACATGTTAGGGACATTGTCAGTATGTGAGCTGGAGGATATTTCAATGTTTAAAATTATTCCTAAACATTTCAAAAGCTGTCATGGCTATAATCTTGTTGTCCTAAGGGTTCAAGGCATTGATAGGCAAAGCTATGGTGCTAGAGGGGGCACGATGCCGCATGCACTTGCTCTATTCATCCATTTCTACAACTAAAATGTTGCCTAATTATTTATTCCCTCATTTTGGCTTTCTAACTCAATGGTTATGCATTGATGATGTGCCTCTTTAAAATTTATCTAAATATATGTTTATCTAAATTCTGTGTATTTTATTCTAATGGTAGACCAGTAATATCTTGTTGGTGCTACAAAACCTCTTTGCAAATGGCCTTTGCAAGTGGCCTTGGCAAATGGGGTAATAGTTGAGGGGTTGATATCACCTTTGTATTGGCAGCTGACATGAAGCCCAGGGGTTAGAAATAGAGGTGTCTATAAGTTGCCCCCATTATTAACCCAACCCCATAGTAAGTTTGAAAATAAACACACAGCATGAATAAAATCCTTTATTTGAAATAAAAATCAACACCCTTTTTACACATTTATTTAACAATAAAAAATAAAGTTTACTCACCGTATGTCTACTGCATTAAAGCCGTTGTCCCATGTAAACGACAGAAAATAATAAACCATTATACTCTCCTTACACATATTCCACCAATGTACATGTCCCCTGGAAAAAAGAAAAATAATAAAGAACCATATCCCTCACCTGTCTGAAGTCAAGCTAATGCATAATGTCCCACGATGATCCGGATGATTTGGATAACGGTCACATCAGTGCTGCAACTGCTATCCCTGCCAGCCAGAACGCACTGACAGGAGAGTAATCGCTCCAGCACCATGTAAGCGCTAAGCTGCCGTGAGAAAGTTCCGGTACAGCGAACTGTACCATAAGTGAGAAAATCAGGGTTCATTAGTTTTGAACTCCAGTGAACTTTTTTCATGGCAGCTCAGTGCTTACACGATGCAGGAGTGATTATGCTTCTGTCAGCATGTCCCGGCTGTTAGGGAATAGAGTGTGACCACTATCCAGTCGATCCAGATTGTCATGGGACAGTATAGATTCATGTCGGACAGGTGAGGGATATGGTTGTTAATTTATTTATTTTTTCTAGGGGACATGAGCACCGGAGAATTAGGCATAAGGTGAGTATATGGTTGTTTATTATTTTCTGTTTTTCTACAGGTGACAAGGACTTCAATGGAACAGGCGTTAGGTGAGTATAACTGTGCTTTTTAATTTTTAATTTCAAATAAAGGAGTCTGTGTCTTGCTTTCAATTAAAGCACTAAATAATTAAAAAAAACAAAACAAAAAAACGCATGGGACCCCACTATTCTTGATAACCAGCCATGATAAAGATGACAGCTGAGTGTTGCAGCCTGCCGCTCTCAGTTTTGCCTGCACTGGTTACCAAAAATAGCAGAGACCTCAAGTCATGTTTTTTTTTATTAATTTATTTTTAGCATAGCTGCCAGCTGATGAATACTCCCATCAGCGGAGCCTGCTCTTGATGTAATCATCAACAGCAGGAGTAGGCTGCTGGCAGAAGTACTCTTTCATCAGCCGATGCCTGTGACTAATGGTAAACTTTTTACCAATGGCCTCAGCTGCTGGCTCACTCTATCATATGACAGCATGGAAACAGCAGCTCTCTGACCTGCGGTAATGATCTTACCACCGATCAGAGCTACCAGTATTTTTTGCGCTGTCATGCAGATGACAGCGTGGGAAACACCCAATGTTTGGGGTGCCAAAACCAAACACAGACACAGATATCCTGGTGAAGTCCGTATTTGGCGTGCGTGCCCGAACACTAGGTGCTATGTACAGCCCCCGAACTTTACTGTTCGGGTTCGCTAATTTCTAGTTACAAATGCTGCTGCTCGTCATTAATTTGACAAGAGGGGGTCATCATGCGCCGGCCCATCCCAGCTTGGCCCACTTGCTGGGGCAAGAATGGCATTAAGATGCTGAAAGTTGCAATTTTTAGTGCAACCACAAGAAATCTGGAGAAACAGTTTTGATAATTCGCCCTCTATGAATGGAGCTACAAAGTGCAGTTCAATTTAATGTGCATTGGCCATATCAGGTACTGCAAACCAACTCCTATTGAAAAGGCTTTAAACACTACATTAAACAGAGTTGTGCTTTGCATCTCTATTCAAATTCAAAGTGTATAAATTGGGAGGGTGCAATTAACAGCTAATTTGCATGAGAGCAGTAGTTAGACCAACACCAATATGATATTGATGACCTCTCCTAAGGTGACGGGAAAACCCTTTTGATAATGAGCTAAAAGCAATAAGTTCCATATTTTAATAATTCACTGAAGCATTCTCTGGCTAATTGAATGGTATTCTTGTGCTCCTCTTGATTAACTGAAATTATTTCACTGATCCCTCTGCTGGGACTGAAATATATTAAAATATATTTATTTTATTCGCATGCTCTAAAAACTAGAGAATCCACTCTAATTTAACCTACAGGTTAGTGCTCAAATTTATATGATTTATGTGGTATGTTAAAATGAAATTAATTTATTATCTCTCCAGCTAACTTAGGATTTCCCATTGAAAGGTTTTTAAGTCTTTCCTAATTTATCATTTATTTGTCAAGAGAGCTTCGAGATTCCACACAGGACATTAAACATTCTGGCTGCTTTTATCTTCTGCTCAGCTTGCCTTGCCATTTGTTGAAGTTTTAATCACTTTACACATTTCTTCGCAGCCTATCTTATTAAAGGCCTTGTTGGCTACATTTCAATTAGACTTTATTTAGACATCAGTTTTTCACATATGTTTTTAAGCTTATAGTCTGTGAGGCTATGTTACCCATTGTAGTCTATGAAGCTGTTCACTTGTCCTTGTTGATTTGCAGACCGATAGAACGGTTCATTGCTGTTTAGCAGTATTTTGGGCTAAACTGATATATTGTAAAAAAAAATGTGTGCCTTTTAGTGTTTTTATGCCATTTGTGCCAGATTTGCAAACTGAAAATTGGTGGAAACTTAGCTGGGATGTGGCTTAGCTGAGTGCAGCCAATAAAATCATGATAACTTGGTGGTCTGGCTCCATAAGTATGGCTCTTTAAGTATGCAGCAGAAATATGCCAGAGATAGCTCAGAAGTGAACAGAAGGTACAACTAACCATTGTTATTTAAATGTACTAAATTTCTCTTTCTCTTTACCCCATACTTACTCTCATCATGCTTACATATGTCTTAACAAGTTTTGGCTCCATTATTCCTCACTCTCTTTCGCTATCTGCAAAACCCAGCACCCTCTAGCAAAATAATAATCTCTCCTTCCTTCTTACCTCCCCACCTGACCTCCTTCTCAACATCACATCTCTCCTACTAAAATCTAAAACAAGCTTGCCACTCTCCTTCTTTCACCTGCTCGCTCTCTACTTCTCCTCACTGCTGGTGATATATCTCCCAATCCTGGACCCCCACAGGTAATACCTGCAATTATTTCCTCCTTCTATGACTCCCAAGCTAATATAAACACCTGAAATCTCGCCTACATCAAACCCATGCCAGTGATGGCCCCCAACCTGCTCCCTCTCTCTGGATCACTCTGGAATGGCCGCTCCATCTGCAATAAACTCCATGTGATTCACAACCTTTTTACCTCTCATAATTTTTTCTTCCTGGGCCTCACGGAAACATGGCTGATACCCTCCTCTGCTGCACTATGTTACAGCGGCCTCCACTTCACCCACGCCCCTTGCCCTGGCAACGGACATGGTGGAGGAGAGGGCCTTCTCCTTTCTTCCAACTGTACCTTTAACCCAATACGAACCACTGTTCTCCATATCTTCACTCCACAACACAAACAGTGCCACTAGTTTCTATAATATGTTGTGAATTTGCTTTTTGCTCCCTCTAGTGGTTACTAGTTTTTTGACTCTGGTTTTTCTGTCATTCCTTTTATCCGCACCTGGGTCGTTAGTTAGGGGTGTTGCTATATAAGCTCCCTGGACCTTCAGTTCAATGCCTGGCAACGTAGTTATCAGAGCTAGTCTGCTGTGCTCTTGTCTACTGATCCTGGTTCCAGTTATTTCAGCTAAGTCTGCCTTTTGCTTTTTGCTATTTGTTTTGGTTTTGTATTTTTGTCCAGCTTGTTCCAAATCTATATCCTGACCTTTGCTGGAAGCTCTAGGGGGGCTGGTGTTCTCCCCCCGGACCGTTAGACGGTTCGGGGGTTCTTGAATTTCCAGTGTGGATTTTGATAGGGTTTTTGTTGACCATATAAGTTACCTTTCTTTATTCTGCTATCAGTAAGCGGGCCTCTCTGTGCTAAACCTGGTTCATTTCTGTGTTTGTCATTTCCTCTTACCTCACCGTCATTATTTGTGGGGGGCTTCTATCCAGCTTTGGGGTTCCCTTCTCTGGAGGCAAGAAAGGTCTTTGTTTTCCTCTACTAGGGGTAGCTAGATTCTCCGGCTGGCGCGTGTCATCTAGAATCAACGTAGGAATGATCCCCGGCTAATTCTAGTGTTGGCGTTAGGAGTAGATATATGGTCAATCCAGTTACCACTGCCCTATGAGCTGGATTTTTGTATTCTGCAGACTTCCACGTTCCTCTGAGACCCTCGCCATTGGGGTCATAACAGTTTGCCAGGCCCGTATTAAATGTTTAATGCATTGCAGAAGAGGGATTATAGGAAAGAAGATTCAGAGTTTTTTTTTTTTTTTTTTTTTTTTTTTCCCCTTTACCTCAGAGTGGCTATGCTTGCTGCAGACATGAATGTCCAGACCTTGATTACAAGTGTGGACCAGCTGGCTACTCGTGTGCAGGGCATACAAGACTATGTTATCAGGAATCCTAGGTCAGAACCTAAAATACCGATTCCTGAACTGTTTTCCGGAGACAGGTTTAAGTTTAGGAATTTCGTGAATAATTGTAAATTGTTTTTGTCCCTGAGACCCTGTTCATCTGGAGATTCTGCTCAGCAAGTAAAAATTGTTATTTCGTTCTTACGGGGCGACCCTCAGGATTGGGCTTTTTCGCTGGCGCCAGGAGATCCGGCATTGGCTGATATTGATGCGTTTTTTCTGGCGCTCGGTTTACTTTATGAGGAACCCAATCTTGAGATTCAGGCAGAAAAGGCCTTGCTGGCTATGTCTCAGGGGCAGGACGAGGCTGAAGTGTATTGCCAAAAATTTCGGAAATGGTCTGTGCTGACACATTGGAACGAGTGTGCACTGGCCGCTAATTTTAGAAATGGCCTTTCTGAAGCCATTAAGAATGTTATGGTGGGTTTTCCCATTCCCACAGGTCTGAATGATACTATGGCACTGGCTATTCAAATTGACCGGCGGTTGCGGGAGCGCAAAACCGCAAATTCCCTCATGGTGTTGTCTGAACAGACACCTGATTTAATGCAATGTGATAGAATCCTGACTAGAAATGAGCGGAAAATTCATAGACGCCGGAATGGCTTGTGCTACTACTGTGGTGATTCTACACATGTTATCTCAGCATGCTCTAAGCGTATAGCTAAGGTTGTTAGTCCTGTCACCATTGGTAATTTGCAACCTAAATTTATTCTGTCTGTAACTTTGATTTGCTCACTGTCATCTTATCCTGTCATGGCGTTTGTAGATTCAGGTGCTGCCCTGAGTCTCATGGATCTCTCATTTGCTAAGCGCTGTGGTTTTACTCTTGAACCATTAGAAAATCCTATTCCTCTTAGGGGTATTGATGCTACACCATTGGCAGCAAATAAACCGCAGTATTGGACACAGGTTACCATGTGCATGACTCCTGAACACCGCGAGGTGATACGTTTCCTGGTTTTACATAAAATGCATGATTTGGTTGTTTTAGGGCTGCCATGGTTACAGACCCATAATCCAGTCCTGGACTGGAAGGCTATGTCAGTCTCAAGTTGGGGCTGTCGTGGTATTCATGGGGATTCCCTGCCTGTGTCTATTGCTTCTTCTACGCCTTCGGAAGTTCCGGAGTATTTGTCTGATTATCAGGATGTCTTCAGTGAGTCTGAGTCCAGTGCACTGCCTCCTCATAGGGACTGTGACTGTGCTATAGATTTGATCCCAGGCAGTAAATTTCCTAAGGGAAGACTGTTTAATCTGTCGGTACCTGAACATACCGCTATGCGTTCATATATCAAGGAGTCTCTGGAGAAAGGACATATTCGTCCGTCTTCTTCCCCTCTTGGTGCGGGATTCTTCTTTGTGGCAAAAAAGGACGGATCTTTGAGACCTTGTATTGATTATCGGCTTTTAAATAAGATCACTGTCAAATTTCAGTATCCTTTACCGCTGTTGTCTGACTTGTTTGCCCGGATTAAGGGTGCCAAGTGGTTCACCAAGATAGATCTTCGTGGTGCGTACAACCTTGTGCGCATTAAGCAAGGTGATGAATGGAAAACCGCATTCAATACGCCCGAAGGTCATTTTGAGTACTTGGTGATGCCTTTTGGGCTCTCCAATGCGCCTTCAGTTTTTCAGTCCTTTATGCATGACATTTTCCGGAAGTATCTGGATAAATTTTTGATTGTTTATCTGGATGATATTTTGGTTTTTTCTGATAATTGGGATTCGCATGTGGAGCAGGTCAGGTTGGTCTTTAAAATTTTGCGTGAAAATTCTTTGTTTGTCAAGGGCTCAAAGTGTCTCTTTGGTGTACAGAAGGTTCCCTTTTTGGGGTTCATTTTTTCCCCTTCTGCTGTGGAGATGGACCCAGTCAAGGTCCGAGCTATTCTTGATTGGACTCAGCCCTCGTCAGTTAAGAGTCTTCAGAAGTTCTTGGGCTTCGCTAACTTCTACCGCCGTTTTATCGCTAATTTTTCTAGCATTGTGAAACCTTTGACGGATATGACCAAGAAGGGCTCCGATGTAGCTAACTGGGCTCCTGCTGCCGTGGAGGCTTTCCAGGAGTTAAAACGCCGGTTTACTTCGGCGCCTGTTTTGTGCCAGCCTGACGTCTCACTTCCCTTTCAGGTTGAGGTGGATGCTTCGGAGATTGGGGCAGGGGCCGTTTTGTCGCAGAGAGGCCCTGGTTGCTCTGTTATGAAACCTTGTGCCTTTTTCTCTAGGAAGTTTTCGCCTGCCGAGCGAAATTATGATGTGGGCAATCGGGAGTTGTTGGCCATGAAATGGGCATTTGAGGAGTGGCGTCATTGGCTCGAGGGTGCTAAGCATCGTGTGGTGGTCTTGACTGATCACAAAAATCTGATGTATCTCGAGTCTGCTAAACGCCTTAATCCGAGACAGGCCCGCTGGTCATTGTTTTTCTCCCGCTTTGATTTTGTTGTCTCGTATTTACCAGGTTCAAAGAATGTGAAGGCCGATGCTCTTTCTAGGAGCTTTGTGCCTGATGCTCCTGGAGTCGCTGATCCTGTTGGTATTCTTAAAGATGGAGTTATCTTGTCAGCTATTTCTCCGGATCTGCGACGTGTGTTGCAGAGATTTCAGGCTGATAGGCCTGAGTCTTGTCCACCTGACAGACTGTTTGTCCCGGATAAGTGGACCAGCAGAGTCATTTCCGAGGTTCATTCCTCGGTGTTGGCAGGTCACCCGGGAATTTTTGGCACCAGAGATCTGGTGGCCAGGTCCTTTTGGTGGCCTTCCTTGTCAAGGGATGTGCGGTCATTTGTGCAGTCCTGTGGGACTTGTGCTCGAGCTAAGCCTTGCTGTTCTCGTGCCAGCGGTTTGCTCTTGCCCTTGCCTGTCCCGAAGAGACCTTGGACACATATCTCCATGGATTTCATTTCTGATCTTCCGCTATCTCAGGGCATGTCCGTTATCTGGGTGATATGTGATCGCTTCTCCAAGATGGTCCATTTGGTTCCTCTGCCTAAGCTGCCTTCCTCTTCCGATCTGGTTCCTGTGTTTTTCCAGAACGTGGTTCGTTTGCACGGCATCCCTGAGAATATTGTGTCAGACAGAGGATCCCAGTTCGTTTCCAGGTTCTGGCGATCCTTTTGTAGTAGGATGGGCATTGATTTGTCGTTTTCGTCTGCTTTCCATCCTCAGACTAATGGACAGACGGAGCGAACCAATCAGACTTTGGAGGCTTATTTGAGGTGTTTTGTCTCTGCTGATCAGGACGATTGGGTGACATTCTTGCCGTTGGCTGAGTTTGCCCTTAATAATCGGGCTAGTTCCGCCACCTTGGTTTCGCCTTTTTTCTGCAACTCTGGTTTCCATCCTCGCTTTTCTTCGGGTCATGTGGAGCCTTCTGACTGTCCTGGGGTGGATTCTGTGGTAGATAGGTTGCAGCAGATCTGGAATCATGTGGTGGACAACTTGAAGTTGTCACAGGAGAAGGCTCAGCGCTTTGCCAACCGCCGCCGCGGTGTGGGTCCCCGACTACGCGTTGGGGATTTGGTATGGCTTTCTTCCCGCTTTGTTCCTATGAAGGTCTCCTCTCCCAAATTTAAACCTCGTTTTATTGGGCCTTACAAGATATTGGAAATCCTTAATCCTGTATCTTTTCGTCTGGATCTTCCTGTGTCGTTTGCTATTCACAATGTATTTCATAGGTCCTTGTTGCGGCGGTACATTGTGCCTGTAGTTCCTTCTGCTGAGCCTCCTGCTCCGGTGTTGGTTGAGGGCGAGTTGGAGTACGTGGTGGAGAAGATCTTGGATTCTCGCCTCTCCAGGCGGAGGCTTCAGTACCTGGTCAAGTGGAAGGGCTATGGTCAGGAGGATAATTCCTGGGTGGTCGCCTCTGATGTTCATGCGGCCGATTTAGTTCGTGCCTTTCATGCCGCTCATCCTGATCGCCCTGGTGGTCGTGGTGAGGGTTCGGTGACCCCTCACTAAGGGGGGGGGTACTGTTGTGAATTTGCTTTTTGCTCCCTCTAGTGGTTACTAGTTTTTTGACTCTGGTTTTTCTGTCATTCCTTTTATCCGCACCTGGGTCGTTAGTTAGGGGTGTTGCTATATAAGCTCCCTGGACCTTCAGTTCAATGCCTGGCAACGTAGTTATCAGAGCTAGTCTGCTGTGCTCTTGTCTACTGATCCTGGTTCCAGTTATTTCAGCTAAGTCTGCCTTTTGCTTTTTGCTATTTGTTTTGGTTTTGTATTTTTGTCCAGCTTGTTCCAAATCTATATCCTGACCTTTGCTGGAAGCTCTAGGGGGGCTGGTGTTCTCCCCCCGGACCGTTAGACGGTTCGGGGGTTCTTGAATTTCCAGTGTGGATTTTGATAGGGTTTTTGTTGACCATATAAGTTACCTTTCTTTATTCTGCTATCAGTAAGCGGGCCTCTCTGTGCTAAACCTGGTTCATTTCTGTGTTTGTCATTTCCTCTTACCTCACCGTCATTATTTGTGGGGGGCTTCTATCCAGCTTTGGGGTTCCCTTCTCTGGAGGCAAGAAAGGTCTTTGTTTTCCTCTACTAGGGGTAGCTAGATTCTCCGGCTGGCGCGTGTCATCTAGAATCAACGTAGGAATGATCCCCGGCTAATTCTAGTGTTGGCGTTAGGAGTAGATATATGGTCAATCCAGTTACCACTGCCCTATGAGCTGGATTTTTGTATTCTGCAGACTTCCACGTTCCTCTGAGACCCTCGCCATTGGGGTCATAACAATAATACCACTCTTGCACCAGCTATCAACTCGGTCACCCCTCTCATGCATAGCAGAGTGCGACAAATCAATAGACAACCTTGGCACAATAACATCACTAAAAAGCTTTAGCAAATATCCATAATTGCAGAGGGGCATTGGAAGAAAACGCATTCACAAGATGACTCCACCACATTCAAACAAGCAACACTCACATTCAAATAAGCTCTCGCCTAAGTACGCCTACTTTACATCCCTCATATTTTCCTTTTCTTACAACCCAAAACAGTTGTTCAACACTTTTAACTCCCTCCTCTGCCCACCACTGCCCCTTCCGACTTCACTAATTACTGCCAAGGACTTTGGTCTATCTTGTTTTTGAAGTGTGTGGCAAACAAAGCAAGTCTTTATTGTCCATACACAACAAACCCTTTGTATACCAAACCAATGCCCTAACCCCATAACGTGCCTCTCCAAAATCACTGAAGGAGAGCTTACTTATCTCCTCTTCAAATCACACCTCACCACTTGTGCACTTGACCCTATCCCATCCCACGTCCTCCCCAACTTCACCACCATACTTATCCCATCCCTAACCCATCTCTTCAACCTATCACTAACTTCTGGTACCTTCCCCTCTGCATTCAAACATGCCACAATCACATCTATCCTCAAAAAGCAATCCCTTTACCCGAGCGCTATGTCCATCTATCGCCTCATATTGTTGCTCCCATTTGCTTCCAAACTCCTTGAGCTGAACTTTCCTCTCACTTTACATCTAACTCGCTCTTCGACAACCTACAATCTGGCTTCTGTCCCCACCATTCCACTGAGACTGCCTGATCAAACTTGCTAACGACTTATCAAAGCTAACAGAATTCTCTATACTCGTCCTTCTAGACCTGTCCTCTTCTTCGACACAGTTGACCATAGCCTCCTACTACAGATCCTCTCTTCCTTTGGTGTCAAGGACCTTGCCCTATCCTGGATCTACTCATATCTTACCAACCACACATTTAGCGTTTCCTACTCCCACACTACCTCCTCATCTCGCCCTCTCTCTGTTGGTGTCCCTCAAGGTTCTGTCCTAGGACCCCTTCTCTTCTCCATCTATACAACTCATAAAGTCCTATGGCTTCCAGAACCATCTATATGCTGATGAGACTCAGATCTACCTCTCTGGCCCATATGTCACCTTTCTGCTGTTCAGAATCCAAGAGTGTCTATCAGCCATATCCACCTTCTTCTCCTCTTGCTTCCTCATGCTCAATGTGGACAAATCCAAACTAATTATCTTTCCTCCATCTCGCATATATTCCCTACCTGATCTATCTATCACAATGAATGACATCACACTTTCCCCTGTCCCAGAAATCCGCTGCCTCTAAGTAACTCTTGACTCTGCCCTATCCTTCAAACCACACATCCAAGACTCACCACCTCCTGTCAACTCCAGCTCAAAAATATTTCCAGAATATATCCTTTCCTCAACCCTCACTCTACCAAAATGCTTGTGCTTGCCCTAATCATCTCCCGCCTCGACTACTGCAACATCTTCCTTTGTGGCCTACCTTCTAACACTCTCGCACCTCTCCAGTCCATCCTTAACTCTGCTGCCCGACTAATTAATCTCTCTACTCAGGACACTCTTGCTTCCCCTCTTTGCAAATCCCTTCACTGGATCCCAATTTCCCAGCGTATTAAGTTTAATCTACTAACACTGACCTACAAAGTCATCCATTCTTTCTCCTCCGTATATTTCTGAACTAATCTCCCAATATCTTCCCTCACGTAATCTCCAGTCTTCCCAAGACCTCCTTCACTCCTCCACACTTATTTGCTCCTTGCCCAATTGTCTCCAAGACATCACCCGAATATCCCCACATTTGAATCCTTCAGAAGGAACCTGAAGACCCATCTCTTCAAAAAAGCTTACAACCTGCAATGACCACGCTGCCACCCCAACACAATTGGAGCTACTGCAACACCCAACCTACTGTCTCCTCCCCACAATCCTGTAGAATGTAAGCCAGCAAAGTGCAGGGTCCTCTTACCTCTGTACCAGTCTATCATTGTTAGTTTGTTTACTGTAAGTGATATTCAGCGTCGGACTGGAATAGTTTGGGCCCACCAGAGAAAATCATTCTAAGGGCCCACCATGCTTAAGGGGTACTAGCTGCAGAGTCTTCCCACTTTCACTGGATCCTGCATAAAAATGGTCCGTCGGGCAGAGAAAACGTTCAGAGGAACGTTTTTTCTGCACGTCGGAAAATCGATCAGCAACGCATCCTGCGCTGCCCGTCACTGGCTACAATGGAAGCCTATGGGCGCAGGATGCGTCGCTGCCTGTGAAAAGCAGGAATCCAGCAACTGGTCCCATCTTTTCAAAGAGAGCATGTGTGGAAGAATTTCCCGTCAGGGAAATTCTCTCTCGCTCTCTCTCTCTCTCTCTTTTTACTATTGGTGCTGCCTATGCAGTATCAATAGTGACAAGATATACTGTTAAAAATAATGTAAAAAATTAAAAATCGCAGTATTCTCACCTACCGGAGCTCCCGCGCAGCGTCACCAATGCTCCCGGCAGCTAGCATTCCTAGTAATACATTGCGACTTCTCGCGAGATTTCGCAGTGTATTACAAGGAATGCTAGTTGAGGTGAGAACACTGTGAGCATCGCTGAGGTAAGAACACTGCGATTTTTTTATTTTTTTTTAACCTGGTTTGTGTTGTGCATGCGTTTTCGCAGCGGAAACCCGCTGCGAAGACGCATGCACAACAGGTGCACATAGCCTCGACGGGTCCATCAGAAAGACGGGCCCAGTGCACACGTTTTCCACAATCTGCACAGGATCCGTCATTTCAACGTCTTGACGGATCCTGTGCAGATTTTGGAGATGGAAGTGTGAAAGTAGCCTTAGTTTCCATCTAGTTAAGCACCCTTATCGGCAGCAGATAATTTTGTGTAAACAAGACAAGTGCTGCCTAGAACAATGATATTTCTTAAGCACAGAAAGATTTTATTATTTAGACATGTGCCACATACACACAATAGACACGACACATACACACCAGTCACACGCTAGACACAGGATACATACATGTGACACACACACCAGTCACACGCTAGCCACATGACACACTCACGCACCATACATACACCAGTCACACACTAGACACAGGATTAGAGATGAGCGGACCCCTAGATGTTTGGGTCCGGCCGAACAGTTAAAAATGAGTCCAGGTTCGGGTACCAGAACAGTACCTGGACCCTATTCATTTGAATGGGGGTCCCATACATCCAGTGTTTACCACTCTGTCAGATGCAAGACAGAGCGACAAACACTGCTTCTGATCGGCGGTAAAATCATTACCGCCAGTCAGACAGCTGATGTTCACACGCTGTCAAATGATGTGAGCCCGCAGCTGTGATCAGAGGTATAAAGTTTACCTCTGGTCACTGAGGTCGGCTAACCTCATCGAGGTTATGGCAAGTCATTGAGGCTGTGTTCCCAGCCAGGCTCCTGAACTGCGGTGACCTTGGTGAGATCCCCACTAGCGCAGTGAGAAAGTCCCACAGTGCAGAGGCGGTGAACTCACCAATGAGCATTTTCTCACTCCGCCCTCTTCTCCACACAGCCCCGGATCACCTCTTTTTCCACAAAGCTCATCATCCCCCCTTTTCCACACAGCCCCCTCATCACCCCCCCTTTTCCACAAAGCTCATCATCCCTCCTTCTCCACACAGCCCCTCATCGTCCCTCCTTCTCCACACAGACCCCTCATCATCCCTCCTTCTCCACACAGCCCCTTTCAAGTTACATCAAAGAAATACATCCTCTGACCACTCACACTGAATGCTGGGTCTTCATTCCTATCTGTGCAAGGGTCCATTGTGCAGACCCTCATTCCTCTCCTCAAACAGTTCCATACTGCAGCCCCCTTGGTCCTCTAGTAGTCACAGGGCTCCAGCAGCCTCAGTGAGCACAGCGCTGCTTCCTGCTATCAGGTCACTGGTCTGATGGAGGCCCCGCCCCTTCCAGTGACATCATGCCCTCAAAAAATCAACTCCGTTCTAGACGCTGTGTGCAGTGTCTCACAGCCTGTGGCTCTGTGCTGTGCGTGGTGCTGTGCGGGTTATTCTATACCCGATGCTGGCCGCCTGCACTGCTCAGCAGCAAGTGATGTGAGGTGAGAGCTTTCTATTAGGGTTGAGCGACTTTAATTTTTTTAAGATCGAGTCGGGTTTTGCGAAACCCGACTTTGTCCAAAGTCGAGTCGAGTGCAGTCGGCCGATTATCGCTAAAAGTCGGGGATCGACCGAAACACGAAACCCAATGCAAGTTAATGGGGAAGCATAGTCGGCAGTGAGTGGAGGCCAGGAAAACACCTACAGTGCCCATTTTAATGCCAAAAACATCCATTCTTGTTTCTGAAGCTTGTCAATCTTAATTAACTTTATAATAATAGTTGGGCATTGGAAATTGGGGGTCATTTGGCAAAAGTTGTGGGGGGGTAGGGCTGGTTCAAGGTTTTAGTGGGCCCAGGAAACGTGGACTATGTCACGGCGGTGGAGCAGTGAGAGGTAAGTATGTCAAGTTTGCAAGTGCTGTGATCCTAAGCAAGCAGGGGGGGCCCACTAGTTGGCATTGGCTCTGGCACAGGGCCCCTCAAAGTACAGCGGTGTGTTTGCACGGCGGGGGCGCCTCCCACCAGCAGCGACACTTTTGCGTACTCTGAGGGGCCCTGTGCCAGTGACGTCGCCAACGAGTATGCCCCGCCACCTGATGAAGGAACCTGCACTTTCATCTGCACCTTCCTCTTTGTCCCTGTGTAAGGTGGTATAACATGCGGGAAGGGGAACCTTACTTTCAGCAGGGTCAGATTCTGGATGTGTAGAGTGCAAGGGGAATGTAGTGGTCTAGGTCAATGTACCAGCAGACTCATCTAGCAGTGGCTGGGCAATGGGCAGGATGAGGAGTATTAAAAACAGATATAGGGCCAAAGAATAAAGTAGGCTAAATGCAGTTCAAAATTGGTAACAGGACTAAACAGGCAGCATTGCTTTGTTCAGTGGAGTAGCAAACCCAGGAGCAGCAGACACTGTTTCAAGGGCCCAACCACACTAGTAGGCCAAATGCAGTTTAATATCTGCTACTATAGGCCAAAAGCCTAAAGACTGAAGCTCAGCTTTATACAGTGGAGGACAACACCATGGAGCGGCAGACACCGTTAGTAGGCCATAACCACCAATTTTTTGTTAAAAAAGCACTTAATGAGAGCCTGAAGGTTGAAGCTCAGCTTTATACAGTTGAGGACAACACCAGGGAGCGGCAGACACCGTTAGTAGGCCGTAACCAAAGTTGAAGGCCAAATGCAGTTTAATATCTGATACTATAGGCCGAAAGCCTAAAGACTGAAGCTCAGCTTTATACAGTGGAGGACAACAGCAGGGAGCGGCAGACACCGTTAGTAGGCCATAACCACCAATTTTTTGTTAAAAAAGCACTTAATGAGAGCCAGAAGATGGAGCTCAGACAAGGCAACCTGGAGGAGAACACCAAGGAGGAGGAGAACACTCAGGAGGAGGACAACACCAGAAAGCGGCAAACATAGTTATTAGGCCCCAACCACCAATTTTTTTAAAAAAAGCACTTAATGAGAGCCAGAAGGTTGAAGCTCAGATTTATTCAGTTGAGGACAACACCAGGGAGCGGCAAACAGAGGTATTAGGCCCCAACCACCAATTTTTTTAAAAAAAACACTTAATGAGAGCCAGAAGGTTGAAGCTCAGATTTATTCAGTTGAGGACAACACCAGGGAGCGGCAAACAGAGGTATTAGGCCCCAACCACCAATTTTTTTTAAAAAAAGCACTTAATGAGAGCCAGAAGGTTGAAGCTCAGATTTATTCAGTTGAGGACAACACCAGGGAGCGGCAAACAGAGGTATTAGGCCCCAAACACCATTTTTTAAAAAAAAAGCACTTAATGAGAGCCAGAAGGTTGAAGCTCAGATTTATTCAGTTGAGGACAACACCAGGGAGCAGCAAACAGAGGTATTAGGCCCCAACCACCAATTTTTTTTTAAAAAGCACTTAATGAGAGCCAGAAGGTTGAAGCTCAGATTTATTCAGTTGAGGACAACACCAGGGAGCGGCAAACAGAGGTATTAGGCCCCAACCACCAATTTTTTTTAAAAAAGCACTTAAGGAGAGCCAGAAGGTTGAAGCTCAGATTTATTCAGTTGAGGACAACACCAGGGAGCGGCAAACAGAGGTATTAGGCCCCAACCACCAATTTTTTTTAAAAAAAGCACTTAATGAGAGCCAGAAGGTTGAAGCTCAGATTTATTCAGTTGAGGACAACACCAGGGAGCGGCAAACAGAGGTATTAGGCCCCAAACACCATTTTTTTAAAAAAAAGCACTTAATGAGAGCCAGAAGGTTGAAGCTCAGATTTATTCAGTTGAGGACAACATCAGGGAGCAGCAAACAGAGGTATTAGGCCCCAACCACCAATTTTTTTTTAAAAAGCACTTAATGAGAGCCAGAAGGTTGAAGCTCAGATTTATTCAGTTGAGGACAACACCAGGGAGCGGAAAACAGAGGTATTAGGCCCCAACCACCAATTTTTTTAAAAAAAAGCACTTAAGGAGAGCCAGAAGGTTGAAGCTCAGATTTATTCAGTTGAGGACAACACCAGGGAGTGGCAAACAGAAGTATTAGGCCCCAACCACCAATTTTTTTAAAAAAAGCACTTAAGGAGAGCCAGAAGGTTGAAGCTCAGATTTATTCAGTTGAGGACACCAGGGAGCGGCAAACAGAGGTATTAGGCCCCAACCACCAATTTTTTTTAAAAAAGCACTTAATGAGAGCCAGAAGGTTGAAGCTCAGATTTATTCAGTTGAGGACAACACCAGGGAGTGGCAAACAGAGGTATTAGGCCCCAACCACCAATTTTTTTAAAAAAAGCACTTAATGAGAGCCAGAAGGTTGAAGCTCAGATTTATTCAGTTGAGGACAACACCAGGGAGCGGCAAACAGAGGTATTAGGCCCCAACCACCAATTTTTTTAAAAAAAGCACTTAATGAGAGCCAGAAGGTTGAAGTTCAGATTTATTCAGTTGAGTACAACACCAGGGAGCGGCAAAAAGAGGTATTAGGCCCCAACCACCAATTTTTTTAAAAAAAGCACTTAATGAGAGCCAGAAGGTTGAAGCTCAGATTTATTCAGTTGAGGACAACACCAGGGAGCGGAAAACAGAGGTATTAGGCCCCAACCACCAAATTTTTTAAAAAAAGCACTTAATGAGAGCCAGAAGGTTGAAGCTCAGATTTAAACAGTGGAGGAAAATTTGAATTAGGGACTGCAGACAGACTTAGTAGGCTGTCCCCTATGGACCATGCATCCACCACATTAACCCATTGCGCCGTAATGGACACGTAACCTTCCGTGGCCATGCCTACAGGTCCATGCGTCTGTTGTCAGGTGCACCTTTGTACTCACAGATTGCCAGAGTGCATGGACAATGGAGGTGGTGCTGGTGGAGGGCTGGGATGGCTTTTCTTGCAAAAGAAGTGTCGACTGGGTAGCTCGTAGCGTGGGACAGCGTAGTCCATCATGGCTTTTTTTAATATTACATAAAATAAAGAAATAGGCTCTTTGCACTTTAAAATAGGTTACAGGGGTACACGGGCAGCATTGGTGTGGTCAGCGGAGGAGGAGGATTGCAAGGAGGGACCGCAGACTGGCGTAGTACGCCTACAATTTCCAAAAGTGGCTCTATGCACTTTAAAATAGGTTCCAGGGGTACACAGGCAGCATTGGTGTGGTCAGCAGAGGAGGAGGATTGCAAGGAGGGACCGCAGACAGGCGTACCAGGCTTAAAATAACTAAAAATGGGCTCAAGGCAGTTTTAAATCGGTTACATGGATACACAGGCAGCATTGTGGTCAGCGGAGGAGGAGGATTGCAAGGAGGGACTGCAGACAGGCGTACTAGGCCTAAAATAACTAAAAATAGGCTCAAGGCAGTTTTAAATCGGTTACATGGATACACAGGCAGCATTGTGGTCAGCGGAAGAGGAGGATTGCAAGGAGGGACCGCAGACAGGCGTACTAGGCCTAAAATAACTAAAAATAGGCTCAAGGCAGTTTTAAATCGGTTACATGGATACATAGACAGCATTGTGGTCAGCAGAGGAGGAGGATTGCAAGGAGGGACCGCAGACAGGCGTACTAGGCCTAAAATAACTAAAAATAGGCTCAAGGCAGTTTTAAATCGGTTACATGGATACACAGGCAGCATTGTGGTCAGCGGAGGAGGAGGATTGCAAGGTGGGACCGCAGACAGGCTTACTAGGCCTAAAATAACTAAAAATAGGCTCAAGGCAGTTTTAAATCGGTTACATGGGTACACAGGCAGCATTGTGGTCAGCGGAGGAGGAGGATTGCAAGGAGGGACCGCAGACAGGCGTACTAGGCCTAAAATAACTAAAAATAGGCTCAAGGCAGTTTTAAATCGGTTACATGGATACACAGGCAGCATTGTGGTCAGCGGAGGAGGAGGATTGCAAGGAGGGACCACAGACAGGCGTACTAGTCCTAAAATAAATAAAAATAGGCTCAAGGCACTTAGAGTTATCTCGCAGGGGTACACAGGCAGCATTGGTGTGGTCAGCGGAGGACGATTGAAAGGAGGGTCTGACACAGTTAGTACTCACAAAAAATAAATAGAAGTTAATGTCTCGCCAAAAAACAAAAAAAAAAGTGTGGCATACTTAGGTACAGGGGTGGGCTCATCTGCTGAGTTTCTGACATAGTAATTTGGCAGTAAGTATTTACTGGTGTCTAGGATTGAGCGAAACGGGTCGGCCATTTTCAGAAGTCGCCGACTTTTGGCAAAGTCGGGTTTCATGAAACCCGACCCGACCCCTGTGTAGGGTCGGCCATGAGGTCGGCGATCTTCTGAATCTGGTATCAGAATTCCGATACCGAGTTCCTATATGTTTGCGATATCGGAAATCGGTATCGGAATCCACATTTAAGTGTAAAATAAAGAATTAAAATAAAAAATATTGATATACTCACCTCTCCGACGCAGCCTGGACATCGCCGCTGGTAACCGGCATCTTCCGCGGCCGCCCACGTGACCGCTCAGCGACCAATCACAAAGCCGTGACGTCATCGAAAGGTCTTTCAAGCGCCATTCTTAGGAACGGAAGATGCCGGTTACCAGCGGCGATGTCCAGGCTGCGTCGGAGAGGTGAATATATCAATATTTTTTATTTTAATTCTTTATTTTACACTTAAATATGGATCCCAGGGCCTGAAGGAGAGTTTCCTCTCCTTCAGACCCTGGGAACCATAGTATCCCATTGCACTGCATTGGGTTTCGTGTTTCGGCCGACCCCGACCCCGACTTTTTTATAGGATCGGCCGATTTCACTTGACCCGACTTTTGAGAAACCCGACCCGATCCTATGAAAATAAAAGTCGCTCAACCCTACTGGTGTCAATATAGGACACTGACCCAGACTACTTTAACTAGCATCATAGATGTCAACAAATTGGTATTGTCAGTGCCAGGCATTGAATGATGTCAGCGCATAGACTAAACATTGGTGGAGCTGTGAGAGATAATTTTGCATGTGGTAGAGCACAGTTTGAGCTGGGGGGGGGGTGAACTCTCTTGTGGCCGGCGGTACCATCCCAGGGCCCCTCATGTTACAACAGTGTGTCTGACGTTGGGTGCGCGCCACCACCGCCAGAGACAATTTATTGTACTATGAGGGACCCAGTGGCAGTGCCGTCGACCAAAAGCGGGCACACCCACCTCTTCAGACAAACGGCACTCTAACGGGTGCTTGCGCCAAGTGGCGAGACAACGGCCCCGTGGGGGGAGTTTTCCCATTGAGGGAGGTGTAAACATGTCATATGCTGGACAAACAGCTGCTGCAAATTAAGAGATTGGAACACTCAGTAAGACCAGTCCACAAGCAAGACCTTTTTATAGGAAAGCTAGGTGTCAGCCGGGAAAGGTGGGGCAAAATAATTTGAAATCCAGGAGTGGTTCATTTTAATGAAGGTTAGATCATCCACATTTTGGGTAGCCAGACGAGTCCTTTTTTCGGTTAATATTGAACCAGCAGCACTGAATACTCTTTCTGATAGCACACTAGCTGCTGGGCAAGCAAGCTCCTGCAATGCATATTCTGCCAATTCAGGCCAGGTGTCTAATTTGGATGCCCAGTAATCAAATGGGAATGACGGTTGAGGGAGAACATCGATAAGGGATGAAAAATAGTTAGTAACCATACTGGACAAATGTTGTCACTTTGAATAGATGCTGCAGTACCTGTCCTGTCTGCGGTCATTGCGAAATCGCTCCACAACCTGGTCAGAAAACCCCTCTGTCCAACGCCACTTCTGATTTGTGCACCTCTAACACCTCTACCCTGTAGCCCCCTGCAGCTCGTGTGAGAACCATCACCGGCGCTGTGTGCTGGGAATGCCTGAATCAAATGGTCTACAAGAGTAGCTTGTTTGGTTGCTAATATGTGTTCGAGGTTCTCATGTGGCATAATATTTTGCAATTTGCCTTTATAGCGAGGGTCAAGGATGCAGGCCAACCAGTAATCGTCATCGCTCATCATTTTAATAATGCGTGGGTCCCTTTTGAGGATACGTAAGGCATAATCCGCCATGTGGGCCAAAGTTCCAGTTGTCAAATCTGCGGTTGTGCTGGTTTGAGGGGCAGTTACAGGCAAATCTACGTCACTTGTCTCCCTTAAAAAAACAGAACCCAGCTTTGCAACGCCACTAATTTCGGTTGGCCCAGGAGAAGCTTCCTCATTAAATAAGTACTCATCCCCATCATCCTCCTCGTCCTCCTCCTCTTCGCCCGCTACCGCGTCCTCTACACGGCCCTGACCAGACAATGGCTGACTGTCATCAAGGCTTTCCTCTTCCTCGGCTGCAGACGCCTGCTCCTTTATGTGCGTCAAACTTTGCATCAGCAGACGCATTAGGGGGATGTTCATGCTTATTATGGCGTTGTCTGCACTAACCAGCCGTGTGCATTCCTCAAAACACTGAAGGACTTGACACAGGTCTTGTAGCTTTGACCACTGCACACCTGACAACTCCATGTCTGCCATCCAACTGCCTGCCCGTGTATGTGTATCCTCCCACAAAAACATAACAGCACGCCTCTGTTCGCACAGTCTCTGAAGCATGTGCAGTGTGGAGTTCCACCTTGTGGCAACGTCGATGATTAGGCGATGCTGGGGAAGGTTCAAAGACCGCTGATAGTTCTGCATACGGCTGGAGTGTACGGGCGAACGGCGGATATGCGAGCAAAGTCTGCGCACTTTGAGGAGCAGGTCGGGTAACCGCGGATAACTTTTCAGGAAGCACTGCACCACCAGGTTTAAGGTGTGAGCCAGGCAAGGAATGTGTTTCAGTTGGGAAAGGGCTATGGCAGCCATGAAATTCCTTCCGTTATCACTCACTACCTTGCCTGCCTCAAGATGTACAGTGCCCAGCCATGACTGAGTTTCTTTCTGCAAGAACACGGACAAAACTTCCGCGGTGTGTCTGTTGTCGCCCAAACACTTCGTTGCCAATACAGCCTGCTGACGCTTGCCACTAGCTGTCCCATAATGGCACACCTGGTGTGCAACAGTGGCAGCTGCGGATGGAGTGGATGTGCAACTGCGGTCTGTGGACGAGCTCTCGCTTCTGCAGGAGGACGAGGAAGAGGAGGAGGGGGGGCGAACGCCTACAGCCAACTCTTTCCTTGACCATGGGCTAGGCAGAACTGTCCCAATATTGCTGTCCCCTGTGGACCCTGCATCCACCACATTCACCCAGTGTGCCGTGATGGACACATAAGGTCCCTGGCCATGCCTACTGGTCCATGCATCTGTTGTCAGGTGCACCTTTGTAGTCACAGACTGCCTGAGTGCATGGACGATGCGGTCTTTAACATGCTGTTGGAGGGCTGGAATGGCTTTTCTAGAAAAGAAGTGTCGACTGAGTAGCTCGTAGCGTGGTACAGCGTAGTCCATCAGCGCTTTGAAAGCTTCGCTTTCAACTAACCGGTAGGGCATCATCTCTAATGAGATTAGTCTAGCAATGTGGGCGTTCAAACCCTGTGTACGCGGATGCGAGGATGAGTACTTCCTTTTCCTAACGAGAGTCTCATGAAGGGTGAGCTGGACTGGAGAGCTGCATACGGTGGAACTAGCGGGGGTGCCGGTGGACATGGATGACTGAGAGAGGGTTGGAGATGGTATTCTTGCCGGTGCCCTTCATGCAGTGTTTCCTACTACTAACCTGGTGATTCCCTTACTGCTTTGGCCTGGCGACAAAAGCTGCACAGATACTGCAGGTGGTGCGGGAAATGGTGGGCTTACAGGGAGGGAAGGGATGTAGCGTTGCTGACTAGCTTCATTGGCCGAGGGTGCTGCAACCTTTAGGGATGTTTGGTAGTTAGTCCAGGCTTGCAAATGCATGGTGGATAAATGTCTATGCATGCAACTTGTATTTAGACTTTTAAGATTCTGACCTCTGCTTAAGGTAGTTGAACATTTTTGACAGATGACTTTGCGCTGATCATATGGATATTGTTTAAAAAAATGCCAGACTGCACTCTTTCTACTATAGGATACCTTTTCAGGCATTGCAGACTGAGCTTCTTTAGCTGGATGGCCACGCTGTCCTCCAACTGGTTTTGGTTTTGCCAAGCGTTTTTGGCCAGATACGGGCCCGGCAGATGGAACCTGTTGTGATGTTGATGCCTGCTGTGGCTCCTCCTCCTCCGCTTCAGAACTACTGCCGCCTGCACCCTGTTCCCCCAATGGCTGCCAATCGGGGTCAACAACTGGGTCATCTATGACCTCCTCTTCTATGTCGTGTGCAACTTCGTCTGTGTCACCGTGTAAGCCGGTGGTATAGCGTTCGTGACGGGGCACCATAGTCTCCGCTGGTTTTGATTCTGCCTCAGTACACTGCGAGGGCAATGTTTTGGTCTGAGTCAAAGGAACAGCATAGTAATCTGGCTGTGGCTGTGCATCTGTGCACTCCATGTCCGATTCAACTTCTAATGGGCATGGCCTGTTAACTGTTTCACTGTCTAACCCAGCTACGGTATGTGTAAAGAGCTCCATGGAGTAACCTGTTGTGTCGACTGACGCATCCTTCACTGTTGTTATGGGTGAAGGACACAAGGAAGCGACTTGTTCCTGACTGGGAGCATCCACTGACGATGCACTGCTCTGACATTTGGCACTTTCCGAGGAGGAGGCGAAAGAGCTAGAGGCAGAGTCAGCAATGAAAGCCAATACTTGTTCCTCCTGCTCCGGCTTCAAAAGTGGTTTTCCTACTCCCAGAAAAGAGAGCATTCGAGGCCTTGTGTAGCCAGACGACGAACCTGGCTCAACAACTCGAGACTTAGGTGCTGTACTGCTTTTACCACGACCACATGATGCTCCACCACCACTACCATCATTACCAGCTGACAATGACCGCCCACGGCCACGACCTCTTCCACTAGACTTCCTCATTGTTTGCAAAACGTAACCAAAGTAACGGTATTTCTTACTGTAAAACAACTTATAAGGTGAACTCAAACTTCTATAGGATTTATATATACCTTTATAGGTGCCTGACACAGAAAGGAAAATCAGGCCCAATGTTACACACTAGGTTTTCTGTGCCCCAATAATTTGAGACAGATGGCACACACAGGACCAGCACTCAAGCAGAAATGTCAATCTTAATCTCCCACTACTTTTTTTTTTTACAGGGAGAATTTACCAAAAAAAAAAAAAAAGGCCCAATATTACACACTGGTTTTCGTTGGCACACAATGAGAGACAGATGCCACACACAGCACTGGCACAGAGGCAGATTTGCCAATCTTTATCTCCCACTATTAATTATTTTTTTTACAGGGAGAATTTACCCCCCCCAAAAAATGGCCCAATATTACACACTGTTTTTTGGTGGCACACAAGGAGAGACAGATGCCACACACAGGACTGGCACAGAGGCACACTTGCCAATCTATATCTCCCACTATTAATTATTTTTTTTACAGGGAGAATTTACCAAAAAAAAGAAAATGGCCCAGTATTACACACTGGTTTTCGGTGGCACACAAGGAGAGACAGATGCCACACACAGCACTGGCACAGAGGCAGACTTGCCAATCTTTATCTCCCACTATTAATTATTTTTTTTACAGGGAGAATTTACAAAAAAAAAAAAAAAAAAAAGGCCCAATATTACACACTGGTTTTCGGTGGCACACAAGGAGAGACAGATGCCACACACAGGACTGGCACAGAGGCAGACTTGCCAATCTTTATCTCCCACTATTATTTTTTTTTTTACAGGGAGAATTTACCCCCCCCCAAAAAAAATGGCCCAATATTACACACTGAATTTTGGTGGCACACAATGAGAGACAGATGCCACACACAGCACTGGCACTGGCACAGAGGCAGACTTGTCAATCTTTATCTCCCACTATTAATTATTTTTTTTACAGGGAGAATTTACCCCCAAAAAAATGGCCCAATATTACACACTGGTTTTTGGTGGCACACAATGAGAGACAGATGCCACACACATCACTGGCACAGAGGCAGACTTGCCAATCTTTATCTCCCACTATTAATTATTTTTTTTACAGGGAGAATTTACCAAAAAAAAAAATGGCCCAATATTACACACTGGTTTTCGGTGGCACACAAGGAGAGACAGATGCCACAGACAGGACTGGCACAGAGGCAGACTTGCCAATCTTTATCTCCCACTATTAATTATTTTTTTTACAGGGAGAATTTACCCCCCCAAAAAATGGCCCAATATTACACACTGGTTTTCGGTGGCACGCAAGGAGAGACAGATGCCAAACGCAGGACTGGCACAGAGGCAGACTTGCCAATCTTTATCTCCTACTATTAATTTTTTTTTTACAGGGAGAATTTACCCCCCCCCAAAAAAAATGGGCCAATATTACACACTGGTTTTCGGTGGCACACAAGGAGAGACAGATGCCACACACAGGACTGGCACAGAGGCAGACTTGCCAATCTTTATCTCCCACTATTAATTATTTTTTTTACAGGGAGAATTTACCAAAAAAAAAAAAATGGGCCAATATTACACACTGGTTTTCGGTGGCACACAAGGAGAGACAGATGCCACACACAGCACTGACACAGAGGCAGACTTGCCAATCTTTATCTCCCACTATTAATTATTTTTTTTACAGGGAGAATTTACCCCCCAAAAAAATTGCCCAATATTACACACTGGTTTTCGGTGGCACACAAGGAGAGACAGATGCCACACACAGGACTGGCACAGAGGCAGACTTGCCAACCTTTATCTCCCACTATTCATTTTTTTTTTAAAGGGAGAATTTACCCCCCCAAAAAAATGGCCCAATATTACACACTGGTTTTCGGTGGCACACAATGAGAGACAAGATGCCACTCACAGCACTGGCACAGAGGCAGACTTGCCAATCTTTATCTCCCACTATTAATTATTTTTTTTACAGGGAGAATTTACCCAAAAAAAATGGCCCAATATTACACAGTGGTTTTCGGTGGCACACAAGGAGAGACAAATGCCACACACAGGGCTGGCACAGAGGCAAACTTGCCAATCTTTATCTCCCACTATTAATTATTTTTTTTACAGGGAGAATTTACCAAAAAAAAAAAATGGCCCAATATTACACAGTGGTTTTCGGTGGCACACAAGGAGAGACAAATGCCACACACAGGGCTGGCACAGAGGCAGACTTGCCAATCTTTATCTCCCACTATTAATTATTTTTTTTACAGGGAGCATTTACCCCCCAAAAAAATGGCCCAATATTACACACTGGTTTTCGGTGGCACACAAGGAGAGACAGATGCCACACACAGGACTGGCACAGAGGCAGACTTGCCAATCTTTATCTCCTACTATTAATTATTTTTTTTACAGGGAGAATTTACCCCCCAAAAAAATGGCCCAATATTACACACTGGTTTTCGGTGGCACGCAAGGAGAGACAGATGCCAAACACAGGACTGACACAGAGGCAGACTTGCCAATCTTTATCTCCCACTATTAATTATTTTTTTACAGGGAGAATTTACCAAAAAAAAAAAAATGGGCCAATATTACACACTGGTTTTCGGTGGCACACAAGGAGAGACAGATGCCACACACAGGACTGGCACAGAAGCAGACTTGCCAATCTTTATCTCCCACTATTAATTATTTTTTTTACAGGGAGAATTTACAAAAAAAAAAAAATGGGCCAATATTACACACTGGTTTTCGGTGGCACACAAGGAGAGACAGATGCCACACACAGCACTGGCACAGAGGCAGACGTGCCAATCTTTATCTCCCACTATTAATTATTTTTTTTACAGGGAGAATTTACACCCCCAAAAAATTGCCCAATATTACACACTGGTTTTCGGTGGCACACAAGGAGAGACAGATGCCACACACAGGACTGGCACAGAGGCAGACTTGCCAATCTTTATCTCCCACTATTAATTATTTTTTTTACAGGGAGAATTTACCCCCCCAAAAAATTGCCCAATATTACACACTGGTTTTCGGTGGCACACAAGGAGAGACAGATGCCACACACAGGACTGGCACAGAGGCACACTTGCCAATCTTTATCTCCCACTATTAGTTATTTTTTTTACAGGGAGAATTTACCAAAAAAAAGAAAATGGCCCAGTATTACACACTGGTTTTCGGTGGCACACAAGGAGAGACAGATGCCACACACAGCACTGGCACAGAGGCAGACTTGCCAATCTTTATCTCCCACTATTAATTATTTTTTTTACAGGGAGAATTTACCAAAAAAATAAAAAAAGGCCCACTATTACACACTGGTTTTCGGTGGCACACAAGGAGAGACAGATGCCACACACAGGACTGGCACAGAGGCAGACTTGCCAATCTTTATCTCCCACTATTAATTTTTTTTTTTACAGGGAGAATTTACCCCCCCCAAAAAAAATGGCCCAATATTACACACTGGTTTTTGGTGGCACACAATGAGAGACAGATGCCGCCCACAGCACTGGCACAGAGGCAGACTTGCCAATCTTTATCTCCCACTATTAATTATTTTTTTTACAGGGAGAATTTACCCCCCCCAAAAATGGCCCAATATTACACACTGGTTTTTGGTGGCACACAATGAGAGACAGATGCCACACACAGCACTGGCACAGAGGCAGACTTGCCAATCTTTATCTCCCACTATTAATTATTTTTTTTACAGGGAGAATTTACCAAAAAAAAAAATGGCCCAATATTACACACTGGTTTTCGGTGGCACACAAGGAGAGACAGATGCCACAGACAGGACTGGCACAGAGGCAGACTTGCCAATCTTTATCTCCCACTATTAATTATTTTTTTTACAGGGAGAATTTACCCCCCAAAAAAATGGCCCAATATTACACACTGGTTTTCGGTGGCACGCAAGGAGAGACAGATGCCAAACGCAGGACTGGCACAGAGGCAGACTTGCCAATCTTTATCTCCTACAATTAATTTTTTTTTTACAGGGAGAATTTACCCCCCCCCAAAAAAATGGGCCAATATTACACACTGGTTTTCGGTGGCACACAAGGAGAGACAGATGCCACACACAGGACTGGCACAGAGGCAGACTTGCCAATCTTTATCTCCCACTATTAATTATTTTTTTTACAGGGAGAATTTACCAAAAAAAAAAAAATGGGCCAATATTACACACTGGTTTTCGGTGGCACACAAGGAGAGACAGATGCCACACACAGCACTGGCACAGAGGCAGACTTGCCAATCTTTATCTCCCACTATTAATTATTTTTTTTACAGGGAGAATTTACCCCCCAAAAAAATTGCCCAATATTACACACTGGTTTTCGGTGGCACACAAGGAGAGACAGATGCCACACACAGGACTGGCACAGAGGCATACTTGCCAACCTTTATCTCCCACTATTCATTTTTTTTTTAAAGGGAGAATTTACCCCCCCAAAAAAATGGCCCAATATTACACACTGGTTTTCGGTGGCACACAATGAGAGACAAGATTCCACTCACAGCACTGGCACAGAGGCAGACTTGCCAATCTTTATCTCCCACTATTAATTATTTTTTTTACAGGGAGAGTTTACCAAAAAAAAAATGGCGCAATATTACACAGTGGTTTTCGGTGGCACACAAGGAGAGACAAATGCCACACACAGGGCTGGCACAGAGGCAAACTTGCCAATCTTTATCTCCCACTATTAATTATTTTTTTTACAGGGAGAATTTACCAAAAAAAAAAAATGGCCCAATATTACACAGTGGTTTTCGGTGGCACACAAGGAGAGACAAATGCCACACACAGGGCTGGCACAGAGGCAGACTTGCCAATCTTTATCTCCCACTATTAATTATTTTTTTTACAGGGAGAATTTACCCCCCCAAAAAATGGCCCAATATTACACACTGGTTTTCGGTGGCACACAAGGAGAGACAGATGCCACACACAGCACTGGCACAGAGGCAGACTTGCCAATCTTTATCTCCCACTATTAATTATTTTTTTTACAGGGAGAATTTACCAAAAAAAAAATGGCCCAATATTACACAGTGGTTTTCGGTGGCACACAAGGAGAGACAAATGCCACACACAGGGCTGGCACAGAGGCAAACTTGCCAATCTTTATCTCCCACTATTAATTATTTTTTTTACAGGGAGAATTTACCAAAAAAAAAAAATGGCCCAATATTACACAGTGGTTTTCGGTGGCACACAAGGAGAGACAAATGCCACACACAGGGCTGGCACAGAGGCAGACTTGCCAATCTTTATCTCCCACTATTAATTATTTTTTTTACAGGGAGAATTTACCCCCCCAAAAAATGGCCCAATATTACACACTGGTTTTCGGTGGCACACAAGGAGAGACAGATGCCACACACAGGACTGGCACAGAGGCAGACTTGCCAATCTTTATCTCCTACTATTAATTATTTTTTTTACAGGGAGAATTTACCCCCCCAAAAAATGGCCCAATATTACACACTGGTTTTCGGTGGCACGCAAGGAGAGACAGATGCCAAACACAGGACTGACACAGAGGCAGACTTGCCAATCTTTATTTCCCACTATTAATTTTTTTTTTACAGGGAGAATTTACCCAAAAAAAAAAATGGGCCAATATTACACACTGGTTTTCGGTGGCACACAAGGAGAGACAGATGCCACACACAGGACTGGCACAGAAGCAGACTTGCCAATCTTTATCTCCCACTATTAATTATTTTTTTTACAGGGAGAATTTACAAAAAAAAAAAATGGGCCAATATTACACACTGGTTTTCGGTGGCACACAAGGAGAGACAGATGCCACACACAGCACTGGCACAGAGGCAGACTTGCCAATCTTTATCTCCCACTATTAATTATTTTTTTTACAGGGAGAATTTACACCCCAAAAAAATGGCCCAATATTACACACTGGTTTTCGGTGGCACACAAGGAGAGACAGATGCCACACACAGGACTGGCAAAGAGGCAGACTTGCCAATCTTTATCTCCCACTATTAATTATTTTTTTTACAGGGAGAATTTACCCCCCCAAAAAATTGCCCAATATTACACACTGGTTTTCGGTGGCACACAAGGAGAGACAGATGCCACACACAGGACTGGCACAGAGGCACACTTGCCAATCTTTATCTCCCACTATTAGTTATTTTTTTTACAGGGAGAATTTACCAAAAAAAAGAAAATGGCCCAGTATTACACACTGGTTTTCGGTGGCACACAAGGAGAGACAGATGCCACACACAGCACTGGCACAGAGGCAGACTTGCCAATCTTTATCTCCCACTATTAATTATTTTTTTTACAGGGAGAATTTACCAAAAAAAAAAAAAAAGGCCCACTATTACACACTGGTTTTCGGTGGCACACAAGGAGAGACAGATGCCACACACAGGACTGGCACAGAGGCAGACATGCCAATCTTTATCTCCCACTATTAATTTTTTTTTTTACAGGGAGAATTTACCCCCCCCCAAAAAAATGGCCCAATATTACACACTGGTTTTCGGTGGCACACAATGAGAGACAGATGCCACACACAGCACTGGCACAGAGGCAGACTTGCCAATCTTTATCTCCCACTATTAATTATTTTTTTTACAGGGAGAATTTACCCCCCAAAAAAATGGCCCAATATTACACACTGGTTTTTGGTGGCACACAATGAGAGACAGATGCCACACACAGCACTGGCACAGAGGCAGACTTGCCAATCTTTATCTCCCACTATTAATTATTTTTTTTACAGGGAGAATTTACCCCCCCAAAAAAATGGCCCAATATTACACACTGGTTTTCGGTGGCACGCAAGGAGAGACACATGCCACACACAGGACTGGCACAGAGGCAGACTTGCCAATCTTTATCTCCCACTATTAATTTTTTTTTTACAGGGAGAATTTACCAAAAAAAAAAATGGCCCAATATTACACACTGGTTTTTGGTAGCACACAATGAGAGACAGATACCACACACAGCACTGGCACAGAGGCAAACTTGCCAATCTTTATCTCCCACTATTAATTATTTTTTTTACAGGGAGAATTTACCCCCCAAAAAAATGGCCCAATATTACACACTGGTTTTCGGTGGCACAAAAGGAGCGACAGATGCCACACACAGGACTGGCACAGAGGCAGACTTGCCAATCTTTATCTCCCACTATTAATTATTTTTTTTTACAGGGAGAATTTACCAAAAAAAAAAGGGCCCAATATTACACACTGGTTTTCGGTGGCACACAAGGAGAGACAGATGCCACACACAGGATTGGCACAGAGGCAGACTTGCCAATCTTTAGCTCCCACTATTAATTTTTTTTTTTTACAGGGAGAATTTACCAAAAAAAAGAAAATGGCCCAGTATTACACACTGGTTTTCGGTGGCACACAAGGAGAGACAGATGCCACAGACAGGACTGGCACAGAGGCAGACTTGCCAATCTTTATCTCCCACTATTAATTATTTTTTTTACAGGGAGAATTTACCCCCCCAAAAAATGGCCCAATATTACACACTGGTTTTCGGTGGCACGCAAGGAGAGACACATGCCACACACAGGACTGGCACAGAGGCAGACTTGCCAATCTTTATCTCCCACTATTAATTTTTTTTTTACAGGGAGAATTTACCAAAAAAAAAAATGGCCCAATATTACACACTGGTTTTTGGTAGCACACAATGAGAGACAGATACCACACACAGCACTGGCACAGAGGCAAACTTGCCAATCTTTATCTCCCACTATTAATTATTTTTTTTACAGGGAGAATTTACCCCCCCAAAAAATGGCCCAATATTACACACTGGTTTTCGGTGGCACAAAAGGAGCGACAGATGCCACACACAGGACTGGCACAGAGGCAGACTTGCCAATCTTTATCTCCCACTATTAATTATTTTTTTTTACAGGGAGAATTTACCAAAAAAAAAAGGGCCCAATATTACACACTGGTTTTCGGTGGCACACAAGGAGAGACAGATGCCACACACAGGATTGGCACAGAGGCAGACTTGCCAATCTTTAGCTCCCACTATTAATTTTTTTTTTTTTACAGGGAGAATTTACCAAAAAAAAGAAAATGGCCCAGTATTACACACTGGTTTTCGGTGGCACACAAGGAGAGACAGATGCCACACACAGCACTGGCACAGAGGCAGACTTGCCAATCTTTATCTCCCACTATTATTTTTTTTTTTTACAGGGAGAATTTACCCCCCCCCAAAAAAATGGCCCAATATTACACACTGGTTTTCGGTGGCACACAATGAGAGACAGATGCCACACACAGCACTGGCACAGAGGCAGACTTGCCAATCTTTATCTCCCACTATTAATTATTTTTTTTACAGGGAGAATTTACCCCCCCAAAAAATGGCCCAATATTACACACTGGTTTTTGGTGGCACACAATGAGAGACAGATGCCACACACAGCACTGGCACAGAGGCAGACTTGCCAATCTTTATCTCCCACTATTAATTATTATTTTACAGGGAGAATTTACCAAAAAAAAAAATGGCCCAATATTACACACTGGTTTTCGGTGGCACACAAGGAGAGACAGATGCCACACACAGGACTGGCACAGAGGCAGACTTGCCAATCTTTATCTCCCACTATTAATTATTTTTTTTACAGGGAGAATTTACCCCCCCGAAAAATGGCCCAATATTACACACTGGTTTTCGGTGGCACAAAAGGAGCGACAGATGCCACACACAGGACTGGCACAGAGGCAGACTTGCCAATCTTTATCTCCCACTATTAATTATTTTTTTTACAGGGAGAATTTACCAAAAAAACAAGGGCCCAATATTACACACTGGTTTTCGGTGGCACACAAGGAGAGACAGATGCCACACACAGGATTGGCACAGAGGCAGACTTGCCAATCTTTATCTCCCACTATTAATTTTTTTTTTTACAGGGAGAATTTACCAAAAAAAAAAAATGGCCCAATATGACACACTGGTTTTCGGTGGCACACAATGAGAGACAGATGCCACACACAGCACTGGCACAGAGGCAGACTTGCCAATCTTTATCTCCCACTATTAATTATTTTTTTTACAGGGAGAATTTACCAAAAAAAAAAATGGCCCAATATTACACAGTGGTTTTCGGTGGCACACATGGAGAGACAAATGCCACACACAGGGCTGGCACAGAGGCAGACTTGCCAATCTTTATCTCCCACTATTAATTATTTTCTTTACAGGGAGAATTAACAAAAAAAAAAAATGGCCCAGGATTACACACTGGTTTTCAGTGGCACACAAGGAGAGATAGATGCCACACACAGCACTGGCACAGAGGCAGACTTGCCAATCTTTATCTCCCACTATTAATTATTTTTTTTACAGGGAGAATTTACCCCCCCAAAAAATGGCCCAATATTACACACTGGTTTTCGGTGGCACACAAGGAGAGACAGATGCCACACACAGGACTGGCACAGAGGCAGACTTGCCAATCTTTATCTCCCACTATTAATTATTTTTTTTACAGGGAGAATTTGCAAAAAAAAAGGGCCCAATATTACACACTGGTTTTCGGTGGCACACAATGAGAGACAGATGCCACACACAGGACTGGCACAGAGGCAGACTTGCCAATCTTTATCTCCCACTATTAAATTTTTTTTTTACAGGGAGAATTTACCAAAAAAAAAAAATGGCCCAATATTACACACTGGTTTTCGGTGGCACACAAGGAGAGACAGATGCCACACACAGGACTGGCACAGAGGCAGACTTGCCAATCTTTATCTCCCAGTATTCATTTTTTTTTTTACAGGGAGAATTTACCCCCCAAAAAAAGGGCCCAATATTACACACTGGTTTTCGGTGGCACACAAGGAGAGACAGATGCCACACACAGGACTGGCACAGAGGCAGACTTGCCAATCTTTATCTCCCACTATTATTTTTTTTTTTTACAGGGAGAATTTACCCCCCCAAAAAAATGGCCCAATATTACACACTGGTTTTTGGTGGCACACAAGGAGAGACAGATGCCACACACATCTGCAGTAATCTCAGAAAAGTATGGCAGGCAGCAATAAAAAGGACTGCTGCACACAAAAGTGTGGACAAACAAACAAGATAGCTGTGCAGAAAGGAAGGAACAACAGGATTTGTGCTTTGAAAAAAGGGAGAATTTACCCAAAAAAAAAAGGGCCTAATATTACACACTGGTTTTTGGTGGCACACAAGGAGAGACAGATGCCACACACAGCACTGGCACAGAGGCAGACTTGCCAATCTTTATCTCCCACTGTTAATTATTTTTTTTACAGGGAGAATTTACCAAAAAAAAAATGGCCCAGTATTACACATTGGTTTTCGGTGGCACACAAGGAGAGACAGATGCCACACACAGCACTGGCACTGAGGCAGACTTGCCAATCTTTATCTCCCTGCAGTAATCTCAGAAAAGTATGGCAGGCAGCAATAAAAAGGACTGCTGCACACAAAAGTGTTTACAAACAAACAAGATAGCTGTGCAGAAAGGAAGGAACAACAGGATTTGTGCTTTGAAAAAAGCAGTTGGTTTGCACAGCGGCGTACACACACAGCAACGAAGCAATCAGGGAGGCTTCTAGGGCAGCCCAATGAGCTACAGCGCTGAGGAAAAAAAAATGTAGCTTCCACTGTACTGCAAACAAAAGGTGGTGTTGGACAGTGGAAATCGCTACAGCACAAGCGGTTTGGGGGTGAATGTACCCTGCCTAACACTATCCCTGCTTCTGACGAAGCGGCACCTCTCCCTACGCTCAGATCAGCAGCAGTAAGATGGCGGTCGGAGGGAACGCCCCTTTATAGCCCCTGTGACGCCGCAGAAAGCAAGCCAATCACTGCAATGCCCTTCTCTAAGATGGTGGGGACTGAGATCTATGTCATCACGCTGCCCACACTCTGCGTCCATCTTCATTGGCTGAGAAATGGCACTTTTAGCGTCATTGAAATGCGACTTTGGCGCGAAAGTCGCGTACCGCATGGCCGACCCCACACAGGGATCGGGTCGGGTTTCATGATACGCCGACTTTGCCAAAAGTCGGCGACTTATGAAAATGAACGATCCGTTTCGCTCAACCCTACTTTCTATCACCTGCTGCTGCTGCTTATATTGATCTCATGAGCACTGCGCAGCTGAGAGAGCGGCGCCAAGACATCAGTAGAAGCCACAGCAGGTGATGAGAAAGCCCTCACCTCACATCACATGTTACTGTGCAGTGCAGGCGGCCGGCACCAGGTATGGAATAACACTCACTGCTGGGTGCATGCAATCATAATGCGCTAAAATACAGGACAGAGCAGGAGTCTGGTGAGGGGGAGGACCCTCTGGGGGGCGGGCCCACCGGAGGATTCTCCGATCTCCCGGTGGGCCAGTCCGACCCTGGTGATATTTGTATTTTGATGTAACTCCTTCTCATGTACAGAGCCAATGGATTTAATGGTGCTATATAAATAAATAATAATAACTTATTATTATAGTGTAAACTTTGTGCTGTAAAATTATGACAGATATATACAGAAGTCTCCACAGGAGTAAATTTTTTGCAGTTCTAAAAGTTGCAAATTTTATTAACCCTTTCACGACGCAGCCCTTTCTCATTTTTGCCTTTCTGTTTTTTGGTCCCCTTCTTCCAAGAACCATTTTTTTTTACTTTTGCATCAATAAGGCCATGTGAGGGCTTATTTTTTGCAGGACAACACCATTGGTTTTACCATATCATGTACTGGAAAAAAAGGAAAAAACTGCGGTGAAATGGCAAAAAAAAGTGCAATAGCATAACTGCTTTTTGGATTTTCATTTATCACTAGATGGTGGCCCGATTCTAACGCATCGGGTATTCTAGAATATGTATGTAGCTTACTTGTTCAGTAAACGTGAGTGAACTACGTCACACTGTGACTGACAGAACTTGTTCAGTAAACATGACTGAACTAAGTCGCGCTGTGAGTGGGGGGTAAATTCCGCGCCAATGTCGCGGATTGGTCAATGTTGTGAAGGGGTTAAAGAGAACCTGCGAACAATGCCTGCACAGTATAATCTATCACCTATAGATGCTACTGCTCAGGCACTACCGGCACCATCTTGCTAAAGGAAAAAAACATTGTCTCCACTAAGCTGGTGTTGGCGGCACCTGCTTAGTAGCATCTATTGGAGATCCGTTAGATGCTACTGCGCAGAAGCCGCCGGCGCCATTTTGGTGTTCACATTTTTTTTTCTTTAGGAAGATGGTGTCATCTATTGAGCATTAGATAAAATAATTAAATGCATATTATATATGCGATCATACTACCGCCAGCGCCTGTCTGCTGAATGTGATCTTTTTTTTTCAATAATATTTTATTCAGCATGTAAAATAGGGGCAGGTCACCGAGGGATCAGTGACCTGTCATAAGCAATCAGTATGAATACCTAACCAGAGCACCACATAAAGCCCCACGCACAGGCTGCCCCGAAGCACGAGAATCACATTAACAGAAAACTAAAAATAAAGATTAAACAACAACCACAAGACATATTTCGTCAACCTAGGTATCATTTTAATCAGTCTAACGGTGCCAACCTGACACTGCCTGTAGGTTACTCAGCACAAGCCTGGTGACAGGTTCCCTTTAAAGCTCCCATGATGAGTGTAGGAAGGCGTCTACCAAATATGTGTTTTCCTGTTTTGTAAGATGCAACCTACCTCTAGCAAGGAGTCCATCATACAGGTTATTCACTCCATGGTCAAGAAACCCAAAACATTGCTCATGAAGCCAACCTGACAGTGTGTCAGGTACCACGTGACCAACCTGTCGCAGACAGTACATGCATCCGGTATGTTGCAATGCTGGACGTGGATGGCAGTGCCCAGAGAACGAGGTAACCTGACCTCTGACACGCTGGACCTGTGGCACGTGACCGCAGGGGAAGGGGCCAAGGCGGGGCCAGCCTGGGAGCTCCCGGATAGCTGAGCGGAATCCAACAGAGACTAATGGGAAAGGTAAGAAGAGAGGAAGCCGACAAGCACACACAAGGATGGGTAAACCGGTACAGGCAGAAGTCAGAAAACCAAACGGGCAATACAGGAACCAGGGACAGAGACAGAAGGGTAGTCAAGGATCAAGCCGGAGTCAATAAACCATAGAATCAAACAACACAGTACCAAATCAACAGGCAAGATCAATGTGGGGGACAGATCTGGCCAGAAACAGAATATAATCTCACAAAGTAGGAACAAGGCACAAACACGCAAATACACCAAACACAAACTCAGTCGAGGCCTGGAGTATAACTGAAAGGATTCGAGCTAACCAAGACTATAAACAGCCCTTCCAGATCCAGAAAGAGGCCACAATAATTAACCCCTGGCGTGTCAATCCAAAAGCTACCATAGGATCATGACATAGTGCCTGTGTCTGTGTCCTGCTGACAGGTTCCTTTTAAGAGGCCCATGCCTATTAATGAATTTAGATCATTTTATTCTAGTTGAATTTTCAATACAAGAGTATTCTGTTACATAATGCAGGTTCCCCGGGTGAGGTGGTTCATCTAAGCACAAGGTCCAGGTGGGCAAGCGGACCATGGAAGTCAGAGCAGCAAGTGGGTAAGGCATGCAGAATATGAATAGCAGACAGGAGACCATTAATAGGGATACTGAAGGCTGCTAGCAACTTGTAGACTTACTGAAGGCCGCAGACACACTGGTGACTCAAGCACTGACAGGCAATGCAGAAGGCGTCTTGAAGACTGAGAACAGGTTGCAGACATAACTCCGAAGTAACAAGAGAAACAGGAGAATCTAGCCAGTTGGCAGTGGTACTGAAAGTTGCAGACATACAACTTAGGGACAGGAAACCACATGCATCTTGGAGACTGTGGACGGGAACTGTGCACAGACATACTAAAAGACATACTAGAAAGTCTTACTACCGAGAGCCAGGTGTGTTTCTTTGGGGGCCTTACATAGGCCTAGGAAATAAACGTATGGGAGCATGCCGGGCTACTTGCAAAACCTGACATGGAGCACAAAAAAACCTAGCAGACCAGGTGAGGGAAGCAAAGTATGCATCCTAGACCGATGTCTTACATTCTTACTGAATTGGGCCTAAGCATACACAGAGAAAAAGCAGACATGTCTATATTTGATCTGTGTCCTCGTAAACCTCCCCAAATCTATAGCTACATGGAAAACTTGAACAGCTAAACAGCCTAATTCAGTATTTTTTTGCCTATGAGAAAAACTGGTAGAACAATGAAGATAAAAACTGACAAACTGACCAAACACTAATGAAAATCTTTTCCAAAATGCTGATGAAAATGTGTCATTTTCGCATGTATGCAAAAAATATGGATATTCCTCCAGCATACATTGTTTAATCGCATTTAATGATACTGCAAAAACTATTCTTAAAGCACCACTCTTTTTTATTGAGGCACAGGAGTGGTGCTGCTAATGTAAAGTTCTTGCCCCTAGTCTCAGGCTATGTTCACACGCTGCGGATTTTGCTTAGGATCCGCAGCGTTTCCGCAGCTGTGGATCCGCAGCAGTTTCCCATGCGTTTACAGTACAATGTAAACCTATGGGAAACGCAATCCGCAGTGCGCATGTTGCGGAAAAAAACGAGCGGAAACGCAGCGGTTTACATTCCGCAGAATTTCAAACCTTTGTGCAGATTCTGCAGCAGTTTTACACCTGCTCCATAATAGAAAACCGCAGGTGTAAAACCGCAGTGGAATCCGCACAAAAACCGCAGTAAATCTGCGGTAAATCCGCAATAAATCCTCAGGAAAAAAGCAGTGCTTTTGCATTGCGGATTTATCAAGTCCACTGCGGAACAATCCGCAGTGGACCATTCTACGTGTGCACATACCCTCATACTTACCAGCCACCATTTTCAGCTTTTTCCGTGCCCCACTCCTGTTGGTCTCCAGCAGTTTGTGACTTGCCAGATAGCTCCAGTGTTTGCTTGGTGATCCGGAAGTCACTGATCAATGTAAATCTATGAGAGCCAGTATGAGGGTCTCACAGACTTGCATTGAAAGCTTGAGATCATTACCTCTAATTTTCATTCAGTCAGAAATTGCCGTTACAAGAAAAAGAAGAGAAGAGCTGAAAATAGTGACTGACAGGATCAGGGAAATTACATTAGTGACTCCACTCCTGCACTGAAACAGAAAATAAATGCTGGAGTGGTGCTTTAAATACAGTTGGTGCAACCTTACAACAGCATAGATGTTCTATATTTTTCCTTCCAGTGTATAAAACAAACAGTATGTCACAAACATCTTAAATGTCAAAAACTCACATCTAAAATTTTACAAGAAAAGACGGCATTATAAAACAAGATACTCACAAATTAAAATTTATCTTCGAGTTCCATTTTAGAAACTTTTGGTTTTGACAGCTGTAGAGAGATCACTTTTTCTGCTCCCTCTTGTCTGACATTAAGCCATTTTCTGTTTCCATTGTTGGCATCCCGGTGAGAAAGATGACGAGAAATTTTACGTGCTAAGGAGGCCAAGGTACCATCCTTGATACCGTAATCCTGTTGCAAATCTTCCAATGATATTTCAATGTTCCCTGTATACCAGAATATCCAGCCAATCAGACTCAGAAAGACAAGAATTGCTCCGGTATAAATCAACAAGTCACCGTAATCTTGGTTATTAAGTTTCAGTTCTGCAAAGATCCCAACAAGCAGCGAAGTTAGTCCAATTAAATCCATCAAAATAGCAAACAGAAGAGCAAGTCGGCAGCGCTCTAAAGCCATTTTGCCTGAATTACTATCTGGAAAAATCTGTAAACACAGGGAGGGTGGACACAAAGAAGCAAGCCACATCAGACTCTGAAAAAGAAAATAGAACTTGTCCGACTGGTTTCAGAAGGAAAAGGAGGAGGTATAAGAGATCAGTTTTCATTTTGTCCTTTTTGTTAACCTGTTCCTGCTTTTACAGGTACGCTTAAACAAAACACTTCAGAGTTTTCCACAGGAAGACAAAGTAAATGTTTGCTTTACTGTTGTTGAAACAAGGAAAGAAAGAAACAAAAATGAATAGCATTATTTACTTTTCCTGATCTATTCCTATGAGTAAACTCTAACCTATTTTGGTGCCTCGTGTTTCTGCACATTTCAAACATTTTGCAGCCAGGAGATAATTATCATTTTTGACAAAAATGGCTAAAAGAATAAAAACAATATATGTGATGTAAACATAGTTATATGTTATATACCACTGTATATGTTTTCTGAAATTGGATACCCAGCACATAGATAAAGTGTCTCTCACACTCACAACCACACGTAGGCTAGGGTCACATTGCGTTATGTGACCGCGTTTAACGGACTACGTTACACCTCGGCATAACGCGGTGTAACATAGTCCGTTAACGCAGCCATTGCCTGTGATGGCGAACGCATCGCTAGCGCCCGCCCACATTGGGTGTGTGCTAGCGATGTGCCGTCATTTGAGTGATGGACCGCGAACGCTGCTTGCCTGTACTGTATCTTTCAGACTATAAGACGCTCCGAACCATATGATGCACCTCAAATTTTCAGGAGGAAAACAGGGAAAATTTTCCATGCGTCAAATGGAGGTCCATCTTACTGTCCAAATTCAGCTTACCAGCGGCGGTGATGGAGTGGGATCACAGAAGGTGTTCGGAGGTGCGGCGCTGTGGGGTGATGAGGCGAGTCTCATGCAAGGCTGGTAGAAGGGGGTGCTCAGCGGTACTCAGCAGTGCGGTAGCTATGCCAACATTTACTGCAGGGTATTTACCTATTGTGTTTTTATCTTGGGTTTTTGTCTGTTTAGTGGACAGTGTGAACATGTGCTTACATGCTGCATGCACACCAACTTATGTTCCAGTTCATCGCTTTAGGTTTTTTGTTTCAGAGCAGGGACGGCACTGCCCTTGAAATAAGCATTACTGATGGTGCTTAGTTTCAGGGAGGGGTCCGGGGATGCAGCTGTGGAAGCAGCCTCTACCCCTGATGATAATTCATTTGAGTATCCCAGCCTGCACTAGTGATATGCAAAGGAATCATCATTAGACCTGAAATAGAAAAAAATACAATAGCTGTTAATTAGTGTAGTTAGGGAATGGTAGGGAATTTTAAAGCAAGTATATTAGAAAACAGCATAGAGAGTTAGGAGAAAAATTACTTTGCCTTCAGACCACACCTTTGAAACATCACTCCATCTTTTTTTAAATGTAAACCCCTGCCCCTTGTCATATATGCACCCTCTGGCATCTTCACTGCTTTTCTTCACTGCTCCTAGTCCCGAGGTGCCATCTTGTGACTGTAGCTTTTGACTGGCCAAAAGCCAGAAGCTATATCACAAGCTCTCAGAACAAGTCTATGAGAGCCAGAATAAGGCCAGAACAAGGCTCTCATAATCTTGTACTGAAAAATTACCTCCATGCAGCTCCATGAAATACTGGGGCTGCAGGCAGGACACTTTTTGCCGGGAACAGCAGTGAAAACAGATGAAAACATCAGAAGATGAGTATCAGACAGGGAAAAGGAAAATTACATTTAAAGCACCACTGTAGTGGAGTAAAGCAATAACAAAAATGCTGGAGTGGTGCTTTAAGTAACAAATCTGCACAACATGGATGGAAAATTGTTGTGTATCCGCTTTTTGGGCTCCCCTGGTGGTTGCTGGTGGTATTGGTGACTTGTTTGCACTTTGCTGCTTCTGTTCACCTGCTTCCATCAGCGTTTGGGAGTTTCCTATTTAGCCTTGCTCTCCAGTCATTTCCTTGCCGGTCATCATTGTAACCAGAGCCTTCGGTTGCATGTTCCTGCTACTAGTCTGCTGATCAGCTAAGTGGACTTTGTCCTTTTGTTTTGTATCTTTAGTCCAGTTTGCAGTTTTTGTATTCTCTGTAGCTGGAAGCTCTTGTGGGCTGAAATTGCCACTCCTGTGTCATGAGTTGACACAGGAGTCTTAAAGTAATTTCAGGATGGTTTTTGAAAGGGTTTTCAGTTGACCGTGAAGTCCTCTTTTGTATCCTTCTGCTATCTAGTAAGTGGACCTCTCTTTGCTAAATCTACTTTCATACTGTGTATGTCTTTTCCTCTTAATTCACCGTTATTACATGTGGGGGGCTGCTATCATCTTTTTGGGTATTTCCCTAGAGGTAAGCCAGGTCTGTTTCTTCCTCTACCAGGCGTAGTTAGTCCTCCGGCTGGCGCGTGGCATATAGGAAGCCGTAGGTATGCTCCCTGGCTACTATTAGTTGTGTGGTAGATTTAGCTCACGGTCAACTCGAGTTTCCATCACCCGAGAGCTCGTTCGTTATTTATATGTTTCTTACGTTCCCTTGCAATTGGGAACCATGACAGTATGACCGGCCAGTGTTAAACTTATTGGCAGAAGAAAGGAGAGAAAAAAGAAGTCTGTAAATTTTTTTTTTCTTTTTTCCTATGCTTGCTCCATAGTTGGATCAGTTGTATTTCAGCTCTAATTACTGCCTTTGCCTTTCTCTCCTTATAATCCTTGAATGGCTCTGAGCTCACCTGTTTAAAGATGGATCCTCAGAGTTTGGCTGCAGGTTTAAATAATCTTGCTAAGAAGGTTCAAAATTTACAAGATTTTGTTATGCATACTCCTATTTCTGAACCTAAAATCCCTACACCAGAGGTATTTTCCGGAGATAGATCTCGGTTTCTGAATTTCAAATATAATTGTAAATTGTTCCTTTCTCTCAGACCTCACTCCTCAGGAGATCCTATCCAGCAGGTGAAGATTGTAATTTCTTTGCTGCGAGGTGACCCTCAAAATTGGGCATTTTCATTGGCACCAGGGGATCCTGCGTTGCTCAATGTGGATGCGTTTTTCCTGGCTTTAGGGTTGCTTTATGAGGAACCTAATTTGGAGATTCAAGCTGAAAAAGCTTTGATAGCCCTATCTCAAGGGCAAGATGAAGCTGAGATATACTGCCAAAAATTTCGTAAATGGTCTGTGCTTACTCAGTGGAATGAGTGCGCTTTAGCGGCAAATTTCAGAGAGGGCCTTTCTGATGCCGTTAAGGATGTTATGGTCGGGTTCCCTGCGCCTACAGGTCTGAATGAGTCCATGACAATGGCAATTCAGATTGATCGGCGGTTGCGGGAGCGCAAACCCGTGCACCATTTGGCGGTATCTTCTGAAGAGACGCCAGAGAAAATGCAATGTGACAGAATTATGTCCAGAAGCGAGCGGCAGAATTATAGGCATAAATATGGGTTATGCTTCTATTGTGGTGATTCTGCTCATGTTATATCGGCATGCTCTAAACGTACTAGGAAGGCTGACAAGTCTATTTCAATTGGCACTTTACAGTCCAAATTTATTTTTTCTGTAACCTTGATTTGTTCATTATCAGTTATTACCGTGGATGCCTATGTGGACTCTGGCGCCGCTCTGAGTCTTATGGACTGGTCCTTTGCCAGGCGCTGTGGGTTTGATTTAGAGCCTCTGGAAGTCCCTATACCTCTGAAGGGTATTGATTCTACACCTTTGGCTTGTAATAAACCACAGTTCTGGACGCAAGTGACTATGCGTATGACTCCAGACCATCAGGAGGTGATTCGCTTCCTTGTGTTGTACAATTTACATGATGTTTTGGTGCTTGGATTACCATGGTTACAGTCTCATAACCCAGTCCTTGACTGGAAAGCTATGTCTGTGTTAAGCTGGGGATGTCGGGGGGCTCATGGGGACACTCCTTTGGTGTCCATTTCGTCATCTATTCCATCTGAGATTCCGGCATTTTTGTCTGATTATCGTGATATTTTTGAAGAGCCTAAAATTGGTTCACTCCCTCCTCATAGGGATTGTGATTGCGCCATAGATCTGATTCCTGGCAGTAAATTTCCAAAGGGTCGTTTGTTTAACCTATCTGTACCTGAACATGCTGCTATGCGCGAGTATATTAAGGAGTCCCTGGAAAAGGGACATATTCGTCCTTCTTCATCACCTTTAGGAGCCGGTTTTTTCTTTGTCTCTAAAAAGGATGGCTCTCTGAGGCCTTGTATTGATTATCGACTCCTGAATAAAATTACAGTCAAATATCAGTATCCGTTGCCTTTGCTGACTGATTTGTTTGCTCGCATAAGGGGGGCTAAGTGGTTCTCTAAGATTGATCTTCGTGGGGCGTATAATTTGATGCGAATTAAGCAGGGGGATGAGTGGAAAACCGCATTTAATACGCCTGAGGGCCATTTTGAGTATTTGGTAATGCCTTTCGGTCTTTCTAATGCACCTTCTGTCTTTCAGTCCTTAATGCATGATATTTTCCGTGAATATTTGGATAAATTTATGATAGTGTACTTGGATGATATTTTGATTTTTTCTGATGACTGGGAGTCTCATGTTCAGCAGGTCAGGAGGGTTTTTCAGGTTTTGCGGGAGAATTCTTTGTGTGTAAAGGGTTCAAAGTGTGTTTTTGGGGTTCAAAAGATTTCCTTTTTGGGGTACATTTTTTCCCCTTCTTCTATTGAGATGGACCCTGTCAAGGTTCGGGCTATTTACGACTGGACGCAGCCTACTTCTCTGAAGAGTCTCCAGAAATTCTTGGGCTTTGCTAATTTTTATCGACGATTTATAGCTGGTTTTTCTGGCGTTGCTAAACCTCTGACGGATTTGACTAAAAAGGGTGCTGATGTTGCCAATTGGTCCCCTGCTGCTGTGGAGGCCTTTCGGGAGCTTAAGCGCCGCTTTTTGTCTGCCCCTGTGTTGCGCCAGCCTGATGTTTCTCTTCCCTTTCAGGTTGAGGTCGATGCTTCCGAGATCGGAGCGGGGGCGGTTTTGTCGCAGAAAAGTTCCGACTGCTCAGTGATGAGACCTTGTGCGTTCTTTTCGCGAAAATTTTCGGCCGCCGAGCGAAACTATGATGTTGGTAATTGGGAGCTTTTGGCCATGAAGTGGGCATTTGAGGAGTGGCGTCATTGGCTTGAGGGTGCCAAACATCAGGTGGTAGTTTTGACTGATCACAAGAATTTAATTTATTTGGAGTCTGCCAGGCGCCTGAATCCTAGACAGGCACGTTGGTCGTTGTTCTTTTCCCGGTTTAATTTTGTGGTCTCGTACTTACCGGGTTCTAGGAATGTGAAGGCAGATGCTCTTTCTAGGAGTTTTGAGCCTGACTCTCCTGGGAATTCGGAACCTGCTGGTGTCCTTAAGGATGGAGTGGTTTTGTCTGCTGTCTCTCCAGATTTGCGACGTGCTTTGCAAGAATTTCAGGCGGATAGACCTGATCGTTGTCCGTCTGGTAGATTGTTTGTTCCTGACGAGTGGACCACTAGAGTCATCTCGGAAGTTCATTCTTCTACTCTGGCAGGTCATCCGGGAATTTTTGGCACCAGAGATTTGGTGGCTAGATCCTTCTGGTGGCCTTCCCTGTCTCGAGATGTGCGTGTTTTTGTGCAGTCTTGCGATGTGTGTGCTCGGGCCAAGCCTTGTTGTTCTAGGGCTAGTGGGTTGTTGTTGCCCTTGCCTATTCCGAAGAGGCCTTGGACGCACATCTCTATGGACTTTATCTCGGACCTCCCTGTTTCTCAGAAGATGTCGGTCATCTGGGTGGTGTGTGACCGTTTTTCTAAAATGTTTCATTTGGTGCCATTGCCTAAGTTGCCTTCCTCATCTGAGTTGGTCCCTCTGTTTTTTCAAAATGTGGTTCGCTTGCATGGTATTCCGGAAAACATCGTTTCTGACAGGGGTACCCAGTTTGTGTCTAGATTTTGGCGGGCAGTCTGTGCCAGGTTGGGCATTGATTTGTCTTTTTCGTCTGCATTCCATCCTCAGACCAATGGCCAGACGGAACGAACTAATCAAACTTTGGAGACTAATTTGAGGTGTTTTGTGTCTGCGGATCAGGATGATTGGGTTGCCTTTCTGCCGTTGGCGGAGTTTGCTCTTAATAATCGGGCTAGTTCTGCCACTTTGGTTTCTCCTTTCTTTTGCAATTCAGGGTTTCATCCGCGTTTTTCTTCTGGTCAGGTTGAATCTTCGGATTGTCCTGGAGTGGATGCGGTAGTGGATCGGTTGCATCAGATTTGGGGACAAGTGGTGGATAATTTGGAATGGTCCCAGGAGAGGACTCAGCAGTTTGCTAACCGTCGTCGTCGTGTTGGCCCCCACCTTCGTGTTGGGGACTTGGTGTGGTTGTCTTCCCGTTTTGTCCCTATGAGGGTTTCTTCTCCTAAATTTAAGCCTCGGTTCATCGGTCCTTATAGGATTTTGGAGATTCTTAACCCTGTCTCCTTTCGTTTGGACCTCCCGGCATCTTTCACTATCCATAATGTGTTCCATCGGTCGCTGTTGCGGAGATATGAGGTACCGGTGGTTCCTTCTACTGAACCTCCTGCTCCTGTGCTGGTGGAGGGTGAATTGGAGTACGTGGTAGAAAAGATCTTGGACTCCCGTATTTCCAGACGGAGACTTCAATATCTGGTTAAATGGAAGGGCTATGGTCAGGAAGATAATTCTTGGGTAACTGCCTCTGATGTTCATGCCTCGGATTTGGTTCGTGCCTTTCATAGGGCTCATCCAGATCGCCCTGGCGGTTCTTGTGAGGGTTCGGTGCCCCCTCCTTAAGGGGAGGGTACTGTTGTGTATCCGCTTTTTGGGCTCCCCTGGTGGTTGCTGGTGGTATTGGTGACTTGTTTGCACTTTGCTGCTTCTGTTCACCTGCTTCCATCAGCGTTTGGGAGTTTCCTATTTAGCCTTGCTCTCCAGTCATTTCCTTGCCGGTCATCATTGTAACCAGAGCCTTCGGTTGCATGTTCCTGCTACTAGTCTGCTGATCAGCTAAGTGGACTTTGTCCTTTTGTTTTGTATCTTTAGTCCAGTTTGCAGTTTTTGTATTCTCTGTAGCTGGAAGCTCTTGTGGGCTGAAATTGCCACTCCTGTGTCATGAGTTGACACAGGAGTCTTAAAGTAATTTCAGGATGGTTTTTGAAAGGGTTTTCAGTTGACCGTGAAGTCCTCTTTTGTATCCTTCTGCTATCTAGTAAGTGGACCTCTCTTTGCTAAATCTACTTTCATACTGTGTATGTATTTTCCTCTTAATTCACCGTTATTACATGTGGGGGGCTGCTATCATCTTTTTGGGTATTTCCCTAGAGGTAAGCCAGGTCTGTTTCTTCCTCTATCAGGCGTAGTTAGTCCTCCGGCTGGCGCGTGGCATATAGGAAGCCGTAGGTATGCTCCCTGGCTACTATTAGTTGTGTGGTAGATTTAGCTCACGGTCAACTCGAGTTTCCATCACCCGAGAGCTCGTTCGTTATTTATATGTTTCTTACGTTCCCTTGCCATTGGGAACCATGACAGAAAATGGAAACAAACTGCAAACCTCCCCTTTTACATTCATGTCTCATGAACCCGAAAAAATGTACCGTATATACTCGAGTATAAGTCGACCCGAGTATAAGCCGACCCCCCTAATTTTGCCACAAAAAACTGGGAAAACTTATTGACTCGAGTATAAGCCTAGGGTGGAAAATGCAGCAGGTACCGGTGGATTTCAAAATTAAAAATAGATACTCCATACCGTTCATTATGGCCCCATAGATGCTCCACATAAAGCTGTGCCACATATAATGCTCTGCACCGTTCATTATGGCCCCATAGATGCTCCACATAAAGCTGTGCCATATATACAATGCTCTGCACCGTTGCCCCATAGATACTCCACATAAAGCTGTGCCATATATACAATGCTCTGCACCGTTGCCCCATAGCTGTGCCATATATATAGTGCTCTGCACCGTTGCCCCATAGCTGTGCCATATATATAGTGCTCTGCACTGTTGCCCCATAGCTGTGCCATATAGTGCTCTGCACCGTTGCCCCATAGCTGTGCCATATAGTGCTCTGCACCATTATTGCCCCATAGCTGTGCCATATAGTGCTCTGCATCGTTGCCCAATAGCTGTGCCATACAGTGCTCTGCACCATTGCCCCATAGCTGTGCCATATAGTGCTCTGCACCGTTGCCCCATAGCTGTGCCATATAGTGCTCTGCACCATTGCCCCATAGCTGTGCCATATAGTGCTCTGCACCGTTGCCCCATAGCTGTGCCATATAGTGCTCTGCACCGTTGCCCCATAGCTGTGCCATATAGTGCTCTGCACCGTTGCCCCATAGTTGTGCCATATAGTGCTCTGCACCATTGCCCCATAGCTGTGCCATACAGTGCTCTGCACCATTATTGCCCCATAGCTGTGCCATATAGTGCTCTGCACCGTCCATTATTGCCCCATAGCTGTGCTGCTGCAATAAAATAATAAAACACATACTCACCTCTCTTGCTTGCAGCTCCTCGGCGCCATCTTCCCGGCGTCTCTCCGCACTGACTGATCAGGCAGAGGGCGGCGCGCACACTATATGCGTCATCGCGCCCTCTGACCTGCACAGTTAGTGCAGAGAGACGCCGGGAAGATGGCGCGACGCCCGGCGTGTGGAACGCGGACAGGTGAATATGTAATACTTACCTGCTCCTGGCGTCCCGCTCCTTCCCCCGGACAGCTGGTCTTCGGTGCCGCAGCCTCTTCCTCTGTCAGCGGTCACCGGCACCGCTGATTAGAGAAATGAATTATGCGGCTCCGCCCCTATGGGAGGTGGAGCAGCCTATTCATTTCTCTAATGAGCGGTCCCACGTGACCGCTCAGGGGAAGAGGCTGCGGCACCCGGAGACCGTGGGACGGGCAGGGGGAGCGACAGGAGCACCGGGACTAGGTAAGTATGCCTCAGCACCCTCTCCCCCTCACCCGCCGACCCCACCACCGATCATGACTCGAGTATAAGCCGAGAGGGGCACTTTCATCCCAAAAATTTGGGCTGAAAATCTCGGCTTATACTCGAGTATATACGGTAAATGGTCAATTCTGATCTGATACAGGAAAGATATATATCTTGGCACCGTGTTTGCCAGTAGATTGAAAAATATTTAGAATTGAGAGTCCTCAGTGGTTGATACCTTTTAATGGCTAACTGAAAAGATGGTAACAAATTGCAAGCTTTCGAGACTGCTCAGGTCCGTGTCTCGCATGTGGAAACCAAGCTCTGGCGCCGGCACTTGGGAGCGGAGCTTGCAGCTCCATGTGTTCCTATGCGGCCACACGCTCCGCTCTGGAGTGCCGGCTCCACAGCTTGGTTTCCACATGCGAGATACGGACGTGTGCCTCGCATGTGGAAATGAGACCTAATAGAAATTCTGAAGAATCACATATTTATGCACAACACATCACAGAAATAATGCCATAGATAAGACAGGTGGCATGAAGCAGAACTACCATTATGTGAGTGATAAACAGCTATGTCCATAAATATTGGAACAGTTCATAGATAAGGAGTGTGAATGTTTTATTGTCCTCTGATTGGGGTCTCGTTCTATGTTATGATGCCCCCACATGATGCCCCCACATGGTCTGAGGAGCAAATTCCTTAATTGATGTAAAAAAGCATAAATCCATGTGACACATTCATTCCTGCACTGAAAGTGTCAAAGGTCATCAGTTTATATTCCCAGACTCTTCTGTCTCTCTGAGATTTGAATTTACAAGTAATTTCATGTCCATGATGCTGTGATTGGGGAGACAAAAATGTATTGCCACAGGTAGATCCATTCTTTTTTCTCTTATTGTGTGGTGATGAGAGTTCATTAATATGTGATTCTTCAGAATTTCTATTAGTCTATTAGTCTATGCCTGATGAAGAGACCTGAGTAGTTTCAAAAGCTTGCAATTTGTTACCATCTTTTCAGTTAGCCATTAAAAGGTATCAACCACTGAGGACTCTCAATTCTGATCTGCACACTTGGACCAAAATACGATCTGCTCTGCCTATTACGGATCTCAAAAATTGATGTTTTTTTTCACAAATGTGTGTATAGATCCATGAAACTCTATAGGTCTATGAACTATGCAGGAATAAAATGGAAAGTAAGTGTGCATGTAGTACAAAGGTCATAATTTTATTTAAGGTCTATATTATTATATAGAAACAATGAGGAAGTCTAGTGGAAGAGGTCGTGGCCGTGGGCGGTCATTGTCAGCTGGTAATGATGGTAGTGGTGGTGGAGCATCAGGTGGTCGTGGTAAAAGCAGTACAGCACCTAAGTCTCGAGTTGCTGAGCCAGGTTAGTCGTCTGGCAACACAAGGACTCGAACGCTCTCTTTTCTGGTAGTAGGAAAACCACTTTTGAAGCCGGAGCAGGAGGAACAAGCCTTGGCTTTCATTGCTGACTCTGCCTCTAGCTCTTTCACCTCCTCCTCGGAAAGTGCCAAATGTCAGAGCAGTGCATCGTCAGTGGATGCTCACGGTCAGGAACAAGTCGCTTCCTTGTGTCCTTCACCCAGAACAACAGTGAAGGATGCATCAGTTGACACAACAGGTTGCTCCATGGAGCTCTTTACACATACCGTTCCTGGGTTAGACAATGAAACAGTTAACAGGCCATGCCCATTAGAAGTTGAATCGGACATGGAGTGCACAGATGCACAGCCACAGCCAGATTACTATGCTGTTCCTTTGACTCAGACCAGAACATTGCCCTCGCAGTGTACTGAGGCAGAATCAAACCCAGCGGAGACTATGGTGCCCCGTCATGAACGCTATACCACCGGCTTACACGGTGACACAGACGAAGTTGCACACGACATAGAAGAGGAGGTCATAGATGACCCAGTTGTTGACCCTGATTGGCAGCCATTGGAGGAACAGGGTGCAGGCGGCAGTAGTTCTGAAGCGGAGGAGGAGGAGCCGCAGCAGGCATCTGCAGCGCCCCAGAGTCCTGGTCGTTGCAGTACTGTGGCTCCGTCGCTAATGGGGGCTATGGTACGTCTGATGGCACTGAAGGAGTTCATCTGACCAGGTATCACAGACACCAATACATTTCACAGTCTGGCCTCCAGGGGGAGCTAAGGGTACTATTCATTAGGCCACGGTGGCGCAGTGGTTAGCACTACAGCCTTGCAGCGCTGGAGTCCTGGGTTCAAACCCCACTAAGGACAACATCTGCAAAGAGTTTGTATGTTCCCTCCGTGTTTGCGTGGGTTTCCTCCGGGCACTCCGGTTTCCTCCCACATTCCAAAGACATACACTGATAGGGAATTTAGATTGTGAGCCCCATCAGGGACAGTGATGATAATGTGTGCAAACTGTAAAGCGCTGCGGAATATGTTAGCGCTATATAAAAATAAAAAAATAAATAAATAAAATAAATAATAAGGCCACTCCTCACAGTCTGGTAAAACTGGGGGTTAGATAGGAAGTTAGACAGGAAAGCTGACTGGGTTGGAACCAGGCAACACCTTGTGGCAGAGGGTGTTGTAGGGGAAGATTCAGAGGGGTCCCTGTCAGGGGTGGGATCCTGACAGAGGCCTAGCAACCAGAGAGAACGTTACGGGACCGCGCCTGCACGATATAGCGGCGGTACCCAAAGAAAGGACAAGAAGCGAGGTTTATTGTGCTGAGTGAGAAACGAGATCAACGCAACAAGGAGAATACCAGTAGGAGTCGTGCTGTAAGACGAGGCAACATCCTATTAAGGCGCATAACCGGTGGCCGGAACGCCGAGGAAGTATAGAGCTCCAAGCCAAACTTCAAACCTACGTCAGGACAGTCAGTTACAGGCGGGCTGTCTCACCCAGACCCAGGAAGACACAGGGAGGTAACAACAGGAGTGGGGCGACGCTGGAGTCCCGGAAAAGCTCCGAGCCTCCCCGTCATACGGGTGCGTCCTAACCGTAAGATCAGGGGGACGTAGAGGGAGAACATCAGAATCGAGTTGTGAGGGAACACGAGAAACAGACACAACAGTTGTGGGTGCTATCCCGTAAGCACAGCAGGGGAGGACCACAACACACAAGCGCAGGAAGGTAGGCACAGATTTCCACCTGCAAAGGGAACTCTGGAGGTGCCATCGGACCGGCCGGACTTGCGCAGCCCTGTTAACCGTATTCCGGATTGAGGACTCAGAAGCCTTCAGTAAAGAGGTAAAGAGACTGCAACCTGGTGTCCTCGTTATTGACCGCGACCGGCACTACACCGCACCATAACATCAGCACCATACCACCACCTTTCATTGTGCGCCCCTCAGCAGGGTCACGGATCGGGTTCAGCCACCGTGACAACCCCAGAGCAGAGACTCAGAGGCCCGGTACGGGTACCCCTCGGCCCTGCGGCAGTGGGGGGCGCTACAACTTGGCGTCACGAACAGGATCTACTTAAGCCTGAAGAATCAGGTCATGTGTGCCTTGGAACTGTGATTTATTGTACTTGGACTGTGATTTCTTGCAAAGACTGTGTATTGCTACTTGCCGCCAAAAGTTCCCGCCAAAACCCGCCGCCATTGCAGCGCCACAGGGAGCGCAGAGGGAGAATGAGGGCGTGCCATGGGAGGAGACTACCAAAGCGGCGCCAGAAGTAGCGACCGCCCCCTCCGACTTCTGCTGCGAGATGACGACTTGCCCAGCAGCAGAGAAGAACCACCCCCTTATTTGCAACGGCGGGAACAGGGTGAAGAGAGAGCTCGACCTCGGAGAAATGGCGGAGCCAGGTGCATGCATTGCCGCCGAATGCCGGACAGTGACGATGAGCAGCAAGTGCCCGAGCAGCGGCGAAGTGATCCCGGCCTACCCTCACCCATCAGAGGCGGACTCGCGTCCACCGCCGGTGAAGGACCTGAACTCCTTGGAGCCGCCAGTAGAGGAGCCGAGCCTACCTATCCCAGCCACGGAACCATGGAGGGCGGAGCCACATCAAGAGGCCACTCCGGAAGAGCCGCGGTCCGGGCTGCAGCCGATTCCAGTGTCCTCGTCAACAGAACAGATCGACATCGGTGGAATCACATCAGGCGCAGGTATGGACGGCACCCCTACTCCCCCGGCCGATTCTGCTCCCCCGACCGATCCGCTCCCCTGACCGATCCCGCTCCTGTCACCGCTCCTCGCCCCAGCAATAACTGCTTCCTCTCGGTGGAACGGGTGATCCTCACCCCCGATGCGATGGGGAAGCTGGTACCTCCACTACCGACCAAGATTGGAGAACCCATGGACGTGGGCCCAGATGGGGTGGTCCTCCGGTGGGACACCACCTGGACCGGGCCGGATGTAGCCCGAGAGGAGGGCCTCACCCTCGCTGTGCTCACTTGGGAACAGTATAAACAATGTCTGATCCTACATTGGAAAAACCGAGAAGAGACCGAACAGACTGATCCAATAGCGGTACGACGCTCAAAGCCTGCACACGGCAGGAAAGACGCAGTAAAGCGAGGAACTGTGCTGGCCTTTCACCCAAAGCGGGGTTGGGGCTCCATACAGGAACCGGGACTACCGACTGACATCTTCGTTACTAGTTATGACGTGAAAACTCCCTGCTGTAACCAATATGGTGACCCATTACAGAAGGGGGATCAGGTGACCAACACCCGCCACCGGAGTGCGCAAGGGTGGTGCGCTCGGAATGTCCGACGCTGTGAGCCAGAATGGGTGTCACCTATTGCCCCGACCATGACTGATCCGGGCTTGACAGATCTTGTTACTCTCACCACCGTCCGCCTTGTGGCAGCTACCGAACTTGCAAACAGGGTTAGCCTTCAGATTCAGACACCAAGTGATCTGACGGCACCTGAGAAATCAACTACCGGTACTGATACCGCATCAGCCACGGGAAGAAGACCACCCCCTGTACAGCTACAAGATGAGTAAGCAAAAATGCTTTAATGATTGTACATAGTTAACTGTTTTCACCGTTTTGCTGCTAAAACCCGTTTAGGGTTATTCCTAAAGGGATCCCTTTGTTGACCCGGGATCCCTATTGTTTTTGTTTGTTTTCTACTTTTGCACAGTTATCAAAGGACTGCCGAATCATGGACGGTGAATGATTAAAAAACTAATATTGTAAATAGTTTGCACCTTCTTAAAGGTGCTCTCTACTGGTTTTATACAAGAAAAGGACTCTTTGCGAAGATACTGTTTTTGAAGACATTACCGGAGTCCTTACTGCAAACAGACTTGCAGCTTGAGAAGTTGCACTACCTCATAGAGACTTGGTCCCCTCTTAAAGGGGATGTTCATTAAAAGCACTTAAAGAATGATGATGTTTTGAAAGAAAGTACTGATAATGCTGATATGTAAAAGTTATATGTAGCCAACTGGTTGATTGTAAGAAATGTTTAATAATGTTAATAGAAGAATGAGGACAGGAAGTGAACCCGTAGGGGTTAGTGGTGAGTCCTCTTAGGAGCCATATAGAGATGGCTCAGTGATCTTGAACTGAAAGAAAAATGATATGTTCTATACTGTGTATAGTAGTGGAAGGACAGTAGGCCCGGGCGGAAAGGGGCGGTCCTGTACAGAAAAGAGAGGCAGTAGGTCTGGAGCAGTTAGGACAGGCGGTCCTGCAGATTTAAAGAAGGAGAATGCATAAAAGTTAATTAGCCTTAGATGTGATATAAGAAGGTCTTTAGTGGATTTAGCGAGTACGTCCTTAAAGGCAATGTTAAATTATTGTTCAAAGATTTTGCACTTAGTAGAATACCCGGTTGGGTAAGAAAAGTTATTCATAGTCAGTTAGTTAAAGTGTTTGACTATGTTTGTAACGTTCAAGTGTCCTCACCTCCCATAAAGGGAAGCTCTGTTAAAAAGTTTACTTGTACTTGCATTTTCAAAATTGTATGTCTTTTTGCTGACATGTATTGTTGTTTTCTTCCCAGTCCAGGAGTACTGGATTTAACCGGGGGGGAGTGCAGCGCCCCAGAGTCCTGGTCGTTGCAGTACTGTGGCTCCGCCACTAATGGGGGCTATGGTATGTCTGATGGCACTGAAGGAGTTCATCTGACCAGGTATCACAGACACCAATACATTTCACAGTCTGGCCTCCAGGGGGAGCTAAGGGTACTATTCATTAGGCCACTCCTCACAGTCTGGTAAAACTGGGGGTTAGATAGGAAGTTAGACAGGAAAGCTGACTGGGTTGGAACCAGGCAACACCTTGTGGCAGAGGGTGTTGTAGGGGAAGATTCAGAGGGGTCCCTGTCAGGGGTGGGATCCTGACAGAGGCCTAGCAACCAGAGAGAACGTTACGGGACCGCGCCTGCACGATATAGCGGCGGTACCCTAAGAAAGGACAAGAAGCGAGGTTTATTGTGCTGAGTGAGAAACGAGATCAACGCAACAAGGAGAATACCAGTAGGAGTCGTGCTGTAAGACGAGGCAACATCCTATTAAGGCGCATAACCGGTGGCCGGAACGCTGAGGAAGTATAGAGCTCCAAGCCAAACTTCAAACCTACGGCAGTACAGTCAGTTACAGGCGGGCTGTCTCACCCAGACCCAGGAAGACACAGGGAGGTAACAACAGGAGTGGGGCGACGCTGGAGTCCCGGAAAAGCTCCGAGCCTCCCCGTCATACGGGTGCGTCCTAACCGTAAGATCAGGGGGACGTAGGGTGCTATCCCGTAAGCACAGCAGGGGAGGACCACAACACACAAGCGCAGGAAGGTAGGCACAGATTTCCACCTGCAAAGGGAACTCTGGAGGTGCCATCGGACCGGCCGGACTTGCGCAGCCCTGTTAACCGTATTCTGGATTGAGGACTCAGAAGCCTTCAGTAAAGAGGTAAAGAGACTGCAACCTGGTGTCCTCGTTATGGACCGCGACCGGCACTACACCGCACCATAATATCAGCACCATACCACCAACTTTCACTGTGCGCCCCTCAGCAGGGTCACGGACTAGGTTCAGCCACCGTGACAACCCCAGAGCAGAGACTCAGAGGCCCGGTACCGGGTACCCCTCGGCCCTGCGGCAGTGGGGGGCGCTACACATCAACATCACAACAGGTTCCATCTGCCGGGCCCGTATCTGGCCAAAAACGCTTGGCAAAACCAAAACCAGTTGGAGGACAGCGTGGCCATCCGGTTAAAGAAGCTCAGTCTGCAATGCCTGAAAAGGTATCCGATAGTAGAAAGAGTCCAGTCTGGCATTTTTTTAAACAACATCCAAATGATCAGCGCAAAGTCATCTGTCAAAAATGTTCAACTACCTTAAGCAGAGGTCAGAATCTTAAAAGTCTAAATACAAGTTGCATGCATAGACATTTATTTACCATGCATTTGCAAGCCTGGACTAACTACCAAACGTCCCTAAAGGTTGCAGCACCCTCGGCCAATGAAGCTAGTCAGCAACGCTACATCCCTTCCCTCACTGTAAACCCACCATTTCCCGCACCACCTGCAGTATCTGTGCAGCTTTCGTCGCCAGGCCAAAGCAGTCACGGAATCACCAGGTTCGCAGTAGGAAACACTGCATGTAGGGCACCGGCAAGAATACCATCTCCAACCCTCTCTCAGTCACCCATGTCCACCGGCACCACCGATAGTTCCACGATCTCCAGCTCTCCAGTCCAGCTCACCCTACATGAGACTCTTGTTAGGAAAAGGAAGTACTCATCCTCGCATCCGCGTACACAGGGTTTGAATGCCCACATTGCTAGACTAATCTCATTAGAGATGATGCCCTACCGGTTAGTTGAAAGCGAAGCTTTTAAAGCGCTGATGGACTACGCTGTACCACGCTACGAGTTACCCAGTCGACACTTCTTTTCTAGAAAAGCCATCCCAGCCCTCCAACAGCATGTTAAAGACCGCATCGTCCATGCACTCAGGCAGTCTGTGACTACAAAGGTGCACCTGACAACAGATGCATGGACCAGTAGGCAAGGCCAGGGACGTTATGTGTCCATCACGGCACACTGGGTGAATGTGGTGGATGCAGGGTCCACAGGGGACAGCAATATTGGGACAGTTCTGCCTAGCCCACGGTCAAGGAAAGAGTTGGCTGTAGGCGTTCGCCCCCCCCTCCTCCTCTTCCTCCTCCTCCTGCTGAAGCGAGAGCTCGTCCACAGACCGCAGTCGCACATCCACTCCATCCGCAGCTGCCACTGTTGCACACCAGGTGTGCCATTATGGGACAGCTAGTGGCAAGCGTCAGCAGGCTGTATTGGCAATGAAGTGTTTGGGCGACAACAGACACACCGCGGAAGTTCTGTCCGAGTTCTTGCAGAAAGAAACTCAGTCATGGCTGGGCACTGTACATCTTGAGGCAGGCAAGGTAGTGAGTGATAACGGAGGGAATTTCATGGCTGCCATAGCCCTTTCCCAACTGAAACACATTCCTTGCCTGGCTCACACCTTAAAACTGGTGGTGCAGTGCTTCCTGAAAAGTTATCCGGGGTTTCCCGACCTGCTCCTCAAAGTGCGCAGACTTTGCTCGCATATCCGCCATTCGCCCGTACACTCCAGCCATATGCAGAACTATCAGCGGTCTGAACCTTCCCCAGCATCGCCTAATCATCGATGTTGCAACAAGGTGGAACTCCACACTGCACATGCTTCAGAGACTGTGTGAACAGAGGCGTGCTGTTATGTTTTTGTGGGAGGATACACATACACGGGCAGGCAGTTGGATGGCAGACATGGAGTTGTCAGGTGTGCAGTGGTCGAAGCTACAAGACCTGTGTCAAGTCCTTCAGTGTTTTGAGGAATGCACACGGCTGGTTAGTGCAGACAACGCCATAATAAGCATGAGCATCCCCCTAATGCGTCTGCTGATGCAAAGTTTGACGCACATAAAGGAGCAGGCGTCTGCAGCCGAGGAAGAGGAAAGCCTTGATGACAGTCAGCCATTGTCTGGTCAGGGCTGTGTAGAGGATGCGGTAGCGGGCGAAGAGGAGGAGGAGGACGAGGAGGATGATGGGGATGAGTACTTTTTTAATGAGGAAGCTTCTCCTGGGCCAACCGAAATTAGTGGCGTTGCAAGGCCGGGTTCTGTTTTTTTAAGGGAGACAAGTGACGTAGATTTGCCTGTAACTGCCCCTCAAACCAGCACAACTGCAGATTTGACAACTGGAACTTTGGCCCACATGGCGGATTATGCCTTACGTATCCTCAAAAGGGACCCACGCATTATTAAAATGATGAGCGATGACGATTACTGGTTGGCCTGCATCCTTGACCCTCGCTATAAAGGCAAATTGCAAAATATTATGCCACATGAGAACCTCGAACAAATATTAGCAACCAAACAAGCTACTCTTGTAGACCGTTTGATTCAGGCATTCCCAGCACACAGCGCCGGTGATGGTTCTCACACGAGCTGCAGGGGGCTACAAGGCAGAGGTGTTAGAAGTGCACAAATCAGAAGTGGCGTTGGACAGAGGGGTTTTCTGACCAGGTTGTGGAGTGATTTCGCAATGACCGCAGACAGGACAGGTACTGCAGCATCTATTCAAAGTGACAGGAGACAACATTTGTCCAGTATGGTTACTAACTATTTTTCATCCCTTATCGATGTTCTCCCTCAACCGTCATTCCCATTTGATTACTGGGCATCCAAATTAGACACCTGGCCTGAATTGGCAGAATATGCATTGCAGGAGCTTGCTTGCCCAGCAGCTAGTGTACTATCAGAAATAGTATTCAGTGCTGCTGGTTCAATATTAACCAAAAAAAGGACTCGTCTGGCTACCCAAAATGTGGATGATCTAACCTTCATTAAAATGAACCACTCCTGGATTTCAAATTATTTTGCCCTACCTTTCCCGGCTGACACCTAGCTTTGCTATAAAAAGGTCTTGCTTGTGGACTGGTCTTACTGAGTGTTCCAATCTCTTAATTTGCAGCAGCTGTTTGTCCAGCATACGACATGTTTACACCTCCCTCAATGTGAAAACTCCTCCCACGGGGCCGTTGTCTCGCCACTTGGCGCAAGCACCCGTTAGAGTGCCGTTTGTCTGAAGAGGTGGGTGTGCCCGCTTTTGGTCGACGGCACTGCCGCTGGGTCCCTCATAGTACAATAAAGTGTCTCTGGCAGTGGTGGCGCACACCCAACGTCAGACACACCGTTGTAACATGAGGGGCCCTGGGACGGTACCGCCGGCCACAAGAGAGTTCACCCCCCCATCTCAAACTGTGCTCTACCACGTGCAAAATTATCTCTCACAGCTCCACCAATGTTTAGTCTATGCGCTGACATCATTCAATGCCTGGCACTGACAATGCAAATTTGTTGACATCTATGATGCTAGTTAAAGTAGTCTGGGTCAGTGTCCTATATTGACACCAGTAAATACTTACTGCCAAATTACTATGTCAGAAACTCAGCAGATGAGCCCACCCCTGTAACTAAGTATGCCACACTTTTTTTTTTGTTGTTTTGCGAGACATTAACATCTATTTATTTTTTGTGAGTACTAACTGTGTCAGACACTCCTTGCAATCCTCCTCCACTGACCACAACAATGCTGCCTGTGTGCCCCTGAGAGATAACTCTAACTGCCTTGAGCCTATTTTTAGCTATTTTAGGCCTAGTAAGCCTGTCTGCGGTCCCTCCTTGCAATCCTCCTCCTCCGCTGACCACAATGCTGCCTGTGTATCCATGTAACCGATTTAAAAATGCCTTGAGCCTATTTTTAGTTATTTTAGGCCTAGTAAGCCTGTCTGCGGTCCCTCCTTGCAATCCTCCTCCTCCGCTGACCACAATGCTGCCTGTGTATCCATGTAACCGATTTAAAACTGCCTTGTGCCTATTTTTAGTTATTTTAGGCCTAGTAAGCCTGTCTGGGGTCCCTCCTTGCAATCCTCCTCCTCCGCTGACCACAATGCTGCCTGTGTACTCATGTAACCGATTTAAAACTGCCTTGAGCCTATTTTTAGTTATTTTAGGCCTAGTAAGCCTGTCTGCGGTCCCACCTTGCAATCCTCCTCCTCCGCTGACCACAATGCTGCCTGTGTATCCATGTAACCGATTTAAACAGCAAAGAAAGGAAGGGGCTCCAGCTCCATAAAAAAGTGAATCTTTATTGGTTCATTAAAATCTTCAAGACAGTGGAAATCTTTGCCTAAGTACAAAAGCCTGGGTGTGGAGCACATGCGACGCGTTTCGATCGCTCACGATCTTAATCAATGCATGAACTTTCTAGTAATGCGATAAATCCTATATAATGTCATTGGACCAATGATGTAACTAACTGGGGTCACATGACCATTATCTCAGGTCCTACAAACAGGAAAACCTATTACTTACTATAGATATCACATCTGATTCAATTTAAAACAACTAGAAACAACATAAAACAATTACATGTACATCATAAAACTAACATATGATTAATACAAAAAAGGGGGGGGCTATTAGTAATGGTACATTATTTCATTTCTTCTATTGAGACCACCGGAGTGTCTCGTTTGCAAATTGTATACCCAGAAGGCTTCCCTTGTGAGAAGTCGTCTTCTGACATCTCCTCCCCGTTGCGGCAAATTCACCTTTTCTATGCCCTGAATAGTCATCATGGATATATCTCCCATATGGTGCGTAAGAAAATGTTTAGCAACAGCTGATATGTTTCTATTCGTTGTGTTGTTGCTAGTGAGATCCCTCAAATGTTCCGTTACTCTGGTTTTCAACTTCCTTGTGGTGCATCCTATGTAAGATAAATTACATGTTGTGCACTCAATTTTGTAAACTACATTGATTGTATGGCAGTTAATAAATTCTTTGATATAATATGTTTTAGTTTTTTCTTTATTTTGAAAACTATTTTTTGTCAGTGCATTACGGCACGTGCTACATGCAGTAACACCACATTTGAAGAAACCCCTGCATTCCAACCAAGTTTTAGACATTGACTGAGAAGAAAAAAGGCTTGGAGATAACGAGCTACCAATAGTTGGCGCTCTTCTTGCCACCACATTTAATCCGTTTTTCAAAATCTCTGAAAGCGTGTCATCTTCCCACAATATGGGTAACCTATTCTGTATAATATTTTTTATTTCTTTAAGTTGAGTGCTAAATTGAAAACAAATGTACGGCTTTTTTCTTCTCCCCTCTTTTTTTCTTTTATTCTCTAAATCTGACACTAAAAGACTATCCCTAGGTCTATTTTCAACTATGTTTTGTGCTCTCTGTAGAGTCCAATTAGGATATTTTCTTTCTTTTAATTTAGTTTTTAAACAGTTGAATTCATTTACCCTCATTTTTTCCTCACTACAATTTCTTTTGAGTCTGGTATATTCTCCTACTGGAATGGATTTTGTAGTATGTCTCGGATGGCTGCTTCTGGCATGTAAGATGGTGTTCCCACTTAGGGGTTTAACATGCGTTTTACTTTCAATTGTTTTATGCTCACATCCTATAAGGACCAAATCTAAGAAAGATATAGATATATATAAAGAGCAATTAGCGCTCGTATGTTTACAAGACTTATCCGCATCAGGTGGGGTAGGGGAGTTGCGGGACAATCAGTCGGTGTCTTTCAGCACAAAAAATCCTTACTTCTACCCCATACAATCTAGGGCCGATTGTATGGATAAATTTCAGGAAATTGTAGAGAAAGATCTCAAAACCCTAAAAGATAAAAAAATAAGTGAAAAGAAACATCTGAACAATTTGAATCAAAAGCAGAGAAAAGCTTTTAAGGAGCTAAAGGACATGAAAGACATAATTTGTAAAAAAAAGTGATAAGGGTGGCATGATAGTAATCCTAAATAAAAAAGATTATAGGGACAAAATGTTAGAATTATTGGAGGATGACAAAACATATGGAAAATTGAAAGGAAATCCCTCCAAAGAGTACAATAAAGAGATTTTTAGCCTGATTAATGAAGGCTTTAGTTTGGGAGTACTCAATAAGAAACAAGCTGATTATTTGTATGTGCCTCATCCTAAAATACCTATATTATATGGACTACCCAAAGTACATAAGGGGGTAGGCTTACCAGCAATGAGACCAATTGTCTCTGGCATTGGGTCCATGAATGAACATTTATGTGAGTGGGTAGACTCCATATTACAACCACTTGTAATAAAGCTGCCAGGGTATATAAAAGACTCCAGGGAGGTTTTAAAAACTTTCTCCAATAAAACATGGCAAAGTGGGTATTCTTGGCTATGTTGTGATGTGGTGTCACTTTACACCTGCATACCTCACACCCTAGCCATGGAAGCATTACAGTTCCATTTAGAAAATTATAGCTTATGCACCCAAGATCTTATTAATTTTGTCCTTCAGGTCACCTTTTTTCTCCTCAAACACAATATTTTTTCCTTTGAAAGTGCAATATATGAACAGAAAACCGGAGTTCCAATGGGGGCCAAATATTCCCCCTCGCTAGCGAATCTAACAATGGCTTATTGGGAACATAAATATATTTATTGCACACACAATCCATTTTGTGAGTCCCTCATTTGGTACGGTAGATACATAGATGATACCTTAATAATTTGGGGTGGTCATGTATCTACCGTACCGAATTTCATTGAATATATCAATAATAACGAATATGGGATCAAATTCACCCATAAATGTGACCGCAAAGAAATATCTTTCTTAGATTTGGTCCTTATAGGATGTGAGCATAAAACAATTGAAAGTAAAACGCATGTTAAACCCCTAAGTGGGAACACCATCTTACATGCCAGAAGCAGCCATCCGAGACATACTACAAAATCCATTCCAGTAGGAGAATTGTTGTGAATTTGCTTTTTGCTCCCTCTAGTGGTTACTAGTTTTTTGACTCTGGTTTTTCTGTCATTCCTTTTATCCGCACCTGGGTCGTTAGTTAGGGGTGTTGCTATATAAGCTCCCTGGACCTTCAGTTCAATGCCTGGCAACGTAGTTATCAGAGCTAGTCTGCTGTGCTCTTGTCTACTGATCCTGGTTCCAGTTATATCAGCTAAGTCTGCCTTTTGCCTTTTGCTATTTGTTTTGGTTTTGTATTTTTGTCCAGCTTGTTCCTAATCTATATCCTGACCTTTGCTGGAAGCTCTAGGGGGCTGGTGTTCTCCCCCCGGACCGTTAGACGGTTCGGGGGTTCTTGAATTTCCAGTGTGGATTTTGATAGGGTTTTTGTTGACCATATAAGTTACCTTTCTTTATTCTGCTATCAGTAAGCGGGCCTCTCTGTGCTAAACCTGGTTCATTTCTGTGTTTGTCATTTCCTCTTACCTCACCGTTATTATTTGTGGGGGGCTTCTATCCAGCTTTGGGGTCCCCTTCTCTGGAGGCAAGAAAGGTCTTTGTTTTCCTCTACTAGGGGTAGTTAGATTCTCCGGCTGGAGCGTGTCATCTAGAATCATCGTAGGAATGATCCCCGGCTACTTCTAGTGTTGGCGTTAGGAGTAGATATATGGTCAATCCAGTTACCACTGCCCTATGAGCTGGTTTTTTGTATTCTGCAGACTTCCACGTTCCTCTGAGACCCTCGCCATTGGGGTCATAACAGTTTGCCAGGCCAGTATTAAATGTTTAATGCATTGCAGAAGAGGGATTATAAGAAAGAAGATTCTGAGTTTTTTTTTTTCTTCTTCCCCTTTACCTCAGAGTGGCTATGCTTGCTGCAGACATGAATGTCCAGACCTTGATTACAAGTGTGGACCAGCTGGCTACTCGTGTGCAGGGCATACAAGACTATGTTATCAGAAATCCTAGGTCAGAACCTAAAATACCGATTCCTGAACTGTTTTCCGGAGACAGGTTTAAGTTTAGGAATTTCATGAATAATTGTAAATTGTTTTTGTCCCTGAGACCCTGTTCATCTGGAGACTCTGCTCAGCAAGTAAAAATTGTTATTTCGTTCTTACGGGGCGACCCTCAGGATTGGGCTTTTTCGCTGGCGCCAGGAGATCCGGCATTGGCTGATATTGATGCATTTTTTCTGGCGCTCGGTTTACTTTATGAGGAACCCAATCTTGAGATTCAGGCAGAAAAGGCCTTGCTGGCTATGTCTCAGGGGCAGGACGAGGCTGAAGTGTATTGCCAAAAATTTCGGAAATGGTCCGTGCTGACACATTGGAACGAGTGTGCACTGGCCGCTAATTTTAGAAATGGCCTTTCTGAAGCCATTAAGAATGTTATGGTGGGTTTTCCCATTCCCACAGGTCTGAATGATACTATGGCACTGGCTATTCAAATTGACCGGCGGTTGCGGGAGCGCAAAACCGCAAATTCCCTCATGGTGTTGTCTGAACAGACACCTAATTCGGTGCAATGTGATAGAAAAACCGCAAATTCCCTCATGGTGTTGTCTGAACAGACACCTGATTTAATGCAATGTGATAGAATCCTGACTAGAAATGAGCGGAAGGTTCATAGACGCCGGAATGGCTTGTGCTACTACTGTGGTGATTCTACACATGTTATCTCAGCATGCTCTAAACGTATAGCTAAGGTTGTTAGTCCTGTCACCGTTGGTAATTTGCAACCTAAATTTATTCTGTCTGTAACTTTGATTTGCTCACTGTCGTCTTATCCTGTCATGGCGTTTGTAGATTCAGGTGCTGCCCTGAGTCTTATGGATCTGTCATTTGCTAAGCGCTGTGGTTTTACTCTTGAACCATTAGAAAATCCTATTCCTCTTAGGGGTATTGATGCTACGCCATTGGCAGCAAATAAACCGCAGTATTGGACACAGGTTACCATGTGCATGACTCCTGAACACCGCGAGGTGATACGTTTCCTGGTTTTACATAAAATGCATGATTTGGTTGTTTTAGGGCTGCCATGGTTACAGACCCATAATCCAGTCCTGGACTGGAAGGCTATGTCAGTCTCAAGTTGGGGCTGTCGTGGTATTCATGGGGATTCCCTGCCTGTGTCTATTGCTTCTTCTACGCCTTCGGAAGTTCCTGAGTATTTGTCTGATTATCAGGATGTCTTCAGTGAGTCTGAGTCCAGTGCACTGCCTCCTCATAGGGACTGTGACTGTGCTATAGATTTGATCCCAGGCAGTAAATTTCCTAAGGGAAGACTGTTTAATCTGTCGGTACCTGAACATACCGCTATGCGTTCATATATCAAGGAGTCTCTGGAGAAAGGACATATTCGTCCGTCTTCTTCCCCTCTTGGTGCGGGATTCTTTTTTGTGGCAAAAAAGGACGGATCTTTGAGGCCTTGTATTGATTATCGGCTTTTAAATAAGATCACTGTCAAATTTCAGTATCCTTTACCGCTGTTGTCTGACTTGTTTGCCCGGATTAAGGGTGCCAAGTGGTTCACCAAGATAGACCTTCGTGGTGCAAACAACCTTGTGCGCATTAAGCAAGGTGATGAATGGAAAACCGCATTCAATACGCCCGAAGGTCATTTTGAGTACTTGGTGATGCCTTTTGGGCTCTCCAATGCGCCTTCAGTTTTTCAGTCCTTTATGCATGACATTTTCCGGAAGTATCTGGATAAATTTTTGATTGTTTATCTGGATGATATTTTGTTTTTTTCTGATAATTGGGATTCGCATGTGGAGCAGGTCAGGTTGGTCTTTAAAATTTTGCGTGAAAATTCTTTGTTTGTCAAGGGCTCAAAGTGTCTCTTTGGTGTACAGAAGGTTCCCTTTTTGGGATTCATTTTTTCCCCTTCTGCTGTGGAGATGGACCCAGTCAAGGTCCGAGCTATTCTTGATTGGACTCAGCCCTCGTCAGTTAAGAGTCTTCAGAAGTTCTTGGGTTTCGCTAACTTCTACCGTCGTTTTATCGCTAATTTTTCTAGCATTGTGAAACCTTTGACGGATATGACCAAGAAGGGCTCCGATGTAGCTAACTGGGCTCCTGCTGCCGTGGAGGCTTTCCAGGAGTTGAAACGCCGGTTTACTTCGGCGCCTGTTTTGTGCCAGCCCGATGTCTCACTTCCCTTTCAGGTTGAGGTGGATGCTTCGGAGATTGGAGCAGGGGCCGTTTTGTCGCAGAGAGGCCCTGGTTGCTCTGTTATGAAACCTTGTGCCTTTTTCTCTAGGAAGTTTTCGCCTGCCGAGCGAAATTATGATGTGGGCAATCGGGAGTTGTTGGCCATGAAATGGGCATTTGAGGAGTGGCGTCATTGGCTCGAGGGTGCTAAGCATCGTGTGGTGGTCTTGACTGATCACAAAAATCTGATGTATCTCGAGTCTGCTAAACGCCTTAATCCGAGACAGGCCCGCTGGTCATTGTTTTTCTCCCGCTTTGATTTTGTTGTCTCGTATTTACCAGGTTCAAAGAATGTGAAGGCCGATGCTCTTTCTAGGAGCTTTGTGCCTGATGCTCCTGAAGTCGCTGATCCTGTTGGTATTCTTAAAGATGGAGTTATCTTGTCAGCTATTTCTCCGGATCTGCGACGTGTGTTGCAGAGATTTCAGGCTGATAGGCCTGAGTCTTGTCCACCTGACAGACTGTTTGTCCCGGATAAGTGGACCAGCAGAGTCATTTCCGAGGTTCATTCCTCGGTGTTGGCAGGTCACCCGGGAATTTTTGGCACCAGAGATCTGGTGGCCAGGTCCTTTTAGTGGCCTTCCTTGTCAAGGGATGTGCGGTCATTTGTGCAGTCCTGTGGGACTTGTGCTCGAGCTAAGCCTTGCTGTTCTCGTGCCAGCGGTTTGCTCTTGCCCTTGCCTGTCCCGAAGAGACCTTGGACACATATCTCCATGGATTTCATTTCTGATCTTCCGCTATCTCAGGGCATGTCCGTTATCTGGGTGATATGTGATCGCTTCTCCAAGATGGTCCATTTGGTTCCTTTGCCTAAGCTGCCTTCCTCTTCCGATCTGGTTCCTGTGTTTTTCCAGAACGTGGTTCGTTTGCACGGCATCCCTGAGAATATTGTGTCAGACAGAGGATCCCAGTTCGTTTCCAGGTTCTGGCGATCCTTTTGTAGTAGGATGGGCATTGATTTGTCGTTTTCGTCCGCTTTCCATCCTCAGACTAATGGACAGACGGAGCGAACCAATCAGACTTTGGAGGCTTATTTGAGGTGTTTTGTCTCTGCTGATCAGGACGATTGGGTGACATTCTTGCCGTTGGCTGAGTTTGCCCTTAACAATCGGGCTAGTTCCGCCACCTTGGTTTCACCTTTTTTCTGCAACTCTGGTTTCCATCCTCGCTTTTCTTCGGGTCATGTGGAGCCTTCTGACTGTCCTGGGGTGGATTCTGTGGTGGATAGGTTGCAGCGGATCTGGAATCATGTGGTGGACAACTTGAAGTTGTCACAGGAGAGGGCTCAGCGCTTTGCCAACCGCCGCCGCGGTGTGGGTCCCCGACTACGCGTTGGGGATTTGGTATGGCTTTCTTCCCGCTTTGTTCCTATGAAGGTCTCCTCTCCCAAATTTAAACCTCGTTTTATTGGGCCTTACAAGATATTGGAAATCCTTAATCCTGTATCTTTTCGTCTGGATCTTCCTGTGTCGTTTGCTATTCACAATGTATTTCATAGGTCCTTGTTGCGGCGGTACATTGTGCCTGTAGTTCCTTCTGCTGAGCCTCCTGCTCCGGTGTTGGTTGAGGGCGAGTTGGAGTACGTGGTGGAGAAGATCTTGGATTCTCGCCTCTCCAGGCGGAGGCTTCAGTACCTGGTCAAGTGGAAGGGCTATGGTCAGGAGGATAATTCCTGGGTGGTCGCCTCTGATGTTCATGCGGCCGATTTAGTTCGTGCCTTTCATGCCGCTCATCCTGATCGCCCTGGTGGTCGTGGTGAGGGTTCGGTGACCCCTCACTAAGGGGGGGGTACTGTTGTGAATTTGCTTTTTGCTCCCTCTAGTGGTTACTAGTTTTTTGACTCTGGTTTTTCTGTCATTCCTTTTATCCGCACCTGGGTCGTTAGTTAGGGGTGTTGCTATATAAGCTCCCTGGACCTTCAGTTCAATGCCTGGCAACGTAGTTATCAGAGCTAGTCTGCTGTGCTCTTGTCTACTGATCCTGGTTCCAGTTATATCAGCTAAGTCTGCCTTTTGCCTTTTGCTATTTGTTTTGGTTTTGTATTTTTGTCCAGCTTGTTCCTAATCTATATCCTGACCTTTGCTGGAAGCTCTAGGGGGCTGGTGTTCTCCCCCCGGACCGTTAGACGGTTCGGGGGTTCTTGAATTTCCAGTGTGGATTTTGATAGGGTTTTTGTTGACCATATAAGTTACCTTTCTTTATTCTGCTATCAGTAAGCGGGCCTCTCTGTGCTAAACCTGGTTCATTTCTGTGTTTGTCATTTCCTCTTACCTCACCGTTATTATTTGTGGGGGGCTTCTATCCAGCTTTGGGGTCCCCTTCTCTGGAGGCAAGAAAGGTCTTTGTTTTCCTCTACTAGGGGTAGTTAGATTCTCCGGCTGGAGCGTGTCATCTAGAATCATCGTAGGAATGATCCCCGGCTACTTCTAGTGTTGGCGTTAGGAGTAGATATATGGTCAACCCAGTTACCACTGCCCTATGAGCTGGTTTTTTGTATTCTGCAGACTTCCACGTTCCTCTGAGACCCTCGCCATTGGGGTCATAACAGAGAATATACCAGACTCAAAAGAAATTGTAGTGAGGAAAAAATGAGGGTAAATGAATTCAACTGTTTAAAAACTAAATTAAAAGAAAGAAAATATCCTAATTGGACTCTACAGAGAGCACAAAACATAGTTGAAAATAGACCTAGGGATAGTCTTTTAGTGTCAGATTTAGAGAATAAAAGAAAAAAAGAGGGGAGAAGAAAAAAGCCGTACATTTGTTTTCAATTTAGCACTCAATTTAAAGAAATAAAAAATATTATACAGAATAGGTTACCCATATTGTGGGAAGATGACACGCTTTCAGAGATTTTGAAAAACGGATTAAATGTGGTGGCAAGAAGAGCGCCAACTATTGGTAGCTCGTTATCTCCAAGCCTTTTTTCTTCTCAGTCAATGTCTAAAACTTGGTTGGAATGCAGGGGTTTCTTCAAATGTGGTGTTACTGCATGTAGCACGTGCCGTAATGCACTGACAAAAAATAGTTTTCAAAATAAAGAAAAAACTAAAACATATTATATCAAAGAATTTATTAACTGCCATACAATCAATGTAGTTTACAAAATTGAGTGCACAACATGTAATTTATCAAACATAGGATGCACCACAAGGAAGTTGAAAACCAGAGTAACGGAACATTTGAGGGATCTCACTAGCAACAACACAACGAATAGAAACATATCAGCTGTTGCTAAACATTTTCTTACGCACCATATGGGAGATATATCCATGATAACTATTCAGGGCATAGAAAAGGTGAATTTGCCGCAACGGGGAGGAGATGTCAGAAGACGACTTCTCACAAGGGAAGCCTTCTGGGTATACAATTTGCAAACGAGACACCCCGGTGGTCTCAATAGAAGAAATGAAATAATGTACCATTACTAATAGCCCCCCCCCTTTTTTGTATTAATCATATGTTAGTTTTATGATGTACATGTAATTGTTTTATGTTGTTTCTAGTTGTTTTAAATTGAATCAGATGTGATATGTATAGTAAGTAATAGGTTTTCCTGTTTGTAGGACCTGAGATAATGGTCATGTGACCCCAGTTAGTTACATCATTGGTCCAATGACATTATATAGGATTTATCGCATTACTAGAAAGTTCATGCATTGATTAAGATCGTGAGCGATCGAAACGCGTCGCATGTGCTCCACACCCAGGCTTTTGTACTTAGGCAAGGATTTCCACTGTCTTGAAGATTTTAATGAACCAATAAAGATTCACTTTTTTATGGAGCTGGAGCGCCTTCCTTTCTTTGCTGTTATATTCCTCCATCTGGATCCGAGATGAAGCTCCGTGCACCTGCTGAAATCGGTGAGCTGGCCGTGGCTTTTTAGCCTTTATTTTTTCTGTTTGCATAACCGATTTAAAACTGCCTTGAGCCTATTTTTAGTTATTTTAGGCCTAGTAAGCCTGTCTGCAGTCCCTCCTTGCAATCCTCCTCCTCCGCTGACCACAATGCTGCCTGTGTATCCATGTAACCGATTTAAAACTGCCTTGAGCCTATTTTTAGTTATTTTAGGCCTAGTAAGCCTGTCTGCGGTCCCTCCTTGCAATCCTCCTCCTCCGCTGACCACAATGCTGCCTGTGTATCCATGTAACTGATTTAAAACTGCTTTGAGCCTATTTTTAGTTATTTTCGGCCTAGTAAGCCTGTCTGCGGTCCCTCCTTGCAATCCTTCTCCTCCGCTGACCACAATACTGCCTGTGTATCCATGTAACCAATTTAAAACTGCCTTGAGCCTATTTTTAGTTATTTTAGGCCTAGTAAGCTTGTCTGCGGTCCCTCCTTGCAATCCTCCTCCTCTGCTGACCACAACTCTGCCTGTGTATCCATGTAACCGATTTAAAACTGCCTTGTGCCTATTTTTAGTTATTTTAGGCCTAGTAAGCCTGTCTGCGGTCCCTCCTTGCAATCCTCCTCCTCCGCTGACCACAATGCTGCCTGTGTATCCATGTAACCAATTTAAAACTGCCTTGAGCCTATTTTTAGCTATTTTAGGCCTAGTAAGCCTGTCTGCGGTCCCTCGTTGCAATCCTCCTCCTCCGCTGACCACAATGCTGCCTGTGTATCCATGTAACCGATTTAAAACTGCCTTGAGCCTATTTTTAGTTATTTTAGGCCTAGTAAGCCTGTCTGCGGTCCCTCCTTGCAATCCTCCTCCTCCGCTGACCGCAATGCTGCCTGTGTATCCATGCAACCGATTTAAAACTGCCTTGAGCCTATTTTTAGTTATTTTAGGCCTAGTAAGCCTGTCTGCGGTCCCTCGTTGCAATCCTCCTCCTCCGCTGACCACAATGCTGCCTGTGTATCCATGTAACCGATTTAAAACTGCCTTGAGCCTATTTTTAGTTATTTTAGGAACCTATTTTAAAGTGCATAGAGCCACTTTTGGAAATTGTAGGCGTACTACGCCAGTCTGCGGTCCCTCCTTGCAATCCTCCTCCACTGACCACACCAATGCTGCCTGTGTAACCCCTGCCACCTAATGGAAGCTGCATAGAGCCTCTTTTAGTATTTTGGGCCTAGGAAGTCTGTCTGCGGTCCCTCCTTCCAATTATCCTCCGCTGACCACACCAATGCTGCCTGTGTACCCCTGCCACCTAATGGAAGCTGCATAGAGCCTATTTTATTATTTTAGGCCTAGGAAGTCTGTCTGCGGTCCCTCCTTCCAATTGTCCTCCACTGACCACACCAATGCTGCCTGTGTACCCCTGCCACCTAATGGAAGCTGCATAGAGCCTATTTTATTATTTTAGGCCTTGGAAGTCTGTCTGCGGTCCCTCCTTCCAATTGTCCTCTGCTGACCACACCAATGCTGCCCGTGTACCCCTGGAACCTATTTTAAAGTGCATAGAGCCTATTTCTTTATTTTATGTAATATTAAAAAAGCCATGATGGACTACGCTGTCCCACGCTACGAGCTACCCAGTCAACACTTCTTTTGCAAGAAAAGCCATCCCAGCCCTCCACCAGCACCACCTCCATTGTTCATGCACTCTGGCAATCTGTGAGTACAAAGGTGCACCTGACAACAGACGCATGGACCTGTAGGCATGGCCACGGAAGGTTACGTGTCCATTACGGCGCAATGGGTTGATGTGGCGGATGCATGGTCCACAGGGGACAGCCTACTAAGTCTGTCTGCAGTCCCTAATTCAAATTGTCCTCCACTGTCTAAATCTGAGCTTCAACCTTCTGGCTCTCATTAAGTGCTTTTTTAAAAAAAAAAATTGATGGTTAGGGCCTACTAACGGTGTCTGCCGCTCCCTGGTGTTGTCCTCAACTGAATAAATCTGAGCTTCAACCTTCTGGATCTCATTAAGTGCTTTTTTAAAAAGAAATTGGTGGTTGGGGCCTAATAACTCTGTTTGCCACTCCCTGGTGTTGTCCTCAACTGAATAAATCTGAGCTTCAACCTTCTGGCTCTCATTAAGTGCTTTTTTTTCAAAAATTTGTGGTTGGGGCCTAATAACTCTGTTTGCCGCTCCCTGGTGTTGTCCTCAACTGAATAAATCTGAGCTTCAACCTTCTGGCTCTCATTAAGTGCTTTTCTTCAAAAAATTGGTGGTTGGGGCCTAATAACTCTGTTTGCCGCTCCCTGGTGTTGTCCTCAACTGAATAAATCTGAGCTTCAACCTTCTGGCTCTCATTAAGTGCTTTTTTAATAAAAAATTGGTGGCTGGGGCCTAATAACTCTGTTTGCCGCTCCCTGGTGTTGTCCTCAACTGAATAAATCTGAGCTTCAACCTTCTGGCTCTCATTAAGTGCTTTTCTTCAAAAAATTGGTGGTTGGGGCCTAATAACTCTGTTTGCCGCTCCCTGGTGTTGTCCTCAACTGAATAAATCTGAGCTTCAACCTTCTGGCTCTCATTAAGTGCTTTTTTAATAAAAAATTGGTGGCTGGGGCCTAATAACTCTGTTTGCCGCTCCCTGGTGTTGTCCTCAACTGAATAAATCTGAGCTTCAACCTTCTGGCTCTCATTAAGTGCTTTTTTTCAAAAAATTGGTGGATGGGGCCTAATAACTCTGTTTGCCGCTCCCTGGTGTTGTCCTCAACTGAATAAATCTGAGCTTCAACCTTCTGGCTCTCATTAAGTGCTTTTTTTCAAAAAATTGGTGGTTGGGGCCTAATAACTCTGTTTGCCGCTCCCTGGTGTTGTCCTCAACTGAATAAATCTGAGCTTCAACCTTCTGGCTCTCATTAAGTGCTTTTTTTCAAAAAATTGGTGGTTGGGGCCTAATAACTCTGTTTGCCGCTCCCTGGTGTTGTCCTCAACTGAATAAATCTGAGCTTCAACCTTCCGGCTCTCATTAAGTGCTTTTTTAATAAAAAATTGGTGGTTGGGGCCTAATAACTCTGTTTGCAGCTCCCTGGTGTTGTCCTCAACTGAATAAATCTGAGCTTCAACCTTCTGGCTCTCATTAAGTGCTTTTTTAAAAACAAATTGGTGGTTGGGGACTAATAACTCTGTTTGCCGCTCCCTGGTGTTGTCCTCAACTGAATAAATCTGAGCTTCAACCTTCTGGCTCTCATTAAGTGCTTTTTTTCCAAAAATTGGTGGTTGGGGCCTAATAACTCTGTTTGCCGCTCCCTGGTGTTGTCCTCAACTGAATACATCTGAGCTTCAACCTTCTGGCTCTCATTAAGTGCTTTTTTAATAAAAAATTGGTGGTTGGGGCCTAATAACTCTGTTTGCCGCTCCCTGATGTTGTCCTCAACTGAATAAATCTGAGCTTCAACCTTCTGGCTCTCATTAAGTGCTTTTTTAATAAAAAATTGGTGGTTGGGGCCTAATAACTCTGTTTGCCGCTCCGTGGTGTTGTCCTCAACTGAATAAATCTGAGCTTCAACCTTCTGGCTCTCATTAAGTGCTTTTTTTCAAAAAATTGGTGGTTGGGGCCTAATAACTCTGTTTGCCGCTCCCTGGTGTTGTCCTCAACTGAATAAATCTGAGCTTCAAACTTCTGGCTCTCATTAAGTGCTTTTTTAATAAAAAATTGGTGGTTGGGGGCTAATAACTCTGTTTGCCGCTCCCTGGTGTTGTCCTCAACTGAATAAATCTGAGCTTCAACCTTCTGGCTCTCATTAAGTGCTTTTTTTCAAAAAATTGGTGGTTGGGGCCTAATAACTCTGTTTGCCACTCCCTGGTGTTGTCCTCAACTGAATAAATCTGAGCTTCAACCTTCTGGCTCTCATTAAGTGCTTTTTTTTCAAAAATTTGTGGTTGGGGCCTAATAACTCTGTTTGCCGCTCCCTGGTGTTGTCCTCAACTGAATAAATCTGAGCTTCAACCTTCTGGCTCTCATTAAGTGCTTTTCTTCAAAAAATTGGTGGTTGGGGCCTAATAACTCTGTTTGCCGCTCCCTGGTGTTGTCCTCAACTGAATAAATCTGAGCTTCAACCTTCTGGCTCTCATTAAGTGCTTTTTTAATAAAAAATTGGTGGCTGGGGCCTAATAACTCTGTTTGCCGCTCCCTGGTGTTGTCCTCAACTGAATAAATCTGAGCTTCAACCTTCTGGCTCTCATTAAGTGCTTTTCTTCAAAAAATTGGTGGTTGGGGCCTAATAACTCTGTTTGCCGCTCCCTGGTGTTGTCCTCAACTGAATAAATCTGAGCTTCAACCTTCTGGCTCTCATTAAGTGCTTTTTTAATAAAAAATTGGTGGCTGGGGCCTAATAACTCTGTTTGCCGCTCCCTGGTGTTGTCCTCAACTGAATAAATCTGAGCTTCAACCTTCTGGCTCTCATTAAGTGCTTTTTTTCAAAAAATTGGTGGATGGGGCCTAATAACTCTGTTTGCCGCTCCCTGGTGTTGTCCTCAACTGAATAAATCTGAGCTTCAACCTTCTGGCTCTCATTAAGTGCTTTTTTTCAAAAAATTGGTGGTTGGGGCCTAATAACTCTGTTTGCCGCTCCCTGGTGTTGTCCTCAACTGAATAAATCTGAGCTTCAACCTTCTGGCTCTCATTAAGTGCTTTTTTTCAAAAAATTGGTGGTTGGGGCCTAATAACTCTGTTTGCCGCTCCCTGGTGTTGTCCTCAACTGAATAAATCTGAGCTTCAACCTTCCGGCTCTCATTAAGTGCTTTTTTAATAAAAAATTGGTGGTTGGGGCCTAATAACTCTGTTTGCAGCTCCCTGGTGTTGTCCTCAACTGAATAAATCTGAGCTTCAACCTTCTGGCTCTCATTAAGTGCTTTTTTAAAAACAAATTGGTGGTTGGGGACTAATAACTCTGTTTGCCGCTCCCTGGTGTTGTCCTCAACTGAATAAATCTGAGCTTCAACCTTCTGGCTCTCATTAAGTGCTTTTTTTCCAAAAATTGGTGGTTGGGGCCTAATAACTCTGTTTGCCGCTCCCTGGTGTTGTCCTCAACTGAATACATCTGAGCTTCAACCTTCTGGCTCTCATTAAGTGCTTTTTTAATAAAAAATTGGTGGTTGGGGCCTAATAACTCTGTTTGCCGCTCCCTGATGTTGTCCTCAACTGAATAAATCTGAGCTTCAACCTTCTGGCTCTCATTAAGTGCTTTTTTAATAAAAAATTGGTGGTTGGGGCCTAATAACTCTGTTTGCCGCTCCGTGGTGTTGTCCTCAACTGAATAAATCTGAGCTTCAACCTTCTGGCTCTCATTAAGTGCTTTTTTTCAAAAAATTGGTGGTTGGGGCCTAATAACTCTGTTTGCCGCTCCCTGGTGTTGTCCTCAACTGAATAAATCTGAGCTTCAAACTTCTGGCTCTCATTAAGTGCTTTTTTAATAAAAAATTGGTGGTTGGGGGCTAATAACTCTGTTTGCCGCTCCCTGGTGTTGTCCTCAACTGAATAAATCTGAGCTTCAACCTTCTGGCTCTCATTAAGTGCTTTTTTTCAAAAAATTGGTGGTTGGGGCCTAATAACTCTGTTTGCCGCTCCCTGGTGTTGTCCTCAACTGAATAAATCTGAGCTTCAACCTTCTGGCTCTCATTAAGTGCTTTTTTAATAAAAAATTGGTGGTTGGGGGATAATAACTCTGGTTGCCGCTCCCTGGTGTTGTCCTCAACTGAATAAATCTGAGCTTCAACCTTCTGGCTCTCATTAAGTGCTTTTTTTCAAAAAATTGGTGGTTGGGGCCTAATAACTCTGTTTGCCGCTCCCTGGTGTTGTCCTCAACTGAATAAATCTGAGCTTCAACCTTCTGGCTCTCATTAAGTGCTTTTTTAATAAAAAATTGGTGGTTGGGGGATAATAACTCTGGTTGCCGCTCCCTGGTGTTGTCCTCAACTGAATAAATCTGAGCTTCAACCTTCTGGCTCTCATTAAGTGCTTTTTTAATAAAAAATTGGTGGTTGGGGCCTAATAACTCTGTTTGCCGCTCCCTGGTGTTGTCCTCAACTGAATAAATCTGAGCTTCAACCTTCTGGCTCTCATTAAGTGCTTTTTTTCAAAAAATTGGTGGTTGGGGCCTAATAACTCTGTTTGCCGCTCCCTGGTGTTGTCCTCAACTGAATAAATCTGAGCTTCAACCTTCTGGCTCTCATTAAGTGTTTTTTTTCAAAAAATTGGTGGTTGGGGCCTAATAACTCTGTTTGCCACTCCCTGGTGTTGTCCTCAACTGAATAAATCTGAGCTTCAACCTTCTGTCTCTCATTAAGTGCTTTTTTAACAAAAAATTGGTGGTTACGGCCTACTAATGGTGTCTGCCGCTCCCTGGTGTTGTCCTCCACTGTATAAAGCTGAGCTTCAGTCTTTAGGCTTTCGGCCTATAGTATCAGATATTAAACTGCATTTCGCCTTCAACTTTGGTTACGGTCTACTAACCTAACGGTGTCTGCCACTCCCTGGTGTTGTCCTCAACTGTATAAAGCTGAGCTTCAACCTTCTGGCTCTCATTAAGTGCTTTTTGAATAAAAATTGGTGGTTAGGGCCTACTAACGGTGTCTGCCGCTCCCTGGTGTTGTCCTCAACTGTATAAAGCTGAGCTTCAACCTTCTGGCTCTCATTAAGTGCTTTTTTAACAAAAAATTGGTGGTTACGGCCTACTAACGGTGTCTGCCGCTCCATGGTGTTGTCCTCCACTGTATAAAGCTGAGCTTCAGTCTTTAGGCTTTTGGCCTAGAGTAGCAGATATTAAACTGCATGTGGCCTACTAGTGTGGTTGGGCCCTTAAAACAGTGTCTGCTGCTCCTGGGTTTGCTACTCCACTGAACAAAGCAATGCCGCCTGTTTAGTCCTGTTACCAATTTTTAACTGCATTTAGCCTACTTTATTCTTTGGCCCTATATCTGTGTTTCCTCCTCATCCTGCCCATTGCCCAGCCACTGCTAGATGAGTCTGCTGGTACATTGACCTAGACCACTACATTCCCCTTGCACTCTACACAGCCAGAATCTGACCCTGCTGAAAGTAAGGTTCCCCTTCCCGCATGTTATACCACTTTACACAGGGACAAAGAGGAAGGTGCAGATGAAAGTGCAGGTTCCTTCATCAGGTGGGGGGCATACTCGTTGGCGACGTCACTGGCACAGGGCCCCTCAGAGTACGCAAAAGTGTCGCTGCTGGTGGGAGGCGCCCCCGCCGTGCAAACACACTGCTGTACTTTGAGGGGCCCTGTGCCAGTGCCAATGCCAACGAGTGGGCCCCCCTGCTTGCTTAGGATCACAGCACTTGCAAACTTGACATACTTACCTCTCACTGCTCCACCGCCGTGATGTAGTCCGCGTTTCCTGGGCCCACTAAAACCTTGAACCAGCCCTACCCCCCACAACTTTTGCCAAATGACCCCCAATTTCCATTGCCCAACTATTATAAAGTTAATTAAGATTGACAAGCTTCAGAAACAAGAATGGATGTTTTTGGCATTAAAATGGGCACTGTAGGTGTTTTCCTGGCCTCCACTCACTGCCGACTATGATTCCCATTGACTTGCATTGGGTTTCGTGTTTCGGTCGATCCCCGACTTTTAGCGATAATCGGCCGACTGCACTCGACTCGACTTTGGGCAAAGTCGGGTTTCGCAAAACCCGACTCGATCTTAAAAAAATGAAAGTCGCTCCACCCTACCGATGACGATTACTCGTTGGCCTGCCTCCTTGATCCTCGCTATAAAGGCAAATTGCAAAATATCATGCCACATGAGAACCTCGAACAGATATTGGCAACCAAACAAGCTACTCTTGTAGACCGTTTGATTCAGGCATTCCCAGCACACAGCGCCGGTGATGGTTCTCACATGAGATGCAGGGGGCAACAGGGCAGAGGTGTTAGAGGTGCACAAATCAGAAGTGGCGTAGGACAGAGGGGTTTTCTGACCAGGTTGTGGAGTGATTTTGCAATGACCGTAGACACGACAGGTACAGCAGCATCCATTCAAAGTGACAGGAGACAACATTTGTCCAGTATGGTTACTAACTATTTTTCCTCCATTACCGATGTTCTCCCTCAACCGTCATTCCCCTTTGATTACTGGGCATCCAAAATAGACACCTGGCCTGAATTGGCCGAATATGCATTGCAGGAGCTTGCTTGCCCAGCAGCTAGTGTGCTATCAGAAAGAGTATTCAGTGCTGCTGGTTCAATCCTGACAGAAAAAAGGACTCGTCTGGCTACCCAAAATGATGATGATCTAACCTTCATTAAAATGAACCACTCATGGATTTCAAATTATTTTGCCCCACCTTTCCCGGCTGACACCTAGCTTTCATGTAAAAAGGTCTTGCTTTGGGACTGGTGTTACTGACTGTTCCAATCTCTTAATTTGCAGCTGCTGTTTGTCCAGCATACGACATGTTTACACCTCCCTAAATGGCCTAACTCCCCCCACGGGGCCGTGGTCTTGCCACTTGTCGCAAGCACCCATCAGAGTGCCGTTTGTCTGAAGAGGTGGGTGTGCCCACTTTTGGTCGACGGCGCTGGCACTGGGTCCCTCATAGTACAATGAAGTGTCTCTGGCGGTGGTGGCGCGCACCCAACGTCAGACACACCGTTGTAACATGAGGGGCCCTGGGCTTGTACCGCCGGCCAGGAGAGAGTGTCCCCCCTAAGGTCAAACAGTGCTCCACCACTGGCAAAATTATCTGTCGCTGTTCCACCACTGTTTAGTCTATGAGCTGAAATCCTTCAATGCCTGGCACAGACAATAACAATTTGTTGACATGTATGATGCTAGTTAAAATAGTCAGGGGCCTTGTCCTACATTTACACCAGTAAATACTTTGAGCCCAATTACAATGTCTGAAAGTCAGCATAGAAGCACACCCCTGTACCTATGTATGCCACCCTTTTTTTTGTTTGTTTTGTTTTGTTTTTTTGGGGGATACATTAACATCAATTTAAGTTTTGGGACTCGGAGTACTTACTGTGTTAGACACTCCTTCCAATTGTCCTCCCCTGACCACACCAATGCTGCCTGTATACCCCTGCCACATAATGAAAGCTGCATAGAGCCTATTTTATTATTTTAGGTCTAGGAAGTCTGTCTGCGGTCCCTCCTTCCAATTGTCCTCCGCTGACCACACCAATGCTGCCTGAGTACCCCTGCCACCTAATGGAAGCTGCATAGAGCCTATTTTAGTATTTTAGGCCTAGGAAGTCTGTCTGCGGTCCCTCCTTCCAATTGTCCTCCACTGACCACACCAATGCTGCCTGTGTACCCTTGCCACCTAATGGAAGCTGCATAGAGCCTATTTTAGTATTTTGGGCCTAGGAAGTCTGTCTGCGGTCCCTCCTTCCAATTGTCCTCTGCTGACCACACCAATGCTGCCTGTGTACCCCTGCCACCTAATGGAAGCTGCACAGAGCCTATTTTATTATTTTAGGCCTAGGAAGACTGTCTGCGGTCCCTCCTTCCAATTGTCCTCCACTGACCACACCAATGCTGCCTGAGTACCCCTGCCACCTGATGGATGCTGCATAGAGCCTATTTTATTATTTTAGGCTTAGGAAGTCTGTCTGCGGTCCCTCCTTCCAATTGTCCTCCACTGACCACACCAATGCTGCCTGTGTACCCCTGCCACTTAATGGAAGCTGCATAGAGCCTATTTTATTATTTTAGGCCTAGGAAGTCTGTCTGTGGTCCCGCCTTCCAATTGTCCTCCGCTGACCACACCAATGCTGCCTGAGTACCCCTGCCACCTAATGGAAGCTGCATAGAGCCTATTTTATTATTTTAGGCCTAGGAAGTCTGTCTGCGGTCCCTCCTTCCAATTGTCATCCACTGACCACACCAATGCTGCCTGTGTACCCCTGCCACCTAATGGAAGCTGCATCTGCATAGAGCCTATTTTATTATTTTAGGCCTAGGAAGTCTGTCTGCGGTCCCTCCTTCCAATTGTCCTTCGCTGACCACACCAATGCTGCCTGAGTACCCCTGCCACCTAATGGAAGCTGCATAGAGCCTATTTTATTATTTTAGGCCTAGGAAGTCTGTCTGCAGTCCCTCCTTCCAATTATCCTCCACTGACCACACCAATGCTGCCTGTGTACCCCTGCCACCTAATGGAAGCTGCATAGAGCCTATTTTATTATTTTAGGCCTAGGAAGTCTGTCTGCGGTCCCTCCTTCCAATTGTCCTCCGCTGACCACACCAATGCTGCCTGAGTACCTCTGCCACCTAATGGAAGCTGCATAGAGCCTATTTTATTATTTTAGGCCTAGGAAGTCTGTCTGCGGTCCCTCCTTCCAATTGTCCTCCACTGACCACACCAATGCTGCCTGTGTACCCCTGCCACCTAATGGAAGCTGCATAGTGCCTATTTTATTATTTTAGGCCTTGGAAGTTTGTCTGTGGTCCCTCCTTCCAATTGTCCTCCACTGACCACACCAATGCTGCCTGTGTAACCCCTGCCACCTAATGGAAGCTGCATAGAGCCTCTTTTAGTATTTTGGGCCTAGGAAGTCTGTCTGCGGTCCCTCCTTCCAATTATCCTCCGCTGACCACACCAATGCTGCCTGTGTACCCCTGCCACCTAATGGAAGCTGCATAGAGCCTATTTTATTATTTTAGGCCTAGGAAGTCTGTCTGCGGTCCCTCCTTCCAATTGTCCTCCACTGACCACACCAATGCTGCCTGTGTACCCCTGCCACCTAATGGAAGCTGCATAGAGCCTATTTTATTATTTTAGGCCTTGGAAGTCTGTCTGCGGTCCCTCCTTCCAATTGTCCTCTGCTGACCACACCAATGCTGCCTGAGTACCCCTGCCACCTAATGGAAGCTGCATAGAGCCTATTTTATTATTTTAGGCCTAGGAAGTCTGTCTGCAGTCCCTCCTTCCAATTGTCCTCCACTGACCACACCAATGCTGCCTGTGTACCCCTGTAACTAATTTAAAAATGCATAGAGCCAACTATTTTAGTTAACACATACTACCTTTGTCTGTCTGCGGCGCCTCTCAATCACGCTGTCCTCCGCTGAAAAAGCTGAACTTCAACCTTCAGGCTCTCATTAAGTAGTTGTTTATATAAGACAGCAGTTGCCCTACTACTTTGGTTGGGGCCTAGTAATGGTGTCTGCCGCTCCTTGGTGTTCTCTTCCAGGTTTCCTTGTCTGAGCTTCAACCTTCAGGCTCTCATTAAGTATTTTTCAATGTCACACTGCAGTTGCCCTACTACTTTGGTTGGGGCCTAGTAACGGTGTCTGCCGCTCCTTGGTGTTCTCCTCCAGGTTTCCTTGTCTGAGCTTCAACCTTCAGGCTCTCATTAAGTATTTTTTAATGTCACACTGCAGATGCCCTACTACTTTGGTTGGGGCCTAGTAACGGTGTCTGCCACTCCTTGGTGTTCTCCTCCTCCTTGGTGTTCTCCTCCAGGTTTCCTTGTCTGAGCTTCAACCTTCAGGCTCTCATTGAGTACTTTTTAATGTCACACTGCAGTTGCCCTACTACTTGGTTGGGGCATAGTAACGGTGTCTGCCGCTCCTTGGTGTTCTCCTCCTCCTTGGTGTTCTCCTCCAGGTTTCCTTGTCTGAGCTTCAACCTTCAGGCTCTCATTAAGTATTTTTTAATGTCACGCGGCAGTTGCCCTACTACTTTGGTTGGGGCCTAGTAATGGTGTCTGCCGCTCCTTGGTGTTCTCCTCCAGGTTTCCTTGTCTGAGCTTCAACCTTCAGGCTCTCATTAAGTATTTTTTAATGTCACACTGCAGATGCCCTACTACTTTGGTTGGGGCCTAGTAACGGTGTCTGCCGCTCCTTGGTGTTCTCCTCCTCCTTGGTGTTCTCCTCCAGGTTTCCTTGTCTGAGCTTCAACCTTCAGGCTCTCATTGAGTACTTTTTAATGTCACACTGCAGTTGCCCTACTACTTGGTTGGGGCCTAGTAACGGTGTCTGCCGCTCCTTGGTGTTCTCCTCCTCCTTGGTGTTCTCCTCCAGGTTTCCTTGTCTGAGCTTCAACCTTCAGGCTCTCATTAAGTATTTTTTAATGTCACGCGGCAGTTGCCCTACTACTTTGGTTGGGGCCTAGTAATGGTGTCAGCCGCTCCTTGGTGTTCTCCTCCACTGAACAAAGCAGTGCCGCCTGCTTACTCCTGTTACCAATTTTGAACTTCATTTGGCCCACTTTATTACTTGGGCCTACTAACTGTGTCAGCCTCTCATTACAGTTGTCCTCCTCTAAACAAAGCAATGCTGCCTGGTTAGTCCTGTTACCAATTTTGAACTGCATTTAGCCTACTTTATTCTTTGGCCCTATATCTGTGTTTCCTCCTCATCCTGCCCATTGCCCAGCCACTGCTAGATGAGTCTGCTGGTACATTGACCCAGACCACTACATTCCCCTTGTACTCTACACAGCCAGAATCTGACCCTGCTGAAAGTAAGGTTCCCCTTCCCGCATGCTATACCACCTTACACAGGGACAAAGAGGAAGGTGCAGATGAAAGTGCAGGTTCCTTCATCAGGTGGGGGGCATACTCGTTGGTGACGTCACTGGCACAGGGCCCCTCAGAGTACGCAAAATTGTCGCTGCCGGTGGGAGGCGCCCCCGCCGTGCAAACACACCGCTGTACTTTGAGGGGCCCTGTGCCAGTGCCAATGCCAACGAGTGGGCCCCCCCTGCTTGCTCAGGATCACAGCACTTGCAAACTTGACATACTTACCTCTCACTGCTCCACCGCCGTGACATAGTCCACGTTTCCTGGGCCCACTAAAAACTTGAACCAGCCCTACCCCCCACAACTTTAGCCAATTTACCCCCAATTTCCAATGCCTATCTATTATTATAAAGTAAATTAAGATTGACAAGCTTCAGTAACAAGAATGGATGTTTTTGCCATTAAAATGGGCACTGTAGGTGTTTTCCTGGCCTCCACTCACTGCCGACTATGCTTCCCCATTGACTTGCACTAGGTTTCATGTTTCGGTCGATCCCCGACTTTTCGCGATAATCGGCCGACTTCACTCGACTCGACTTTTGACAAAGTCGGGTTTCGCAAAACCCGACTCGACCCCAAAAAAGTAAAAGTCGCTCAACCCTACTCGCCACTACTCGGTACTCACCCGAGTATCACTGTGCTTTGTGTACTTTGCAAGCACCGAGTATTTCTGGGATTATTCGGCGGGAGCTCGGGTCTCCGCCCTGCAATTCTGGTGCTCTTTAGAGCGCTAATGACAATGCAGGGATTGTCTGCCATGCACTGTAATGTCGCAGCTATCTTTGTTGTGGTATTACAGTGATTGGCTGGCCGAACAGTGTCATCAGGTCTATAAGAGACCTGGTGCCGCTCTGCTTGTCGGATTCTGCTCCGGACTTAGCGAGTGTAGGGAGAGAGGCTGCTGAGATAGGGTCAGAATTGTCTTTTTAATAGTCTAGGTCTGCAAATGTTCAGTCCACAACTCCTGAGAAACCAACAGTAATTTTTAGGGCTAGTTCGGGGGTCCAGAGATTGCAGCGCTAGGTAGGCAGGGGAGTCTATGTGCACATATCCACATCAGTGCAAGGCCTGCAGGCACTGTATGTGAGTACATAGCTCTCACTGCATACCTCCAAAAGCTCCATTACTGTCTGCTGCTGCTGTTTATTTAATATATACCTACCTGCAGTTATCTGTGGCATTTTTTTTACTTCACCTTATACCTGCTCCTTTTATTCTAAAGCAATCCATAGTCCCTTTATTTCTACATTTATTTACTTGGTCACGCTGCTGACTACAGCCAGGTCATTCTAGTTGAAGAGCGTGCAAATCTAATAATTTTTTTTTGTCCCAGGCATCAGATGTGAGTGGGCCAAATGTTTCTTATTTTTGTGTCATAGCCAACTTGTTGACACAATTTGGTTGTGCCCCAAAAAATCAAGGCCACATTTAGATCAGTCTGTTATCTCAGGCTGATGGCTGGTGTATCTGTGGTGGAAAATTTGTAGCTTTGCAGGCATAATTTGCATAGTTATGTTTGCTAGCCTTGTTCTAAAATTTAACTTTTTTAAAAATAAAATCAGCAAAAAAAACCCCAAAATGTATACAGTCTGTTATGTCAGGCGGAGGCCTGGTTTATTTGTGGTGGAAAAATCGTAGCTTTGCAGGCAAAAGTTGCACAGTTCTGTCTGCCAGCCTTGTTCAACTCATTTTTATTTTTTGTCCAAAAATCAGCAAAAACAAAAAAAATTATACAGTCTGTTATGTCAGACTGAGGCCTTGTGTATCTGTGGTGAAAAAATCGTAGCTTTGCAGGCATACTGATCACATATAATTTTTCTCCAAATAAATACATTTGTCTTGAGCTTTTGAAATAGTTCAGTAGTCCATTTAAAATGGGCAAGGTAAAGGGCAAGGGATGGGGAAGTGGGCGTGATGCTGATGGTGCATGCAGAGGACGAGGCCGTGGCCAAGCCGAAAGTGGGCTACAACAAAGACCCACATCTTCTCGCTCGACCTTCCCTCCCAGTTTCTAGGGGACCGCAGTACACCACTATTGAAGCCAGAGCAGTGTTAAATGGTTGATGGTTGCATAGCGGATAATACTTCCAGTCACTTAGCCACCACCACCACCATGTCTTCCACGAGGGCAAGTCTGAGTAGCTGTGAGTGTGGACTGGATATTGCTCACCCTGATCCTCCTTCCTCCCACCATGCAGAGTGCCCTGAGACAACTGATTCCACACTTGGACACTCCAAAGAGCTGTTCGTTTCCCTTTCAAGATTCCAGACTCTTGGCTGGTCAACTTGAAGTGAGGCCAGATGAGATCGCATGTAGCAATGCCCAAAGCTTTGAACAGCCACGATCACACAAAGGCAATGGTGGGAAAGTGTCACAAGAGGTGGACGATGATGAGACACAATTGCCAGAAAGTCAGGAGGAGGAGCAGAGTGCAGATGTGGAAGACGAGGTGGTGGATGACATAGTGACTGACCCATCTGGCAGGAGGACATGCAGAGCAAGGACAGCAGCACACATGGGGAAGGAGGCATATCAACTCAATAGGCAGGAAGAAGCAGTGTGGTGGCCACAGACAGAAGGCGTTCATCCATTCCCCATAACACCAACATGAGGGAAGTTGCAATTCCAACTGTTCGATCTTCCTGAGTCTGGTTATTTTTTAAAGACTCTGCCAATAAACCCAAACAGGCAATTTGCAGCACCAGCCATGCCCGCATCAGCAGGGGTAGCAAAACTACCAGCCTGACCACCACCAGCATGATCAGGCACATGGCAGCAAACCACCCAACTTTGTGGGTCGAACCCGAGGCTCCAGGAACACTGTCTGCAGGTGACACCTCTGCTTCTTCCACTGTTTTGCGTAAAAGCCAATCGCCAGTCCTCCGTGCATGTGAAGATGCCTCTGGCCCTGCACCTGTTGTTGCCCGCAGTCTAGCAGCACCATCATCAAGCCCATCCACGTCCTTGTCCTAGCACAGCCTTCAGTTGGCTATACCAAAGTCATTGGAACAGAAGCAGAAATACCCATCCAACGCCCCACAGGCCAGAGCCCTAAATTCTAACATTTCTCATTTTCTTGCATTCGAAAGTTGCCTTTTAGGCTAGTTAAGATGTAATCTTGCAGCTCCTGCACTTCCTTCTCTTCCTCTTCCTCCTCTTCAACCTCTGTGTGTGAAATGAACACATCAGTCAGAAGCTGAAAGCACTGCAGCACTGCCTCAGCCAAGCGGCAACAGGCTGTGCTCAAGCTAATCTGCTTAGGTGACAAACCGCACAATGCTGAAGAGTTGTGGACAGCGCTGAAAGATCAGTCAGATATTTGGATGACCCCGCTGAACCTACAGCCAGGCCTGGTCGTGTGTGACAATGGCCGTAACCTGGTGGTGGCTCTGAGGCAAGGTGAGCTCACACACATACCTTGCCTGGCCCATGTGCTTAACCTAGTGTTTCAACATTTTCTGAAAAGCTTCCAGGAGCTGCCGGATCTGCTAGTGAAAGTACGCTGTCTGTCTGCCCATTTTAGAAAGTCAGCTACGGCTTCAACCACTCTTGCTGTGGTTCAGCAGCGTTTGCAGCATCCGGCTCTCCGACTTGTGTGTGATGTTCCCACAAGTTTGAACTCTACACTGCTAATGTTGGAAAGGATTTGTAAGCAGAAGAGGGCAGTTGTTGACTATCAATATTCAGTTCATACTCCACACATAAGACCTCAGGAGTGGACATGGATGTCAGATATATGTACCATCCTCCAAAACTTTGAGGACTGCAACAAGATGGTGAGTGGTGATGACTAGTGTTGAGCATTCCGATACCGCAAGTATCGGGTATTGGCCGATACTTGCGGTATCGGAATTCCGATACCGAGTTCCGATACTTTTGTTATATCGGAAATCGGAATCGGATCCATATACATGTAAAAAAAAAAGAATTAAAATAAAAAATATGGATATACTCACCTCTCGGCGGCCCCTGGACCTTAGCGCTGTAACCGGCAGCCTCCGTTCCTAAGAATGAGCGCCTGAAGGACCTGCGATGACGTCGCGGCTTGTGATTGGTCACGTGAGCGGTCAAATGAGCGGTCACGCGACCAATCAGAAGCCGAGATGTAATCGAATGCCCTTCATGCGCTCATTCTTAGGAACGGAGGCTGCCGGTTACATCAGTAAGGTCCAGGGGCCGCCGGAGAGGTGAGTATATCCATATTTTTTATTTTAATTATTTATTTTTTACATGAATATGGATCCCAGGGCCTGAAGGAGAGTTTCCTCTCCTTCAGACCCTGGGAACCATCCTGGATACCTTCCAATACTTGTGTCCCATTGACTTGTATTGGTATTGGGTATCGGTATCGGCGATATCCGATACTTTTCGGGTATCGGCCGATACTATCCGATACCAATACTTTCAAGTATCGGATGGTATCGCTCAACACTAGTGATGACGCCATAATTAGCGTCACCATCCCGCTTCTCTGCATTCTGAAATCATCTGTGCTCACAATTAAAGAGGATGCATTGCAGGCAGAGCATGAGGACATGGTGCAAGGAACCATACAGGAGGATTACACTCAGCCCAGCCTCATCATGTCTTCCCAACATGGATTGGTAGACAATGAGGAGGAGGAAAAGGAAGATAAGGAGCCACTTTCATGTGCTATAGACGGTACTACAAGCACAGCTGTCATACCGTCTGTTCAGCGGGGATGGCCTGAGGACAGGAAGGGGGAGGATGAGGAGGAGGACAGCATGGTCAGTCGTTCTGTTGGTGAGGACACGGAAGTCTTGCCTGTTAGAAGTCTGGCAAGCATGGCTGACTTTATGTTGCACTGCTTTTCACGTGACCCTCACATTATAAACATTTTGGGTGACACTCATCACCAGTTGGTGACGCTTCTAGACCCACGCTATAAGGACAACTTTCAATCTCTTCTGCCAGAGGCAGAGAGGTGTACTAAAATGTTGCAGTACCAGAGGGCCCTTTAGGGGAATTACTTAAAAAATTCCCATATGAGAATACTAGCATCAGACGTCAGAGTTGGTTGTACAACTAAGGAGTCCATGCAAGAGAGACAGAAGTACAATTCAGCTTAGGCAGGGGAACAATGGCAAAGTTCTGGGACAGTTTTCTCAGACCCTTCCATGGTTATGGCACAGAGGCAAGGGGTGATGTCACAAGAAGTGCAATGTTTGGGAAGATGCTGAGGGAGTACCTTGCAGATCGTACAAACGTCCTCCTAGATTCCTTTGTGCCTTTTAATTATTGGGTAACCAAGCTGGACATGTGGCATGAACTGGCTCTCTACTCCTTGGAGGTCCTGGCCAGCCCTGCTGCTAGCGTTCTGTCAGAGCAGGTTTTTAGTGCCACTGGTGGAATTATAACAGGTAGGCGCATCCGCCTGTCAACTGAAAATGCTGACAGGCTGACTCTTATCAAAATGAACAAGGGCTGGATTGGGCAAGACTTCTGTACACCACCAAGTGAAAACAGCAAAACATAACCTCAAATACATTCTCTTTTTTGGGGAAGTGTATTCTCATGCACCTCTTGACAACCACACATGGGTATAAGCTTCTAGATTTGGTCTGTTTGGTATTATCCCCCTCCTTATCCTCATCATCCACAACCAGTATAACACCAGGGTGAACGGATTCCATGATGCAAAAGTCCCTCATTATTTTGTGCAAGGGTGTTTTTATAATGCCCATTACTAATTGGAAACCAAAACAAACGTTACTCCCCCATGGGGAAATGTCATAAAAATAAGATGTACATCTATTCTTTTCATTTATTCTTATATTTTTCAGTTTTCCTATCTCTGGACAGTCCTCTAATGAGGTAGTGTATACCTCTACAATAGAAAATTATTCAAATACTTTTATATTATATTTTTATTTAGATCCCTGTCTCTGAGCTGTTGCTAGGGACAAACATCTCATTTGACACATTCTGGCTTCACATTTATGAGCCTGTATTCACCCCTCCCTTTTGTTATTTTCTTTCATATGTTTTATTTATTTCTTTGATTTCAGTATTATTTATCTTATGTCTCCTCATTTTCCACCACTAGATCACCAGGGCTAACGGGTTGTGTGCTGCAACAGCCAATCCAATGTTTGCCACGGGTGTCTATAATGCCCATAAAGATTTTTAAAAAATGTACCCCCATGGGGAAATGTTTGGACAATTTTAGTACTCCAAATGTTTTATTTTAGTGGCATAGCCTACTTACGGACACAATTTTGGTGGGCCAGAAAAACAAGAACACATTTTGATCACTCTGTTATCTCCGTCAGACGCACGGTGTATCTGTGTCCAAATCCTTCCTTTGCATGCATACATTGCATTTTTGGGTCTGCTATACTGCTACACTTGGTGTATACAGTATTTTGTGCTGTTTTAAATTTAAAAAAATACATCCCACACATTGAAACAGTCTGTTATCTCAGGCACATGTCTGGTCTATGTGTAGTCTTCAAATCTTGGCTTTTCAGCCATACATTCCAGTTTTTGGTCTGATACCCTTGCTGTAGAGAGTATTTTGTGCTTTTTTAAATTTTAAAAAATACATCCCACATATTGAAATAGTTTGTTATCTCAGTCACACATCTGGTCTATCAGTGGTCTTCAAATCTTGTCTTTTCAGACATACACTCCATTTTTTGGCCAGATACCTTGGTGTATACAGTATTTTGCAGTTTGAAAATTTAAAAAAATACAGGCCACATATTGAAACAATCTGTTATCTCCGTCCGATGGCCATTTCATGTGTGGTCTAAACTATTTTTTTTTTCATGCACACATTCCAATTTTTGGTCTGTCTAATACCCTAGGTCTATAGACTATCTTGGTTAAAACCAAAAAATTGGTAGTTCCATGACATGCCTCATCTATTTGTGAGCTACAAAGAGTGCTTTTGAGGCTTCCATCATCATTTTTTTTTGCTGTGTGTTACCCTAGCTCAAACAGTAAACACTATTTTGTCATTATTTTTTTTTTTTAATTTACCCCCCATGGGGAAATGTTGGTCAGCCCATACACTTAGTGTATGGGCAGTACGAGTCTAGGAGACACGCTTCTTGGTAATAGGACAGTTTTGTTTAGGAGGCCCTCCTCCATGTTTCTTCCAAGTGGGATTGGGCTGCTTGCAAATTTGAGTAAAGGCAGCCCTTGCATTGAATGCATAAGGAACCTGTATGGCAGGACCAACTGAAGACTGTGAAGTGCGTTTTCCTGTGGCCATCCAGTATCTGGGTTCAAAGGCTTATTGGGGTGCATATGACTTGATAGCAGGGCAGGCCTTGCATTCAGTGCAACATTTTTTCAGGAGGCCCTCATGTACCTCTCATGAAAGTGGTATTGGGAGGAGTTGTAATTCTTGGCAGCCCAGCCACTCACTGCATAGGTGATAACAGAATATGAGACCCACTGTTTAATTCTGCCTGATGCTCCTCTAAAAACAGGCTATGTGACTTTAAGAATCCCTCCTTCAGAAATGAAACAAGATGTGTCTCCTTATTTGTCACACACCACATGCCCAGCTAGGGTTTTTAAATGTTACAATGAAATTTCCAAGTGAATGCATTTGTATTGGTTGAAAGCAATGTTAAAGCTAAAAATCGCATCATGCGTGTGAACATAGCCCAAGTGGTGAGGAACATTTTGGTCTGGGGTTAATTATTTTGCCTTGTATACAAGTCATTACCCTGGAAAGGATGTACCTTAACATATTTCCCAGCAAAATCCATTTTGGTTTCGTTTTTGTATGTTTTTTGGTGCATCTGTAACTCTGACAACATTGCTTACAGCTGTGACCTAGGAGTCAGAAATGCTTCCAAGGGCGATCCCCATAAAGTTCCTGTGTCATTTGAGCAGTGTTTCCATCATTTTCAGACGTTTTTAGACGTTAAAAGGTCCCCTACTCGGGTTTCTTATAGACTTACATTAGGCTCGTTGCTCGGGTCGAATGCCCGAGTATTCCAATTTGCTCGACCAGAGCAACGAGCACCCGAGCATTTTAGTGCTTGCTCATCACTAGTAATAACTTTAAAATTAGTGATGAGTGAGCGTGCTTGTCAAAGCTCGATATACATTGATGAGTGAGTGGGTCGCCCCGTTCAGGGCAAGGGGTACTCGGTATTGGGTCCAGTACTTCACAGGGGGATGTCATGGTGGCGACCCGGTCCATGGCCCTTTGGCGCCCATGTAAAAGGGGAGAAAGGTCTTTAAAGGGATAAAGTTTATGTTCGTGACGCCACCTGTGGTATTCGGTCAGTGGGGACCGACTCTGCAAAGGGGTCCACTGGGGTGATGTTATGGCAGCTAGATGGTATATCTTCCCACAGGTGTTCCGGCTACCGATGTTCTGTGCCTCAGAAGGAGGCAGCCTGCTCAGTAATGGTCACTAGTGTTGAGCATTCCGATACCGCAAGTATCGGGTATCGGCCGATACTTGCGGGTATCGGAATTCCGATACCGAGATCCAATACTTTTGTGGTATCGGGTATCGGTATCGAAACAACATTAATGTGTAAAATAAAGAATTAAAATAAAAAATAGGGATATACTCACCTCTCCGACGCAGCCTGCACCTTACCGAGGGAACCGGCAGCCTTCTTTGCTTAAAATGCGTGCGTTTACTGCCTTCCGTGACGTCACGGCTTGTGATTGGTCGCGTGCTGCCCATGTGGCCGCGACGCGACCAATCACAGCAAGCCGTGATGTAAGTTCAGGTCCTGAATGCCTAATTCTGCATTCAGGACCTGAAAATTACGTCACGGCTTGCTGTGATTGGTCGCGTCGCGGTCACATGGGCGGCACGCAACCAATCACAAGCCGTGACGTAATTTTAAAATGTGCGCGTTTCCTGCCTCCCGTGACGTCACGGCTTGTGATTGGTCGTGTCGCCCATGTGACCGCGACGCGACCAATCACAAGCCGTAACGTAATTTTAAAATCCTGAATGCCTAGAATTAGGCATTCAGGACCTGATAATTAAGTCACGGCTTGCTGTGATTGGTCGCGTCGCAGCCACATGGGCGGCACGCGACCAATTACAAGCCGTGACATCACGGAAGGCAGTAAACGTGCGCATTTTAAGCAAAGAACGCTGCCGGTTCCCTCGGTGAGGTCCAGGCTGCGTCGGAGAGGTGAGTATAGCAATATTTTTTATTTTAATTCTTTATTTTACACATTAATATGGATCCCAGGGCCTGAAGGAGAGTTTCCTCTCCTTCAGACCCTGGGAACCATCAGGGATACCATCCGATACTTGAGTCCCATTGACTTGTATTGGTATCGGGTATCGGCATCGGATTAGATCCGATACTTTGCCGGTATCGGCCGATACTTTCCGATACTGATACTTTCAAGTATCGGACGGTATCGCTCCACACTAATGGTCTCCCTTTGGTATCCTCTCCTGTGCTTTGCTTTCCTGCATGCTCACTGCAACATATACGGCTTTCTATGTGTCTCGTCCCGGGAGCTGCAGCTCTGTGGCATGCACAGCTCCGTAGACCCTCCCTCCTCAGCCTCTCTGAGGAACTGACTGAGGAACTAACTCTCTTTCTGTTAGGTGTCGAGTTCCTGCCTCTGCACAAGGGGAATCTCGAAACATCTCCGCTGCGGTCTCCCATTCTTCTCCACCTGCAGTGGAGTCTGCTCAGTGAAGACGTTGGTCCCAGCATCTAGCTCAGGCTGATACTGGATGACTGGTTACTTCTGCCCTTCCAGGCTCTGTCCTTGTAGCCAGCAATGTTCAGCAGTGAGCAGGTCTTTCTGGGACTAAGTCCAGCTTTTCCCATACTCAGCATGCCCATGGGACAACCTCCCATTGGAGGTCGGGGGTCACATGCTCAGGTCCTGTTGCGGCTCCTATTGGCCCATCTGGAAGGTCTTGTACCACTGCCACTATAAAAGGTTTGCATGGCCACTCGGCCATGCGCTAGTGTACATTTGAAAACGTGTGTGTTGATGAGTGCATGTCGTTGTTTAATCATCCCCTCCCTGGTGTATGACTGCTCTCGTAAGGTGGATGTCTGCTATCTAGGGCCCGGCTGAGCTATCAGCAGAAAATCACACGAAACAGCATCTAATTGCTGTGACCGCCAGTGCGGAGCCCTGCGCTATTAGAGCGCTTTCCTGACCCAAGTCTGGGTGGTTAGTGGCTTCCGCCATAGTGGCACCGCATGCACTCTTGTGCATATAAGCTATCTTTTCAGTTACTCTGATACCCCAATTGTGGTGTCGAGCGCAAGAGGTCTACACGAATCCTAATCCTGTGTCCTGGGATAGAGTTCTGTGATTCCTTGCTTGCCCTTTCTGTGCGGTACTGTGGCCCTGTGACGCAACAGGGTTCCCTTCCTTCATACAGGGTGAAGTTAACCCATGTGTGTATCCACATTGTACCGCCATATAGTCAGTCATTACTCAGCAGCAGGTTCCATCTCTGCACGGTGGACCAAGGGCTGCGAATGCACCTCATACCTTCTCTCTAATTATTTGGTGCGTTCTGCTAGCCCTAACACTTTCCCTCCAAAACCACAGTATATACAGTATATATGGGGGAGTCACCTAATAATAGGATGAAAAGCTCCCCCTTGTGGCCTGGAGTGTGAATATGTTGCATGCTTGTGGTTACCTGGTGACAGTTATCCTTTCTTGCCTCCAAACGTAATACCACTCTCCCTGTGATGAAAGTGACATAGCTGTGAAGACCAGGACCCTGGGGCTCCACATTCCCCCCTTCCCATTAAATCCAGTACTCCCAGACTGGGAAAGTAAGAACAACAATACAGGTTAGCGAAAAGACAAACAATTTTTAAAATGCTATATAACAAGTGAACAAATTAATACTATATAAACTAGAGCTTCCCTTTATGGGAGGTGAGGACCCTTGAACATTACAAAACATATATACATTGTATGCATACTTTTAATAGAAACAGTATAATAACTTACTAATTGTGAGGTGCAAATACTAAACACAATTTCCCTCTTAGGGTATACTATAGTTTACGGCTTCAAAGTACAAAAGCAAACGTTATCTCTTATTCTCTTTCACGTGCAAAACTTCTAACTAACCCCCACGGGTTTTCTATGTCTTATTTATTTGATTCAAAAGTGTATCATCTTATATCTCAATTTATTCTGACTACCTACATACTTCTGGCTATATAAAATACAATACTATCTAACTTTTCAAACATTATCTCTTTGGGAAAACTGCAACAAGTCAACTTTCAAATAATTTTTAAGTCTTTCGATATCGAGGTAGTGCAAACATATCAATCATTTCAATATTCAAGTCAACTAATAAACAGCAGCAAAGACATGGGGGACCCGTCATTAACCCCCAATGTTGGCTTGGGTGGGCTGCAAGGCGTGTATCCAGACCCGGAATCCTGCTGCACCAAATGGGTTTTTCTTATGGTCTCTGGAAAACAAAGTAACTTTCACGAAAATGTTAGAAGCAGTCTTTTTAAAACTTCTTTGTAAAACCAGTAGGGAACACCTTTAAGAAGGTGCAAACTATTTACAAGGAAAGTTTGTGAATCATCCAGTGTTCATGATTCAATGTTCTTTAAGGCAAAACAAACTTCATAAACATAGGATCCCTTCTGAACTGGGGACCCCTTTAAGAAGAAACCCTAGTCGGGTTCAGCAAACAGTCATTTCAAGTTTGCAGCAAAAGATGAATGTTTAACTATTTACAGTTATTTTCAACGTTTAGTTTATCTTAGTTGTGGCAGCTACCGGGTATCACATAGAGTGCATCTACACTCCGGATAGGGGTCTGAGTGCCCACTGATGTCTGTTCAATGGTTGTTTGCGTGGCCTTTGTGCACATGGTGACCGGTGCAGGGGTCACCTGGCCAGGTGGGGGCGATGATGGGTAGTATGGAGCCGTTGGTGGCAATGGCTCCAGGCCACAAGGTGGTGGTTTTAGAACCCTAGGTTCACATTTATTGGCATGGAGAGCGTACCACCCTTTGTCTCCCCAATGTCGAGTGTAGGTAACACGGTCTCCAGGATAAAGGTCCCTGTTCAGGTGTCCCTCCATTAAGTGTGCCTCTACATCACGCCTGGTCACAAAGACTTCTGGGTATAAGTTTGGTTCCTTTATGAAGCCCCATCCAGATTTTATGCGGAATGCGACTACAGTTCCCTGTCTCCGCGGGTCTCTACTCTCATAGGTCTCCTTCCTGACCTGGGCTTTGGCTTGTAGGTCCTTCTCTCTGGCAGCCTGGCATTGGAGATCCCGCTTCCTTTCCTCCTGTTTCTGCGGGAGCACCTGCTGCCGCTGATATTCCTCCTGACTTATGACCTCAACCTGCTCCGCTTCAGCTTGGGCCTCCCCGGGGAACCCGATTAGGTCGGTAGTGGTGTGTTTCCACCGGAAGGTGATCCATTCCCCCTCGATGTCAACGGTCTTTTTGGTAGGCTGCAGTGGGACGTCAGAGGTATTTAAGGTCTCCAAGGGCCGTTCCCACTCTAAGCGGCTACACACCCGGCTAGGTGTTGGTGGCGGGGGGAGAGTCTATGGCCACTAACAGGGAGGTGTCATCGTCGACCGGGGCAGGGTTGGTGGTCTTACCTGCCGCCACAGTGTCAATGGTGTTGGGCTCCTCCTCTGCAGGCTTGGGCTCTGGGGGCTGGCGACGCTGCTGTTCTTGTACGCTAAAGGCTGCACGATACCATGAGCACCAGAGCTGACGACACAATTCTTCGACCTCTGCGCCAAGAACTTCCGGGTTCATGAATGACGGCGGGGCCTCATCCTCATCCGATTTGTTAGAGACACTGCAGGCTTTCTCCCCCTCCTCCGGGTGACCTCCACTTGCCTTCTTGCCAACCAGGTTTTATTTGGCATCTTCGGGTTGATTCTGTTCCTCCTCTTCTGGAGGGCGGTTCCTTCGGCTTCCTCCACTATCCCAGACTAGGAAGCGGATCTCTTTAGTTGATGGGCATATCTTGCGGACACAATAGTATCTGTGGGGGGTGGCTACTACTTTTGCACCGTTTTTCCATGCTACACCCACAACAATACACCCCACTCCTCCTGCACACCACATGGTGCTGTAATGGCAGTGGTTTTGGCGCCAATTTTGGGGGTATTTCACAATGCACAGTCCCACAATTAAGCACGGTTCGGGCACAGTTCTTGCACAGTCTTTTAGGCGCACATGACCCGATTTGTTGGGTCAGTCCATCCTGTTCGTAATGCCAAAGTAGTGGGTCGCCCCATCCAGGGCAAGGGGTACTCGGTACCGGGTCCGGTACTTCACAGGGGGATGTCACGGTGGCGACCCGGTCCGTGGCCCTTGGGCGCCCATGTAAAAGGGGAGAAAGGTCTTTAAAGGGATACAGTTTATGTCTCCTGTGGTATTCGGTCAGTAGGGACCGACACTGCTTTAAGGGGTCGACTGGGGTGATGTTATGGCAGCTAGATGGTATATCATCCCACAGGTGATGTATATCCCCAGGGCTCCTGGTGTGTAGATGGTGGTATGGTGAGAGGTGCAGAGAAGAACGAGGACACAGGATTGCAGTCTCTTTACCTTGTTTACTGTTGGTTTCAGCAGACACAGTCCAGGGCACCAGATCACAGGGCAGGCAGGGTCCAGCCGATTTGGAGGCAAGTCCAGAGTCCCCTTGTCCAGGAGGAAATATAAGCCTTCCTTTGCGCTGTGGTAGTGTAGTCCCTTACTGCTAAGCTTCACATAAGGTCCTCACAGATGTTATCTCTCTCTCTGTCCCCCGGATAGGATAGGACAAAACCTGGTGACTTGAGCCTGTTTATAGGATCTCTTAGATGACCTGGCTCTGTGGGGTGTCACCGTGCCCACTTGGTGTATACAGTATTTTGTGCTGTTTTAAATTTAAAAAAATACATCCCACACATTGAAACAGTCTGTTATCTCAGGCACATGTCTGGTCTATGTGTAGTCTTCAAATCTTGGCTTTTCAGCCATACATTCCAGTTTTTGGTCTGATACCCTTGCTGTAGAGAGTATTTTGTGCTTTTTTAAATTTTAAAAAATACATCCCACATATTGAAATAGTTTGTTATCTCAGTCACACATCTGGTCTATCAGTGGTCTTCAAATCTTGTCTTTTCAGACATACACTCCATTTTTTGGCCAGATACCTTGGTGTATACAGTATTTTGCAGTTTGAAAATTTAAAAAAATACAGGCCACATATTGAAACAATCTGTTATCTCCGTCCGATGGCCATTTCATGTGTGGTCTAAACTATTTTTTTTTTCATGCACACATTCCAATTTTTGGTCTGTCTAATACCCTAGGTCTATAGACTATCTTGGTTAAAACCAAAAAATTGGTAGTTCCATGACATGCCTCATCTATTTGTGAGCTACAAAGAGTGCTTTTGAGGCTTCCATCATCATTTTTTTTTGCTGTGTGTTACCCTAGCTCAAACAGTAAACACTATTTTGTCATTATTTTTTTTTTTTAATTTACCCCCCATGGGGAAATGTTGGTCAGCCCATACACTTAGTGTATGGGCAGTACGAGTCTAGGAGACACGCTTCTTGGTAATAGGACAGTTTTGTTTAGGAGGCCCTCCTCCATGTTTCTTCCAAGTGGGATTGGGCTGCTTGCAAATTTGAGTAAAGGCAGCCCTTGCATTGAATGCATAAGGAACCTGTATGGCAGGACCAACTGAAGACTGTGAAGTGCGTTTTCCTGTGGCCATCCAGTATCTGGGTTCAAAGGCTTATTGGGGTGCATATGACTTGATAGCAGGGCAGGCCTTGCATTCAGTGCAACATTTTTTCAGGAGGCCCTCATGTACCTCTCATGAAAGTGGTATTGGGAGGAGTTGTAATTCTTGGCAGCCCAGCCACTCACTGCATAGGTGATAACAGAATATGAGACCCACTGTTTAATTCTGCCTGATGCTCCTCTAAAAACAGGCTATGTGACTTTAAGAATCCCTCCTTCAGAAATGAAACAAGATGTGTCTCCTTATTTGTCACACACCACATGCCCAGCTAGGGTTTTTAAATGTTACAATGAAATTTCCAAGTGAATGCATTTGTATTGGTTGAAAGCAATGTTAAAGCTAAAAATCGCATCATGCGTGTGAACATAGCCCAAGTGGTGAGGAACATTTTGGTCTGGGGTTAATTATTTTGCCTTGTATACAAGTCATTACCCTGGAAAGGATGTACCTTAACATATTTCCCAGCAAAATCCATTTTGGTTTCGTTTTTGTATGTTTTTTGGTGCATCTGTAACTCTGACAACATTGCTTACAGCTGTGACCTAGGAGTCAGAAATGCTTCCAAGGGCGATCCCCATAAAGTTCCTGTGTCATTTGAGCAGTGTTTCCATCATTTTCAGACGTTTTTAGACGTTAAAAGGTCCCCTACTCGGGTTTCTTATAGACTTACATTAGGCTCGTTGCTCGGGTCGAATGCCCGAGTATTCCAATTTGCTCGACCAGAGCAACGAGCACCCGAGCATTTTAGTGCTTGCTCATCACTAGTAATAACTTTAAAATTAGTGATGAGTGAGCGTGCTTGTCAAAGCTCGATATACATTGATGAGTGAGTGGGTCGCCCCGTTCAGGGCAAGGGGTACTCGGTATTGGGTCCAGTACTTCACAGGGGGATGTCATGATGGCGACCCGGTCCGTGGCCCTTTGGTGCCCATGTAAAAGGGGAGAAAGGTCTTTAAAGGGATAAAGTTTATGTTCGTGACGCCACCTGTGGTATTCGGTCAGTGGGGACCGACTCTGCAAAGGGGTCCACTGGGGTGATGTTATGGCAGCTAGATGGTATATCTTCCCACAGGTGTTCCGGCTACCGATGTTCTGTGCCTCAGAAGGAGGCAGCCTGCTCAGTAATGGTCACTAGTGTTAAGCATTCCGATACCGCAAGTATCGGGTATCGGCCGATACTTGCGGGTATCGGAATTCCGATACCGAGATCCAATACTTTTGTGGTATCGGGTATCGGTATCGAAACAACATTAATGTGTAAAATAAAGAATTAAAATAAAAAATAGGGATATACTCACCTCTCCGACGCAGCCTGCACCTTACCGAGGGAACCGGCAGCCTTCTTTGCTTAAAATGCGTGCGTTTACTGCCTTCCGTGACGTCACGGCTTGTGATTGGTCGCGTGCTGCCCATGTGGCCGCGACGCGACCAATCACAGCAAGCCGTGATGTAAGTTCAGGTCCTGAATGCCTAATTCTGCATTCAGGACCTGAAAATTACGTCACGGCTTGCTGTGATTGGTCGCGTCGCGGTCACATGGGCGGCACGCAACCAATCACAAGCCGTGACGTAATTTTAAAATGTGCGCGTTTCCTGCCTCCCGTGACGTCACGGCTTGTGATTGGTCGTGTCGCCCATGTGACCGCGACGCGACCAATCACAAGCCGTAACGTAATTTTAAAATCCTGAATGCCTAGAATTAGGCATTCAGGACCTGAAAATTAAGTCACGGCTTGCTGTGATTGGTCGCGTCGCAGCCACATGGGCGGCACGCGACCAATTACAAGCCGTGACATCACGGAAGGCAGTAAACGTGCGCATTTTAAGCAAAGAACGCTGCCGGTTCCCTCGGTGAGGTCCAGGCTGCGTCGGAGAGGTGAGTATAGCAATATTTTTTATTTTAATTCTTTATTTTACACATTAATATGGATCCCAGGGCCTGAAGGAGAGTTTCCTCTCCTTCAGACCCTGGGAACCATCAGGGATACCATCCGATACTTGAGTCCCATTGACTTGTATTGGTATCGGGTATCGGCATCGGATTAGATCCGATACTTTGCCGGTATCGGCCGATACTTTCCGATACTGATACTTTCAAGTATCGGACGGTATCGCTCCACACTAATGGTCTCCCTTTGGTATCCTCTCCTGTGCTTTGCTTTCCTGCATGCTCACTGCAACATATACGGCTTTCTATGTGTCTCGTCCCGGGAGCTGCAGCTCTGTGGCATGCACAGCTCCGTAGACCCTCCCTCCTCAGCCTCTCTGAGGAACTGACTGAGGAACTAACTCTCTTTCTGTTAGGTGTCGAGTTCCTGCCTCTGCACAAGGGGAATCTCGAAACATCTCCGCTGCGGTCTCCCATTCTTCTCCACCTGCAGTGGAGTCTGCTCAGTGAAGACGTTGGTCCCAGCATCTAGCTCAGGCTGATACTGGATGACTGGTTACTTCTGCCCTTCCAGGCTCTGTCCTTGTAGCCAGCAATGTTCAGCAGTGAGCAGGTCTTTCTGGGACTAAGTCCAGCTTTTCCCATACTCAGCATGCCCATGGGACAACCTCCCATTGGAGGTCGGGGGTCACATGCTCAGGTCCTGTTGCGGCTCCTATTGGCCCATCTGGAAGGTCTTGTACCACTGCCACTATAAAAGGTTTGCATGGCCACTCGGCCATGCGCTAGTGTACATTTGAAAACGTGTGTGTTGATGAGTGCATGTCGTTGTTTAATCATCCCCTCCCTGGTGTATGACTGCTCTCGTAAGGTGGATGTCTGCTATCTAGGGCCCGGCTGAGCTATCAGCAGAAAATCACACGAAACAGCATCTAATTGCTGTGACCGCCAGTGCGGAGCCCTGCGCTATTAGAGCGCTTTCCTGACCCAAGTCTGGGTGGTTAGTGGCTTCCGCCATAGTGGCACCGCATGCACTCTTGTGCATATAAGCTATCTTTTCAGTTACTCTGATACCCCAATTGTGGTGTCGAGCGCAAGAGGTCTACACGAATCCTAATCCTGTGTCCTGGGATAGAGTTCTGTGATTCCTTGCTTGCCCTTTCTGTGCGGTACTGTGGCCCTGTGACGCAACAGGGTTCCCTTCCTTAATACAGGGTGAAGTTAACCCATGTGTGTATCCACATTGTACCGCCATATAGTCAGTCATTACTCAGCAGCAGGTTCCATCTCTGCACGGTGGACCAAGGGCTGCGAATGCACCTCATACCTTCTCTCTAATTATTTGGTGCGTTCTGCTAGCCCTAACACTTTCCCTCCAAAACCACAGTATATACAGTATATATGGGGGAGTCACCTAATAATAGGATGAAAAGCTCCCCCTTGTGGCCTGGAGTGTGAATATGTTGCATGCTTGTGGTTACCTGGTGACAGTTATCCTTTCTTGTCTCCAAACGTAATACCACTCTCCCTGTGATGAAAGTGACATAGCTGTGAAGACCAGGACCCTGGGGCTCCACATTCCCCCCTTCCCATTAAATCCAGTACTCCCAGACTGGGAAAGTAAGAACAACAATACAGGTTAGCGAAAAGACAAACAATTTTTAAAATGCTATATAACAAGTGAACAAATTAATACTATATAAACTAGAGCTTCCCTTTATGGGAGGTGAGGACCCTTGAACATTACAAAACATATATACATTGTATGCATACTTTTAATAGAAACAGTATAATAACTTACTAATTATGAGGTGCAAATACTAAACACAATTTCCCTCTTAGGGTATACTATAGTTTACGGCTTCAAAGTACAAAAGCAAACGTTATCTCTTATTCTCTTTCACGTGCAAAACTTCTAACTAACCCCCACGGGTTTTCTATGTCTTATTTATTTGATTCAAAAGTGTATCATCTTATATCTCAATTTATTCTGACTACCTACATACTTCTGGCTATATAAAATACAATACTATCTAACTTTTCAAACATTATCTCTTTGGGAAAACTGCAACAAGTCAACTTTCAAATAATTTTTAAGTCTTTCGATATCGAGGTAGTGCAAACATATCAATCATTTCAATATTCAAGTCAACTAATAAACAGCAGCAAAGACATGGGGGACCCGTCATTAACCCCCAATGTTGGCTTGGGTGGGCTGCAAGGCGTGTATCCAGACCCGGAATCCTGCTGCACCAAATGGGTTTTTCTTATGGTCTCTGGAAAACAAAGTAACTTTCACGAAAATGTTAGAAGCAGTCTTTTTAAAACTTCTTTGTAAAACCAGTAGGGAACACCTTTAAGAAGGTGCAAACTATTTACAAGGAAAGTTTGTGAATCATCCAGTGTTCATGATTCAATGTTCTTTAAGGCAAAACAAACTTCATAAACATAGGATCCCTTCTGAACTGGGGACCCCTTTAAGAAGAAACCCTAGTCGGGTTCAGCAAACAGTCATTTCAAGTTTGCAGCAAAAGATGAATGTTTAACTATTTACAGTTATTTTCAACGTTTAGTTTATCTTAGTTGTGGCAGCTACCGGGTATCACATAGAGTGCATCTAAACTCCGGATAGGGGTCTGAGTGCCCACTGATGTCTGTTCAATGGTTGTTTGCGTGGCCTTTGTGCACATGGTGACCGGTGCAGGGGTCACCTGGCCAGGTGGGGGCGATGATGGGTAGTATGGAGCCGTTGGTGGCAATGGCTCCAGGCCACAAGGTGGTGGTTTTAGAACCCTAGGTTCACATTTATTGGCATGGAGAGCGTACCACCCTTTGTCTCCCCAATGTCGAGTGTAGGTAACACGGTCTCCAGGATAAAGGTCCCTGTTCAGGTGTCCCTCCATTAAGTGTGCCTCTACATCACGCCTGGTCACAAAGACTTCTGGGTATAAGTTTGGTTCCTTTATGAAGCCCCATCCAGATTTTATGCGGAATGCGACTACAGTTCCCTGTCTCCGCGGGTCTCTACTCTCATAGGTCTCCTTCCTGACCTGGGCTTTGGCTTGTAGGTCCTTCTCTCTGGCAGCCTGGCATTGGAGATCCCGCTTCCTTTCCTCCTGTTTCTGCGGGAGCACCTGCTGCCGCTGATATTCCTCCTGACTTATGACCTCAACCTGCTCCGCTTCAGCTTGGGCCTCCCCGGGGAACCCGATTAGGTCGGTAGTGGTGTGTTTCCACCGGAAGGTGATCCATTCCCCCTCGATGTCAACGGTCTTTTTGGTAGGCTGCAGTGGGACGTCAGAGGTATTTAAGGTCTCCAAGGGCCGTTCCCACTCTAAGCGGCTACACACCCGGCCAGGTGTTGGTGGCGGGGGGAGAGTCTATGGCCACTAACAGGGAGGTGTCATCGTCGACCGGGGCAGGGTTGGTGGTCTTACCTGCCGCCACAGTGTCAATGGTGTTGGGCTCCTCCTCTGCAGGCTTGGGCTCTGGGGGCTGGCGACGCTGCTGTTCTTGTACGCTAAAGGCTGCACGATACCATGAGCACCAGAGCTGACGACACAATTCTTCGACCTCTGCGCCAAGAACTTCCGGGTTCATGAATGACGGCGGGGCCTCATCCTCATCCGATTTGTTAGAGACACTGTAGGCTTTCTCCCCCTCCTCCGGGTGACCTACACTTGCCTTCTTGCCAACCAGGTTTTATTTGGCATCTTCCGGTTGATTCTGTTCCTCCTCTTCTGGAGGGCGGTTCCTTCGGCTTCCTCCACTATCCCAGACTAGGAAGCGGATCTCTTTAGTTGATGGGCATATCTTGCGGACACAATAGTATCTGTGGGGGGTGGCTACTACTTTTGCACCGTTTTTCCATGCTACACCCACAACAATACACCCCACTCCTCCTGCACGCCACATGGTGCTGTAATGGCAGTGGTTTTGGCGCCAATTTTGGGGGTATTTCACAATGCACAGTCCCACAATTAAGCACGGTTCGGGCACAGTTCTTGCACAGTCTTTTAGGCGCACATGACCCGATTTGTTGGGTCAGTCCATCCTGTTCGTAACGCCAAAGTAGTGGGTCGCCCCGTCCAGGGCAAGGGGTACTCAGTACCGGGTCCGGTACTTCACAGGGGGATGTCACGGTGGCGACCCGGTCCGTGGCCCTTGGGCGCCCATGTAAAAGGGGAGAAAGGTCTTTAAAGGGATACAGTTTATGTCTCCTGTGGTATTCGGTCAGTAGGGACCGACACTGCTTTAAGGGGTCGACTGGGGTGATGTTATGGCAGCTAGATGGTATATCATCCCACAGGTGATGTATATCCCCAGGGCTCCTGGTGTGTAGATGGTGGTATGGTGAGAGGTGCAGAGAAGAACGAGGACACAGGATTGCAGTCTCTTTACCTTGTTTACTGTTGGTTTCAGCAGACACAGTCCAGGGCACCAGATCACAGGGCAGGCAGGGTCCAGCCGATTTGGAGGCAAGTCCAGAGTCCCCTTGTCCAGGAGGAAATATAAGCCTTCCTTTGCGCTGTGGTAGTGTAGTCCCTTACTGCTAAGCTTCACATAAGGTCCTCACAGATGTTATCTCTCTCTCTGTCCCCCGGATAGGATAGGACAAAACCTGGTGACTTGAGCCTGTTTATAGGATCTCTTAGATGACCTGGCTCTGTGGGGTGTCACCGTGCCTCCTGGGTGTGGGTGCGGACAGGTAACGTGCAATTAGCTCTCCTGACGGTCTCTGATGTAAGGCGTTGAGGTCCTTACAACCTTGGTGTTTCGGCTACCAGTGTTCTGCGCCTCAGAAGGAGGCAGCCTGCTCGTGGCTGGTCCCCCTCTGGTATCCTCTCCTATGCTTAGCTTTCCTGCATGCTCACTGCAACATATACAGGTTTCTATGTGTCTCTTCCTGGTGTAACAGGCCAGATTAACCCCCCACCCAGAATATACCCGGGGTTAAAGTGGCCTAGGCCAGATTATACCCCGGGTATATTCTGGCCTAGCCCAAACTATACCCCGGGGTATAAACTGTGCTTTATTTTATATTAGATTTTTCGTTACTGGCTTGGGATTATTCTGTAAGATGTGTTTCATTATCAATGAACACATATAGTGCAAAATTGTATTTTATAACAAGTCGGTGCAATTATATAATTTTATATCCTAGGATTCTCATTTTTACACGTGGTTTATAACACCAGTCTCATTTATATGGGCACATTATGTATGTGTTGCAATTAGCAGGTTTTTTATATAATAAATAGACTTAAAACATAACTTTTACTTAGTTCCTGTGTTAAAATCTAAGACAAACAGTGTTACAAAAAGTGCAGGTGCTGACAAACAATACATATATTTCTTACAATTTAAAAAGGAACGTCACTGTCCTTTCTCCCCCTCGGGGTTATATATCATTCGTCTAGATAGGATATTGCCTCCCTCTTTGTGCACTCTAATAGTTCTTCATATTGTCATGTTCCTCCATAGAAAACAGCAATAGAACTCTTTCAATGTGCTTAAGGGTACCTATCACAATTCTCCCTATGTGGAGTCCAAGGTACAGTGAAAAATGGTTCCTCCTCTAACAGTGCATGGTTTTATGTCAATCACTCCAACCTGACTGCTAGAGACCTTTACTGCTTGATATGCTGTGTGGGTAGACTATCTGTATAGCCGTGGCTGCTTTAATAGTCACGCCGTTTGTTCTATAGATACCCTCTCTAGATGCGCATAATAACAGACCACTGCTTAGTTTTACAAAGTATATCCACCCATCCCCGGTGTACTCATCTGTCTATAATGCTTGTCCTTTCAGTCGCAGTTTCCTTGCAGCATGAGTGCCCTCAGGATGCCTTTAGCGGTTCCCTCATGAATCCGTTTCATGGCTTCCTGACTCTATTGTGCCTCCCGACGCATTTCTTCCTATGCGGATTCCTCAGGGGATCATTGGCATTATTTGGGGAAATCGTTGGTCTACTTACTAGTAGCCGTCCTATATAGCAGAATGATACCGGCGTTAAGCTGGCGCACTTCCGGACGCCAGCCCCGTTTCCGGTATAGATGCGCGCGCGCATTGCTCATGGACGCGCGTGCACATTGTAAGCCTTATGCATTTCCTGGATCCACATAGGAATCCTGGATTGTTAAGGCATGTGCACTATACTGTTACGTGCATGGTATCCTTGGCAACCTAGACGCTGTTACTACAAACCTATCGTCATTTCCGGTTTGCCGAGTATCTCTGCAACAATAATAGAATATAACAGGGAGGTTCTCTAATGGGTATTATTTCGTAGTACCACATTTAATAATTCACTCTCCTTTCTCAACTATCGGGTAAATACGAAAAAAACCCTCTGGCCAGTGGGAAGGTATGTACGGGTAATATCGTATCCACATCTCTTATACACCACCATGAACCCTGACCTTTCTAGAAAAATGTGATATTCAGATAGTCACCTTTTATTAACCAGAGATCCTTATAAAAAGTAGCTATAATTTATGACAAGTTAGAATCATATGACGAGATGGACTGGGACATTAAGTTTTTTTGGGTACCTATTAGTTCCTAATACAATGACACGTCAGACCTTATATGTTAGAATGATAGATTTAGGGTGCAGACTATTCTAGCCCTGTTCCACCCTTCCTCAGCTCTTCCCTACCTCACGCGGAGGTTGGCACCTATTCCTGCGCATTGGCGCCCCCACTTGACGGCGGCTTTCCCTATAGGCTAAAAGCCCTATTGATACCTCGTTTCTATAGGAAGGAAGAAAAGCTGAGTTGGTCATTAAGACACTTTTTAGAAGTGTTTTTCTTTTGAACATAAACAGCAGGCAGCGCTGGTGGAAACAATACGGTCCTTAAGCGAAGATCCTCAGGGGTATTGGCTCTCAAATCTACAAGCAAATACCCATAAGGCTCCCGCGTGGCATCCTCAAAAGCTTCTAGGAAAAAACGTGTTTTTCCGGTGTACATCTGACGAGCTAGAGTTAAAATTTGCAATTTATCTCGGGGGTTATTAAAAAGCACCATGTACTTTGTGTTTAAATTTATCGTACGGCTTTTCTTACCCTGACAAAATATATTTTGTACCAGGTAGAAAATGCTGAGATTTCTGTGGTGCACATACTTGGTAAAGGCTTTTTCTATCTCACAATTTTCACTAGCACTCTCCATGAGATCATCAACAATAGCCAAATTCACCTTCTCCGGCGGGAATAATTCGTCATCTACGAACGTATCCGGCAGACCCTCCACAAATCTGGCGTGGGGAAAAGAGAGAGAGATTTAATCATATAGTTTTTGCCAACACAAATAAAACCAAACAATATTATCAGGCTTCTGTGAAAAATGAGTTTCAATATTATACAGCAGTTGTTTTACAAAATAGCTCTTTCCAGAATTAGACGACCCTGCTAGAATGCATGAGAACGGGTGTTGCAGGCGTGTATCCATCAGCACAATACTCGGTTAATACCCAAAAGGCAGGGTGGTAAAATCGTCAATTAGTCGCCGCTTTGTGTAAACGCACTTTTGTGTTTTGTGTAATGTTCTCGTTTCAATCTCCCAATACTTTTTATTTCTCACAATGGCCGGTTGCTGTACGACAATACTTTTCTGTGTATCTGTGTCAGAATTTTGCGGGTAGTCCAGAACTAGATCTTTTAGACTGTTGAAATTAATAGATTGAGAGTTACCGACATTTAGTGTTATCCCCTTAACTTTTAAGACAGTTTTACCGGTGTTGAGTTTGTATCCGTAAGTTTTGGGGCCCGCGGATACAAATTCTGTGATGTGTGTACCATCGGGTATTTCACCAGGGCCGTATTTAGAGTTTCTGCTGCCCTAGGCACTTTTAGCGCTGCCCCCCCATTGGTGAGTATGACACTATCGGCAGTGACTTTGGCAAGAATCGCTGTTGCGAAAATAGCCTTTTGCAGCAGATCGGGCAGTTTTTTTGCATCTGCCACGTAACGGATCACTTACAACGGATCACTTACGGCAACACTGCGCTTGGCTTCATTCATTCCCTATGGGATTTGTGGCACTTGCTGTGATCTGGCAAATGCGGTACCATACCTCCCAACTCTTGAAGGGAAAGAGGTATAAAGGTTGCGTAGTAGTGCGCCGCGGCAAATTTTAGGCCACGCCTCTGACCACACCCATTTCACAACTAGTCACACCCATATCCAAGTCCCAACCACACCCATTTAGCACTGCTGATCACAACTGTTTCATATACAATAATTATAACCAAAAAAATATGGCCACACATGATGCTCCATACTGTATAATGACCGCACATGATGCTCCATACACTGTATAATGACCGCACATGATGCTCCATACACTGTATAATGACCGCACATGATGCTCCATACTGTATAATGGCCACACATGATGCTCCATACTGTATAATGACCGCACATGATGCTCCATACTGTATAATGACCCCACATGATGCTCCATACACTGTATAATGACCGCACATGATGCTCCATACACTGTATAATGACCGCACATGATGCTCCATACTGTATAATGGCCACACATGATGCTCCATACTGTATAATGACCGCACATGATGCTCCATACTGTATAATGACCCCACATGATGCTCCATACACTGTATAATGACCGCACATGATGCTCCATACACTGTATAATGACCGCACATGATGCTCCATACTGTATAATGGCCACACATGATGCTCCATACTGTATAATGACTGCACATGATGCTCCATACTGTATAATGACCCCACATGATGCTCCATACACTGTATAATGACCGCACATGATGCTCCATACTGTATAATGGCCACAAATGATGTTTAATACTGTATAATGACCGCACATGATGCTCCATACTGTATAATGACCGCACATGATGCTCCATACTGTATATTGGCCACACATGATGCTCCATACTGTATAATGACCGCACATGATGCTCCATACTGTATAATGACCGCACATGATGCTCCATACTGTATAATGACCGCACATGATGCTCCATACTGTATATTGGCCGCACATGATGCTCCATACTGTATATTGGCCGCACATGATGCTCCATACTGTATAATGACCACACATGATGCTCCATACTGTATAATGACCCCATATGATGCTCAATAGTGTATAATGCCGCCCTCCCATCTTGTATGCATGGCTCACCTTCCTCCCATCCCATATGCATGGCTCATATCCCCCCGCATATGCATGGCTCATAATTCCCCCCCACCTCCTGTATGCATGGCTCATAATTCCCCCCTGTATGCATGGCCGATATCCACCCCCCCGTATGCATGCCTCATATCCCCCTATGCATGGCTCATAATTCCCCCCCCTGTATGCATGGCTCATATCCGCCCCCCTGTATGCATGGCTCATATCCCCCTATGTATGCATGGCTCATATCCCCCTATGCATGGCTCATAATTCCCCCCCCTGTATGCATGGCTCATATCCCCCTATGCATGGCTCATAATTCCCCCCCACCTCCTGTATGCATGGCTCATAATTCCCCCCCCTGTATGCATGGCTCATATCCGCCCCCCCCGCCCCCCTGGCTGTATGCATGGCTCATAACCCCCCCCACCTCTTGTATGCATGACTCATATTCCCCCCATGCATGGCTCATCACTCCCCCTCCTCCCCCCCCCATGCATGGCTCATCACTCCCCCTCCTCCCCCCCCCATGCATGGCTCATCACTCCCCCTCCTCCCCCCCCCCATGCATGGCTCATCACTCCCCCTCCTCCCCCCCCCATGCATGGCTCATCACTCCCCCTCCTCCCCCCCCCATGCATGGCTCATCACTCCCCCTCCTCCCCCCCCATGCATGGCTCATCACTCCCCCTCCTCCCCCTCCTCCCCCCCCCATGCATGGCTCATCACTCCCCCCTCCCCCCTCCGCTTCTTCTCCCATGGCACGGGCGGCTTACCATCCTCCTTCAATCCCCCCTGTCCTCTGTCCCTCATACTCACCTGTCAGCTGTCTCACACCAAGCGGGCGCCGACGGCGACATCCCTCCGGCTCTCTGTCCCGACTCCCGGCGCACAGGCGCAGGCTCGCAGCTCCTTCTTCCTGCGTGAGCGGTCACGTGATACCGCTTCATTAAGGCTTATGAATATGCGCATATTCATGAGCCTTAATGAGCGGTACCACGTGACCGCTCACTCAGGACGCGCTACAGAAGCTGAGACCAGGCATCGCTGGAGCAAGGTGAGTATCGTCTTCAAGGAGGGCGGGGGGAGGCGGGGGAAGCGCCGGTCAGAGGGTGGGTGGGAGGCTGGTCCCGGGGGGGGCTGGGGGGGCTGGGGTTGGGGCGGTCGGGAGGTGGGAAAAAAAAAAAAAAAAAAAACCTTGCTCACTTGCTCTGGTGCCGCCCCCCCGCATCGTCACCGCCCTAGGCACGTGCCCTCGGGTGCCTAGTGGCAAATACGGCCCTGTATTTCACTGGTCAGTTCCCCCAGGTAATCGCCTAAATGCGGCTGCCACTCACCATCTCGCTGTACAAAAATAACTGAATCTGTGTCGTGATAAAGGCACCTCTCCTGCAGCCGGTCCAGCAGCGAATAGAGCTCTAACTAGGCATACGCTGTTGTAAAACATGCTATAAAAATGTTTGTGTTTTTGTTGAGTGTGTGGTGGCCTTTTGCGTATTTCCAGTTAATGGTTGCAGTGTCATCATCAAGGAAATGTAACATCGAGATGTCATAGTAAGGCAGGAACAAATACTTAAAAAGCTCATCTGGGTCCCTAAAGGCCCCGTCTCACATAGCGAGATCGCTAGCGAGATCGCTGCTGAGTCACAAGTTTTGTGACGCAACAGCGACCTCCATAGCGATCTCGCTATGTGTGACACGTACCAGCGATCAGGCCCCTGCTGCGAGATCGCTGGTCGTGTCAGAATGGCCTGGACCTTTTTTTGGTCGTTGAGGCCCCGCTGACATCGCTGAATCGGTGTGTGTGACACCGATCCAGCGATGTCTTCACTGGTAACCAGGGTAAACATCGGGTTACTAAGCGCAGGGCCGCGCTTAGTAACCCGATGTTTACCCTGGTTACCAAAAAAAACAAACAGTACATACTCGCCTTTCGGTGTCCAGGTCCCTTGCCGTCCGCTTCCTGCTCTCACTGACTCCCGGCCGTACAGTGAGAAGTGAGAGCGCAGCAGTGACGTCACCGCTGCGCTCTGCTCTCAGTGTACGGCGGCTCAGTCAGAGCAGGAAGCAGACGGCAAGGGACCTGGACACCGAAAGGCGAGTATGTACTGTTTGTTTTTTTTGGTAACCAGGGTAAACATCGGGTTACTAAGCGCGGCCCTGCGCTTAGTAACCCGATGTTTACCCTGGTTACCCGGGTGCTGCAGGGGGACTTCGGCATCGTTGAAGACAGTTTCAACGATGCCGAAGTCGTTCCCCTGATCGTTGGTCGCTGGGGAGAGCGGTCTGTGTGACAGCTCCCCAGCGACCACACAGCGACTTACCAATGATCACGGCCAGGTCGTATCGCTGGTCGTGATCGTTGGTAAATCGCTTAGTGAGACGGGGCCTTAACAATGCTGGTACATGATAGATTAGATCTCTGAGCAAACTTTCCCCATAAAGAATTTAAGAAAAGCTTGGAGATCTGTCTCTTAGCAGGATTGACAGCTATATTTTCAGGCCGTAATTGGACACCTTCTTTTTCAAGAAAAGAGTCAATGTACTGCCTTTTCTTGTCCTCATCAGTGCACCAGCTAGGGTAACCAGAGGCTTCCTGCTTATCCCTAAGATGTAATTTAATGTAGGGAGCAAACAGTTCATCAGTGGTTTTAGGAAAATGCCATATTTCATAGATGTGCGCGATCCCATACCCTTTTTCTATCGCCATCTAGAGCTCTATAGTGCACCAGGTGCCTGTCAGGGCACGTTCTTCATCACTATGAGCACAAACACCTGCATGGGAATTTACAGCGCAAGTGTAGCAAAGGGGAAACATTAATTTTTTGTTGAGTTTTACCGGTAGAACTGGAAAAAATAAATCTCTCGGTGGGTAGACCTTGACTTTAGCAATGCCAAAGTATTTTTTAATGAATCCAAAATTGTCTTAGATGATGTCTGGATGGCCTACAGGGTATGTTTTAGTTTTGTTTACAAAGGGGTACAGACTGGTGAAATCGTAGTAATGTAAAGTCTCCCCTTCTTCCAGATGGTGATAGAGCTTAATGGCGTTAGTTCGGCCGCCATAAAGCGCATCACGGGGGGTCTAACGGGACGGGAAATTCCATCTGGTGGAGAAATGTTTGAAGGCTAGAATCATTTTCAACCATTTCATTTCACGCATGCTCCCACATCACTCTCACTGTGTACCCGCAGCACTGTAAGTAACGCTTTTTAGCTAAACAGGTGTAATATAACTGGCCGTAGGACGTGTTTGTGACCTTATTCGTGTCATTTTCATTATAGCACACGGGACAACCGTGGTAAAAACAACCCTGAAATTCAAAGGCTATGTGTTGGCCGTTAACATAGGCATAACCATCTAGAAAATATTTCCCGACCTGTTTTTTGCCGCCTCTCAAAGCGTGCTGTATGTTGATGTTCTCAGAGTGGGCTACATACATGAGCCACTGTATAGCGGGTGACGAGTAGCGCTTTTTTGCCTTGTGATAATTATCACCTGGCAAAATGGCGATGGTCTTTTTTGGAAGAAATTTAAATCGGTACATTGCCAAACACACCGAGGCCAGGGTGAGGAGCTGAAAAGGATCAACACATCTGCTCACTACAATCGTTTGCTGTTGACGCTTACAGTATTTTTTGACATTTTTCTGTGTCATTTGCATAATACGCTCTCTATAGATCTCGCAGGCGTGTCTCAGAATTTCAACATCTTGTTTGCAATAAGATTTTAGCTCGGCCTTGAAGTCAAAAGTTGTATTTACCTGTGTCTCATACCACTCCAGGAACTCTGACTTCTCACCAGGTGACATGTACTCTACCCCATAATATTTTACATCTGGTATGGGGCCTACATAATTTTGGTTTTCTCTGGTATTAAAAAAGTGTGGAAAATGGCCTTTGCCTCCTGAAAAGCCCATGGCCTGTGGTAATTTGCTGAGTTTCATGGGGATAAAATTTAGAGAGTCTATGAACCTTAGAGACAGATCGGGTAGCGTCACACACAAGAGACGGCCACCTTGGGTTATCAACCGTACCTGTAGTTTTTCAGAAATCAGCTCCTTAACAATAAAGTATGAGTCGTGTCTACCGCCATTGTGGGCAATAAATGTGTGATCTGAAAATTTACCACTTGTAAAGAACTGTACAAAGTCATGGGTACAGGTATCCCCCTCAAACTCCCAGGAGGGGTGACCATACAGCGTTGTAGCATAAATGTAATTCGGTATGTGCGTGCCTGTCTCCTGCATACATTCAAAATCATAAAAGATATAACAATCTGACTCATCCTGTGCTACATACTTCCGCATGTAACAAAGATGGGCATCAAATTTATTTATATGTCTGCGACATACAGGACAGCGCAAACCATTACATCTATGCTCAGTTTCGCTATTTCTGAGAACAAAACGGTTGCATTTATCACAAAATGTTTTAAGCCTGCAGAATGCTGGATCGCCTACAGCTAATTGTGTGTGATAATCTAGGCACTCGTTCGAGCGGCAATAAGCCCTGCAAACAGGGCACCGGGGCTGTTGGGCGACGCTGCTTTCTACACAACCCTCTCTCTGACAGGCTTTACAAAAATACTGACAGGAATGCTTGTTCTTGTGATGAAACACTGAATTGCATAGCTCGCAAAAGTAATCAGCGCCGATAAAACCCTTCATATTTTTGATACCGTAGTAGTGATTATCATGGAACAATATGAATACGGTTTTACCATTAGCTGTATTGTCGCTCTGAAAGTAACGCCAATCACCCTGACTATAGTACAGTACTTTAATGGTGATGCCCAAATATTTTTCAAATGCCGGGATGTCGCTAAAACTCACTAGTCGATCATCAGGGATGCCCAGTGCTGTGTGTATGTTTTTAGAGCGGCTCAGTAAAACAGCATCAGCGACAGCCGTGTCGTCCATCAGGGCGCACACACTAGCAGCCAAACACAGATTTGTCGTGTAATTGTTAAAATCATACAGCCATTGCCTCTTTTGCTTAATGATCCGACTGCTTGCTATAGATTTCAACCGCCTTTTTTGTTTTACACCACCACGGTGGTTTTTAATGATGGTGACGACTATCTTTAGCGAATTGGTTGCTATGCATTCAGCGTTACTTTGAAGTGTGCAGGCAACGGCATTTAAAAAAGATTCAGAATTAATATCTTCCCTGGTCTGTTTTGTAGCGAAAATAGGGTCTAGAGTATCGCCACCTTCAAGTCTTAACTGTACAAAGTCACCAGGTTCAATATCCCTGATGATTCTATCCAGTAATGACTGAATGCCGTCATGAACAATATTCACGCCATCTACAAATCTGACGCAAGAATCCTTCGGTTGGGGGGTCGCTGAAATGACTGTGTTTCAGGAACAGTTCACCCGCTACTTACGCTACAAACTCTGGGGCCCCAACATAATGTTTTTTTGTGATACTTTTGAAAAATTATTATCAACACGTGCCCCAACACACGCTAATCAGGCCGAACTATACAGTTAGGTCCATATATATTTGGACAGAGACAACCTTTTTCTAATTTTGGGTATAGACATTACCACAATGAATTTTAAACAAAACAATTCAGATGCAGTTGAAGTTCAGACTTTCAGCTTTCATTTGAGGGTATCCACATTAAAATTGGATGAAGGGTTTAGGAGCTTCCGCTCCTTAACATGTGCCACCCTGTTAGCCTTGACAACTCTGCAGATGCCATGCATGCATCTACACAAAATTCACAAGCCTCAGACGTTGACACAGCCGCTGATAGTGATGTGTTGTACCCCGATCATACAGTATTTTTACAACACATCTATCACCATCAAAGGGCTCTCCGCAATTTCAGCGGGCATATACATACAAATCATTTTAGATTTGTAAATTTGGAGCGTGTACAATCATTTGTAGAGGGCGTGAATATTGTTCATGACTGCATTCAGTCATTACTAGTGTTGAGCATTCCGATGCTGCAAGTATCGGGTATCGGCCGATACTTGCTGTATCGGAATTCCGATACCGGGATTCCGATACTCTTGTGGTATCGGATATCGGGTATCGCAACAACATTAATGTTAAAATGTGTAAAAGAGAGAATTAAAATAAAAAATATCGCTATACTCACCTGTACGTGAATTCCCGGCTTGTGATTGGTCAGGTCGGCCATGTTGCCGGGACGCGGACCAATCACAGCAAGCCGTGACGAAATTACGTCACGGCTTGCTGTGATTGGTCCGCGTCCCGGCAATATGGCCGCCCTGACCAATCACAAGCCGTGACATCACGGGAGGCTGGACACGCGCCCATTTTAAAATGAGCGCGTCCAGCCTCCCGGCTTGTGATTGGTTGACCGCGGCGCAACCAATCTCAAGCCGTGACGTCACGGGAGGCTGGACACGCGCCCATTTTAAAATGAGCGCGTCCAGCCTCCCTGCTTGTGATTGGTTGACCGCGGCGCAACCAATCACAAGCCGTGACGTCACGGGAGGCTGGACACGCGCCCATTTTAAAATGAGCGCGTGTCCAGCATCCCGTGACGTCACGGCTTGTGATTGGTCAGGGCGGCCATATTGCCGGGACGCGGACCAATCACAGCAAGCCGTGACGTAATTTCGTCACGGCTTGCTGTGATTGGTCCGCGTCCCGGCAACATGGCCGACCTGACCAATCACAAGCCGGGAATTCACGTAACCAAGTAATAGCGCGAATTTTAAACAAACAACGCTGCCGGTTCCCTCGCTGAAGTCCCGGCTGCGTCGGACAGGTGAGTATAGCGATATTTTTTATTTTAATTCTTTCTTTTACACATTTATATGGTTCCCAGGGCCTGAAGGAGAGTTTCCTCTCCTTCAGACCCTGGGAACCATCAGGAATACCGTCCGATACATGAGTCCCATTGACTTGTATTGGTATCGGGTATCGGTATCGGATTGGATCCGATATTTTGCCGGTATCGGCCGATACTTTCCGATACCGATACTTTCAAGTATCGGACGGTATCGCTCAACACTAGTCATTACTGGATAGAATCATCAGGGATATTGAACCTGGTGACTTTGTACAGTTAAGACTTGAAGGTGGCGATACTCTAGACCCTATTCTGAATCTTTTTAAAATGCCGTTGCCCGCACACTTCAAAGTAACGCTGAATGCATAGCAACCAATTCGCTAAAGCTAGTCGTCACCATAATTAAAAACCGCCGTGGTGGTGTAAAACAAAAAAGGCGGTTGAAATCCATAGCAAGCAGTCGGATCATTAAGCAAAAGAGGCAATGGCTGTATGATTTTAACAATTACACGACAAATCTGTGTTTGGCTGCTAGTGTGTGCGCCCTGATGGACGACACAGCTGTCGCTGATGCTGTTTTACTGAGCCGCTCTAAAAACATACACACAGCACTGGGCATCCCTGATGATCGACTAGTGAGTTTTAGCGACATCCCGGCATTTGAAAAATATTTGGGCATCACCATTAAAGTACTGTACTATAGTCAGGGTGATTGGCGTTTCTTTCAGAGCGACAATACAGCTAATCGTAAAACCGTATTCATATTGTTCCATGATAATCACTACTACGGTATCAAAAATATGAAGGGTTTTATCGGTGCTGATTACTTTTGTGAGCTATGCAATTCAGTGTTTCATCACAAGAACAAGCATTCCTGTCAGTATTTTTGTAAAGCCTGTCAGAGAGAGGGTTGTGTAGAAAGCAGCATCGCCCAACAGCCCCGGTGCCCTGTTTGCAGGGCTTATTGCCGCTCGAACGAGTGCCTAGATTATCACACACAATTGGCTGTAGGCGATCCAGCATTCTGCAGGCTTAAAACATTTTGTGATAAATGCAACCGTTTTGTTCTCAGAAATAGCGAAACTGAGCATAGATGTAATGGTTTGCGCTGTCCTGTATGTCGCAGACATATAAATAAATTCGATGCCCATCTTTGTTACATGCGGAAGTATGTAGCACAGGATGAGTCAGATTGTTATATCATTTATGATTTTGAATGTATGCAGGAGACAGGCACGCACATACCGAATTACATTTATGCTACAACGCTGTATGGTCACCCCTCCTGGGAGTTTGAGGGGGATACCTGTACCCATGACTTTGTACAGTTCTTTACAAGTGGTAAATTTTCAGATCACACATTTATTGCCCACAATGGCGGTAGATACGACTCATACTTTATTGTTAAGGAGCTGATTTCTGAAAAACTACAGGTACAGTTCATAACCCAAGGTGGCCGTCTCTTGTGTGTGACGCTACCCGGTCTGTCTATAAGGTTCATAGACTCTCTAGATTTTATCCCCATGAAACTCACCAAATTGCCACAGGCCATGGGCTTTTCAGGAGGCAAAGGCCATTTTCCACACTTTTTTAATACCAGAGAAAACCAAAATTATGTAGGCCCCATACCAGATGTAAAATATTATGGGGTAGAGTACATGTCACTTGGTGAGAAGTCAGAGTTCCTGGAGTGGTATGAGACACAGGTAAATACAACTTTTGACTTCAAGGCCGAGCTAAAATCTTATTGCAAACAAGATGTTGAAATTCTGAGACACGCCTGCGAGATCTATAGAGAGCGTATTATGCAAATGACACAGAAAAATGTCAAAAAATACTGTAAGCGTCAACAGCAAACGATTGTAGTGAGCAGATGTGTTGATCCTTTTCAGCTCCTCACCCTGGCCTCGGTGTGTTTGGCAATGTACCGATTTAAATTTCTTCCAAAATAGACCATCGCCATTTTGCCAGGTGATAATTATCACAAGGCAAAAAAGCGCTACTCGTCACCCGCTATACAGTGGCTCATGTATGTAGCCCACTCTGAGAACATCGACATACAGCACGCTTTGAGAGGCGGCAAAAAACAGGTCGGGAAATATTTTCTAGATGGTTATGTCTATGTTAACGGCCAACACATAGCCTTTGAATTTCAGGGTTGTTTTTACCATGGTTGTCCCGTGTGCTATAATGAAAATGACACGAATAAGGTCACAAACACGTCCTACAGCCAGTTATATTACACCTGTTTAGCTAAAAAGCGTTACTTACAGTGCTGCGGGTACACAGTGAGAGTGATGTAAGGGCATGCGTGAAATGAAATGGTTGAAAATGATTCTAGCCTTCAAACATTTCTCCACCAGATGGAATTTCCCGTCCCGTTAGACCCCCGTGATGCGCTTTATGGCGGCCGAACTAACGCCATTAAGCTCTATCACCATCTGGAAGAAGGGGAGACTTTACATTACTACGATTTCACCAGTCTGTACCCCTTTGTAAACAAAACTAAAACATACCCTGTAGGCCATCCAGACATCATCTATGACAATTTTGGATTCATTAAAAAATACTTTGGCATTGCTAAAGTCAAGGTCTACCCACCGAGAGATTTATTTTTTCCAGTTCTACCGGTAAAACTCAACAAAAAATTAATGTTTCCCCTTTGCTACACTTGCGCTGTAAATTCCCATGCAGGTGTTTGTGCTCATAGTGATGAAGAACGTGCCCTGACAGGCACCTGGTGCACTATAGAGCTCGAGATGGCGATAGAAAAAGGGTATCGGATCGCGCACATCTATGAAATATGGCATTTTCCTAAAACCACTGATGAACTGTTTTCTCCCTACATTATATTACATCTTAGGGATAAGCAGGAAGCCTCTGGTTACCCTAGCTGGTGCACTGATGAGGACAAGAAAAGGCAGTACATTGACTCCTTTCTTGAAAAAGAAGGTGTCCAATTACGGCCTGAAAATATAGCTGTCAATCCTGCTAAGAGACAGATCTCCAAGCTTTTCTTAAATTCTTTATGGGGAAAGTTTGCTCAGAGATCTAATCTATCATGTACCAGCATTGTTAGGGACCCAGATGAGCTTTTTAAGTATTTGTTCCTGCCTTACTATGACATCTCGATGTTACATTTCCTTGATGATGACACCGCAACCATTAACTGGAAATACGCAAAAGGCCACCACACACTCAACAAAAACACAAACATTTTTATAGCGTGTTTTACAACAGCGTATGCCCGGTTAGAGCTCTATTCACTGCTGGACCGGCTGCAGGAGAGGTGCCTTTATCACGACACAGATTCAGTTATTTTTGTACAGCGAGATGGTGAGTGGCAGCCGCCTTTAGGCGATTACCTGGGGGAACTGACCAGTAAAATACCCGATGGTACACACATCACAGAATTTGTATCCGCGGGCCCCAAAACGTACGGATACAAACTCAACACCGGTAAAACTGTCTTAAAAGTTAAGGGGATAACACTAAATGTCGGTAACTCTCAATCTATTAATTTCAACAGTCTAAAAGATCTAGTTCTGGACTACCCGCGCAATTCTGACACAGATACACAGAAACGTATTGTCGTACAGCAACCGGCCATTGTGAGAAATAAAAAGTGTTGGGAGATTGAAACGAGACCATTACGCAAAACACAAAAGTGCGTTTACACAAAGCGGCGACTAATTGACGATTTTACCAGACTGCCTTTCGGGTATTAACCGAGTATTGTGCTGATGGATACACGCCTGCAACACCCGTTCTCATGCATTCTAGCAGGACCGTCTAATTCTGGAAAGAGCTATTTTGTAAAACAACTGCTGTATAATATTGAAACTAATTTTTCACAGAAGCCTGATAATATTGTTTGGTTTTATTCGTGTTGGCAAAAACTATATGATGAAATCTCTCTCTCTTTTCCCCACGCCAGATTTGTGGAGGGTCTGCCGGATACATTCGTAGATGATTAATTATTCCTGCCGGAGAAGGTGAATTTGGCTATTGTTGATGATCTCATGCAGAGTGCTAGTGAAAATTGTGAGATAGAAAAAGCCTTTACCAAGTATGTGCACCACAGAAATCTCAGCATTTTCTACCTGGTACAAAACATATTTTGTCAGGGTAAGAAAAGCCGTACGATAAATTTAAACACAAAGTACATGGTGCTTTTTAATAACCCCCGAGATAAATTGCAAATTTTAACTCTAGCTCGTCAGATGTACCCCGGAAAAACATGTTTTTTCCTAGAAGCTTTTGAGGATGCCACGCGGGAGCCTTATGGGTATTTGCTTGTAGATTTGAGAGCCAATACCCCTGAGGATCTTCGCTTAAGGACCGGATTGTTTCCACCAGCGCTGCCTGCTGTTTATGTTCAAAAGAAAAACACTTCTAAAAAGTGAATTTTATCAAGGTATCAGACATTCTACGCTGTGTGCGTTGTGCTGTAAAGATGTCTGAGAGACTCCGGCGTAACTGGGCTCTCTTAAAAACTCTGGTGAAAGTAACCCCTGCTGTCCGAAAGTCTATTTTGCACAATGCAAGCAATGATTTAATTACAGCCATAGGCGAGATTGCTTTAAACATCTTAAAAGGCAGGATTCCGCAGAAAGAGCGCGAAAAAGGCATATTAAAGAAGTGGCGTAAAGCTATAAGAACCCTGAGCGACAGATCTCAGTCCATAAAGAAAAAGAATCGGCTACTAAAGCAGGCCGGAGGGTTTATCGGCCCTCTTTTAGCTTTTGCAATCCCTATAATAACAAGTCTGCTCGCAGGAAGATAATGGAGCATACAGAGAAAATGTATCTAGTACCCAAACAGGAGCTAGACAAACTAAGAACCGGTGCTACAGATAACATACGCGACAGCGTTATTCGTCGCCTTGATGGTGAAATTAGCGACATTTTAAAACGTCGCGACATTCCCGATGATGTGAAAATTAAAATGTATAGCTCTGTGCTACAGCGCTACTTGGTACATACAAGGCACAGCTCAAAAGAAGTAACGGCTTTAAATCTTGTTAGCACTCCTGATCCTGATCAGCAACAATTGGCAAATACCGACTCTGATAAAAATCAAGAGATCGCTGAAATTGTCAGCCATATAAATCAAAGATATAAAAAGAATGCTGAATTTTTACTAAACAGGTTACTACAGAATAAAAATGTTACAGCCTGGAATAATAAAGCTGAATTTATTTTCAAAGGATCCGTAATACCGGGGTCTAACTTACTGGATATGGTACGTAGTACTACGCAGAGTCATGCTCTGACCGGCAGAAATTTACCGCCGGGTTGGGATTCATTTATGCAGGCTATGGCCGAGCTAAATATACCGTCTACAGTTGTTGGTAAACCCACTACTAGGAAGCTTTTAGATGAATTAAAAATTTCCAGCAGTGAGACACACGCTGTATCTGCGCCGCAAAATCTAGCTCCGACGCCGCGTACAATTCAATCTTTACATTCCCCGTCATTAGGTACCACACGCGGAACTCTGCTACCTAAAAAAAGGTCTCTACCGATGCTACAAACCATGTGGCTCATGATGTAAAGAATGTAGTGGATAAATGATGTACATGACTTGTAACACTATATAATTTATTTTGTAAGAAGTGTAATGATGTATGATCATTGTACTATTTAATGTTTTTGCTTTTATACTCTGTAAGAATTTTATAGTATTGAAATGTCTTTGAGATGTATTTATTTTACAATAAAATCTTTTACATTTTTACAATATCGTGTCTTTGCTTTTTATGAACGTATAAAACACCGCGCTTCATACTTGCGGGTGTTGTAATATGGCCACATACATAATGTGCGACAATATAAATGAGACTGGTGTTATAAACCACGTGTAAAAATGAGAATCCTAGGATATAAAATTATATAATTGCACCGACTTGTTATAAAATACAATTTTGCACTATATGTGTTCATTGATAATGAAACACATCTTACAGAATAATCCCAAGCCAGTAACGAAAAATCTAATATAAAATAAAGCACAATGCGCTGATTACAAAATAATCTCACAGCAGTTACATATAAACATCTAATATAAATGCAAGCAAATACTGTGATAATAATCACAGTATCACATTAACAATACTAAACACTGTGATAACAATATCAAACTATATCAAAAGGGGAGAGCACAGGGAACAGATGCTGACAGCTGGCAACCAGGGAGGGGAGGGGTTACACACTTTGATACACTTTGATAGGGGCGGGTCCACCTGTCAAATTGAGTTTGACGAAACCACCCGATGCTACACTACTATTATAGATCAGTGTTTCTCAAATCCAGTCCTCAAGACCCACCAACAGGCCAAGTTTTCAGGATTTCCATAGGTGATGGAGTTAATGCTGAAGCAGGTGATGAAATTATCACCTGTGAAATACTAAGAGATCCTGAAAACTTGAGCTGCTGGTGGGTCTTGAGGACCGGAGTTGAGAAACACTGGTATAGATAGCCCTGAACATTTTATATCATAGATCTATCTGGACATTATATATTATCGATGTGTGTGTTTTTTGCAGAGTGGTAGTGTGTTTGTATTTTGCAGAGCAGCATGTGTGGTGTGTATTTTACAGAGGGGCAATGTGTGTTGTGTGTATTTTGTGTATTCTGCAGAGAGGCAGTGTGTGTATTTCACAGAGGGGCAGTGTGTGTGTGTGTGTGTGTGTGTGTGTGTGTGTGTGTGTGTGTGTGTGTGCATGTGATTATTTTGCAGAGGGGCAGTGTGTGCGTGTATATAACCCAGAGAGGTACTGTGCAGGGGTGCACTTATAATGAGGCAAGTTGATCCCTTTTCCTCAGGCAGAATTGAGACCATGAAGAGAGAGGGCGGCAGCGCAGCGCTGCCCCCTGCAGTCAGATAATGTGGTGCTCCATGTGGGGGATTATTGGTTATACTCGCCCGCTCTGGAGTATGCGCAGTGTGGGGGTGTATTGGGTATACCGGCCAGCTCTGGAGCATGCGCACTGTACACCCGATAATCACCCACAATTCATTTATAACGTAGAGCCGTAAAAATAAAAATAACATTTTTTTCACAAAAATGATCTTTTTGCCCTCAATTTTTTTTATTTTCAGTGCTTTATGATTACCTTAAAATGTCCTTTCTTCAGTACTTTCTAGTATTAGCTCAAAGGTGAACATTTTTAGTGATTTTGATGGACTTCTGTACTATAGATAAATGTAGGGACTGGGCTTATATTAAAGAGGTTGTCCAATTTAGAAAAAACATTTTTATTACATCCTGTCAGGGAATTAAGAGTAAATAGAGGGGGCCATCTCTTACTGCCAGGTTTCCTCAAACATCATAGGCAATTGTAAAAGTCCTTTTATATGGGCATATTTATCCAGTGGATTTATCCTATGAAGGATAAATCTGGTGGAGATATGCCCATTTGAAAACGACCAAAGTTCAAGGGATCACGTATTTATCTGCTGATCTCTTGATTTTTGCAAATTGAAAAATGTTTCCACCACCGGATAAACCTTCGCCATGTAAATGGCGGTCTTTCATCCGGGAGCGGATAAAGGCGGGCTAACCTTGCTTCTGCTCCTGGATTTCACACCTCTGTACATAGCGGAGGGGCGTGGAATCCAGCGGAGGGCTGTGAACATCCATCGGAGTGGTGTGGAATCCGGATGCTGAAGCCAGGTAAGAGGAGCGTGGAATCCTTCACAACAGTGAGGATCTCTAGCTCACCCCTACAAAGAATTCCACGCTCCTACCAAAGATTTATCCAGCTGATAAAGCAGTGGCTCAGAGGCAGGCAATGCTAAGGGCAGCACGGCAGATTTATCCACTGATGTGATTCAGTGCTTAAATCTGCCCATTTAAAAGGACTTTTACTCCTTAAGAAAGGTGGACACATTATTTTACTGAGTGTCAATGGACCCTTCTAACACAAGTATGGATTATCTAAAATGGGGAGGCTGTTTAAGAGTGGACGTTAGAGTCTCTAAGACTTGGGATGATGTACAGTATGCATTTATAATAATTGCAGCACTGGTTTTTATTGGTGTATTCATTTGTGTCTTTTGTATAGTTTTTCTATTGTCCAAGACCTTGAAACTCTACCTGTCAACAGGGTTTGTTGAACTATTTTCATTGTTAAGGCCCAGCTGTTGATTTCTGAAGCTGAAACCATACTTTAGGTAGTATTCTTAAAATCCTTTCATTTCTACTACTTATACGGAACTTAACAAGTGTAAAGATCGAAGTTTCAAATATATTCCTATTTATCATAGAATCATAGAATCTGTCATGATCCGGGTCGGAGTTTGCCATTTTTCCCCTGCTCCAGCCTGGTCAGGTCATGGTGGGGTTAACTATTCCTGCCTCTCTTTGATTTGGGAGTGGCTATTTATTGGTTCTCTTGCTGGCAACTTGTGTCAGTGATAGTTTTGGGCTTGCTGACACTGCTACCTGTGATACCCCTGTGTTCCTTTTGCCTCTGACCTCCCTTACCTGTACCTGCCCTGTCTCCTGTACACAACCTAGGCTGACTCTTGTGTGTATCCCCTCCGTTTGTGACCCAGCTAAGACTCTGACTTTGTCTCCTGTTTTCCGTTTTTGTTACCACACATCTGTCTGGCTTTTTGACCTTTTGGCTTACTCTGACTCCGTTCTCTGTCTCACGTCTTTGGTACCTTTGCTCCTGGTTGGTTCGGACCCTCGGCTTGTTAATTTTACGGTTTCTGTTTTCCCCTTTAAACAATACGCTTACCGACTGTTACGGACATGGCTTATTTTGACCACTCTCTGTCGCCACCTGGTGGCGCAGTGCAGCTTGCACTGGGCTGCGGTGTGGTAAGTGTGACCTCTTTTTCTGTCACCCTCTCTCCTTCATGGAGTCTGCACATACCTGCATTGCTGCAGCATGATAGAATCCATTTAAAAGTGTATGTATTTTATATGTGCATCAGGTTAGGCTAGTAAAGAGTAAACCAGATTTACTTGTACTGATTTTAATATGGGGGGGCGCCGTTTTGCAGTTCGCCTCAGGCAGCAGAGAGGCTAGGTTCACCCCTGGTACCATGATCAGCAGGAGCATGACCACTAACAACCTGACTACCACCAACATGTGCAGACACTTGTCACCAAAGCACTTTACTAGGTGACTTGGTGGGCCTTGATCCATAATCAGTGTCTGTGGAGTGCCCCATAGGGCAGTACCGGGTCCAGCACAGTTCTGAAAGGGGAAGGTCACGGCAGCAGTGACCTGGTCTGTGGCCCTGGACATCCAGTTATAGGGGTGATTTGCAGAAAATGGGAAATGGGAATAAAGTTTATGGGGAAAAGGGAAAATATTTGTAATGCCACCCATAGTTTTCGGCAATGAAATGGTGGCCGTTGCTGCAGTTCAGATTCTCTTGGGCAGATGGTGATGCAGCAGAGTTGGTGCAGCTCTCCATGGGTAGAGCTAACCCCAGGGCAGGTGTAATGTTGTATGATAAGATGACAGTGGTAGTTATGCTGGGCAGGTGTTGTAGGAATAACACAAGGACACAGGAAGGTGCAGTTTCCACTTTTACTCACAGTCCTCCAGTCCACAAACGCCAGCTGGCTGCTGTGTTCTCTGGGTCAGTGGTCCAGCAAACTCCCAGGTTAATTAGGCTGCACCTTTCCAGGACTCCTTTCATATGCCTTTCTCTGGCCGTCTCACTACACTGGCTTCCATTTCTCTTGCCCAGCACCTTACCCACAGTGTCCCAAGGCAGCAACCATGAACCTGGTCGGGTGACATCCTTTCAGTCCCCTGGATTCTATATGGGTGCCTTTTTGGTGAAGTGTGGGTGGATGTGGCTGTGACTCTTGCAAAAGCCACAGCCTCCGGTTTCTTAGCTTAACTTGAAGTATTACACTAAGTTGGGGCCAGTCCCCTGACTGCGACCTGGTCCCTCCATGTCTGGATACGGGCCCCACAGGTGGCTTCTGCACTTCCCATGCCCCTAGGACCCCTTCTGATCTCCCGGGAGCTTCTTTCTGTCTCTCCCTCTCAATTCTCTCCTCAGTCACGTTCTTCACTCCTTCTCCTTTGGTCTCTGAGGACTAACTGCCCTTTGGCACACTGTTCTTCCTGCCTTATAAGCTTCATCCCCTTTTTCCTACCTGCCCCACCCACTCCCACCACCCAGTCCTATCCAGCCTGGGATGAGGCCTTCCTAACTAAAGGTACACCCTGGTGCCCCGACTGAACTGGTGTGTGTTGGATCTGAGTGGTAGAGTCCTGGGTAGTGCACCTTCCTTACCTAAGAGTGGGATACGTCATCGAAAGGTCCTTCACGCGCTCATTCTTAAGAAGGAAGGCTGCCGGAAAGAAGCAGGGCGCGTCCGAGGGTGAGTATATACCTAATAGGAATATACTCACCCTCGGCTTCTTTCCGGCAGCCTTCCTTCTTAAGAATGAGCGCGTGAAGGACCTTTCGATGATGTCACGGCTTGTGATTGGTCGCGGCGGCCCATGTGACCGCTCAGCGACCAATCAAAAGCCGTGACGTAATTCTCATGTCCTAAATTCCTAGAATGAGGAATTTAGGACCTGAAAATTACGTCACGGTTTTGTGATTGGTCGCTGAGCGGTCACGTGGGCGGCCGCGACCAATCACAAGCCGTGACATCATCGAAAGGTCTTTCAAGCGCCATTCTTAGGAATGGAAGATGCCGGTTACCAGCGGCGATGTCCAGGCTGCGTCGGAGAGGTGAATATATCAATATTTTTTATTTTAATTCTTTATTTTACACTTAAATATGGATCCCAGGGCCTGAAGGAGAGTTTCCTCTCCTTCAGACCCTGGGAACCATAGTATCCCATTGCACTGCATTTGGTTTCGCGTTTCGGCTGACCCCGACCCCGACTTTTTTATAGGATCGGCCGATCTCCCTCGACCTGACTTTTGAGAAAGTCGGGTTTCATGAAACCCGACCCGATCCTATAAAAATAAAAGTCGCTCAACCCTAATTCTCACCTAGTTTAGGGTGGTCTCACTGTAAACTGCACATGGAATCAGCAATTCCAAGCAAGTACAGCACAAGCGCTGGATTTCCATCTCAAAAAGAGCTTCAAATAATTACAGTTCAATGTTGAAATTCCACTTTGCATCTATTCCTTATAATGATTTACACTGTGGATTTAACTATTTGCATGGCATAGGGTAAAATGTGCACCATTATCTGCAAGTAATAAGTGCGTTATTGGCAACACTGATCAAAGTAGGTACGTGTTTATACCCAATAAATGTACTCAAAGAAAATTTTACATTACAACTGAGTTGCTGAGTGCTAAGAACAGGTAAAAAGGCTCCACTTATTGTAGCTGCAGCCTGCAGAACCACTCACTTACAAAAAAGAAAACAGAAGTGTATATGTGAGGGGGAAGGAAGGATTCCTTAAGATGGCCCAAGGAGTTTTATTAAGGTAGTATTGCAGAATTCAGTGTTGATGCCAATACTTCCTTAAATGATGCTCCAGACTTCAGTAGAAGTGTCTCTACTCCAGATGTAATGCTGGAAAATCTGATGCAGTGACACAGATACACACAGCAAGGGTTAACAGAGATTTGATTTAATGATTACAGGGACAAATCTCCTTGCAACAGTGTGGTAAATCAGATTTAAGAATCACACTTCCACTTATCGTGAGTCTGACGTTTGTATCGTGTTCAGGGGTGAAAGTTGAATGCCAGCTGAGGCCGGTGCTGAAATCTTCAGGGTTCCCCTCCTAACAGAAAAGTCTTTCCTCTTTTGGCGGCAATGGGCGGTCACCGGTTTGACCCGTTGAGCCCCTAGTCCATCAGTTCTCTGCAACCGAAGGCTTCTCACAACATTCTTCCATTCAGCTCACTCTGTGATCAAGTCATGGGTGCGCTCCATCTTCAATTTCCTTTCCCCTGCAACAATTGGCGTTGCCCCAGCATTTCCGTGCTCTGTCGGCACCCTCAGCCTGGTTTTCTTCCTTACACCCCCATTCTCTTTTAACTCGTCATTCCACAGGCGAGAGCTCTTTCACCAGATGTTCGCATTCCTTCACTCCTTGAATGATTCGTTGCCAGATAAACTGATCCTCTTCGTAATGGGTGGGGGGCACTCCAGCTGTCGTTTGCTCGGATTGGCGCAATCCAGGTTGACTGATGGGAGGTGAGGAGCTACTTCGATTCGTCGAGTCCACTGCGCCCATTGTTTCAAGCATTGGCACCTCAGTGCTCACTTCCCTGGGAACAGTAGATGTTGAACTGCTAAGGTCTGGGGGCAAGGCCGGCATCTCTTCTTCATTAAAGTCAAGAACTGTTGTAGTGGGCGCATTGATGACTTTCGGCTCTTCTTTTTCATCTTCGTGCCTTTTGACATGCTGGGCCGCAACATGCTACGGTGAACCAACGGGGTAGGCTACCCTTCTACCTGCTCAGGCTGGACATCATACATCGGCCCTTCAGAACTGATGGTGTCCATTTTGTGTTCCAGTTTCCCTAAGAGCCCCTTGCTCCGAATCAACACCCGGTCTTCTGATCTCAGAGTTGAACCTTGAGTAGGTGCCGCTTCATGATGCTGGAGTTCTTGAAACTTCATTTGCATCAGCTAACGGAGAATCTGCAGTTGATGTTGGTGTTCTGGAACCTAGGAAGACACCCCTGTCCATGGGTAGTCCTCCTCCGGGTCCAACTCCAGCTTGGTGATCTCTCATTCATTTTGCCAAAACAGCAAGGTATATGCAGTGAACACCGTAATGTTGTGCACTCGATTGTTGTATGCCCACACCAATTCAGCCATGACCTCAGGCTACCGTGTCTTCTGATCTTCTTCTTATGTTCAAAGCATCTGAATCATTGTCCGATTAAAGCGTTCACAAGCTCCTTTCCCCTGAGGATGATAAGGAGTAGTTCTTGACTTCTCAATCCTGTATAAACGATGCAACTCTTCTATCACTCTACCTTGGAAGCAGGCACCCTGGTCGGAGTGGATCCTCTTTGGGCAACCGTACACCCAGATGAAGTCTCAGCAAATGGCCTGTGCAGCTCCAAGAGTGCAGAAGTCACGATGGTCTGTATAGAGGCCCTCTGTTCTGAGGGTTTGGCTAGCTCACAGCTGCAACATTTTTGGCAGGTTGTATGGTAGCATCATGCAACCATGCAGCCTGCCATCTAGATGTAGCACAGATGTGAGATTGTAAGGGTGTAACAGAGGCTGTCATGTGCCTCTTCCTCTCTAAACAGTGCTAGTATTAAATGTGTGCTTATTTTTCCCTGTTATATGTGCTGCTGCATAGAATTTTATGAACATTACAGTATTTGCTTAATGTTATAATATTGTGATTACATGTCATTTATGCATATTGATTAGGGACAGATGTAAAGGCTAAGATAAGAAGGTAGCTATAAATTAGGATAGGATTGGGTTTAGAAATTGGGGCACAATAGAGTCAGGAAAACTAGGGTGCCAATATACTATAGGAATAGTTTAGGAAATAAGGGGATCTCTAAGTTGGGAGGGCTAAGAGTGAGTGAGTTTGTCAGTGGGACACATCCTAATTCTCAGTCAGTCAGTGGGAGCTCTGTGTACAGTAGTGTATTATAGTTGCAATGTTAAGAAAGTGCTGGGAAAAGCAGAATGCGGTCGGCCGCAACTTGGTACAATGGTATCCTTTAGAGATTCCGAGGCCTATGGTTCGAATCAGGATAGAGGAACCTTTTTCATCTCACAGTGAAGGGGAGGCAGAGTGGGAACCAGCATGGGAAAGTGGGCTCAGGAATATGGGGAACCCAGTGCCAGGACGAGAACCTCAGAGGCTAGAGGAGCCAGCATTGAGAAGGAAAGCTCAGGCTGAAAATATGAACTTGTGCTGTACTGAAGCTGCCATGGATTTCTTGTTATCAAGTAAAGTTACACTGTTCAAGTGGATTACGGTGTCTGTTCATGAGTGTGTGATATCGTCTGCAAACGGGACCATAGGATCAGGAGAATCTGCCAATGCAAACGTGAGTTTTGTGCAATATTCCCACACTAAACATCAGACAGGACATTATATTTTCTTTGTAGGGTGCCAGGGTGTGGGAACACAACAGCCCCTTGCCATGACTACCACCCTGGCCATCTCACAAGGCCACATCCTGCTATCCTTGACTTTTCTGCAGCAACTACGCTGCAAAAATGTCAACCTGCGTATCTGCAGTGTTTTTTCATCATCCACTTAAGTCATTGGGTGAAAAAACGCTTAAAAAATGCTAAAAGAAGTGACATGCTCTATGTCAAGAAAACACTGCAAAGCACAAAATCCTGATGACAAAAAAAACAATGTGTGTGCATAAGATTTCTAAAATCGCATATACTTTGCTGGTACTGCAAAAAGCAGCTGAAAATTAGCATTAAAAAACTCAGCAAAAACGCCCAGTGTGAACATACCCTAACAGGATAATTGAGGTCTGGAACCTTGGTCAAAGTTATCTGAGCACACAAATCTCAAGGGTGCTGATACTTTTGCATCAGCCCATTTTCCTTTTTGTAATTTTTGTAATTTTTAAAATGCAAAAAATGACAATCTATATATTAGTCAGAATGTTTTGCCTAAAATGCCAAGGAAATGTGTCATCTTTAACTTTAGACCTTATAGAGAGCAATTCATCTTTAAATTACTTAACTGTTCACAATAAGAGTAAATTTTGACAAACTTTTACACTGCCAGTGTAACTACATATGATACTATTTTTTCATGACCAGTAATCCAAATGTTTTTCCAGCCATATTGCCTGTTTAACAGTTATAAACCATATTAAAGAGGTTGTTTATATTGAATTTTTTCAAGTTTTATTTTCAGGAATAGAAGTTCTCTGCTGCTTTATACATAAAAGCATTCATTAATTATAATAATATAATAATTAATTAAGCATACATTAAATTGGTTTTTATGAAAGTCAAAAATATTTTCCCCAGTTCAGCAGTGGCCTTTTACTCTGCTAGCCTATGTGCATTTTTAACCTTTTTGATGTGCTTATTTTTCTAATACACAGTGTATTTATTTCTTAGTGCCCTTTGTCAGACGTTAGTGTACTATAAATTTAGCAATACACTCTTTGAAATTAGCTACAGCCTTTGGCATTGACATTTTATCTGTCCTTCAGGAATGGTTATTTGCTTTGGAAGCAAAAAATAACTTTTTGTGTGATTTGCTTTCATTACCCTCTAAGTTTTATCCATCAAGAGTTGATGATAGCTTTTTCTATGGATATCTAAAATTTATATGGAGGATAGTGTTGAGCGATACCGTCCGATACTTGAAAGTATCGGTATCGGAAAGTATCGGCCGATACCGGCAAAGTATCGGATCTAATCCGATACCGATACCCGATACCAATACAAGTCAATGGGACTCAAGTATCGGACGGTATCCCTGATGGTTCCCAGGGTCTGAAGGAGAGGAAACTCTCCTTCAGGCCCTGGGATCCATATTAATGTGTAAAATAAAGAATTAAAATAAAAAATATTGATATACTCACCCTCGGACGCAGCCTGCACCTTACCGAGGGAACCGGCAGCCTTCTTTGCTTAAAATGCGCACGTTTACTGCCTTCAGTGACATCACGGCTTCTGATTGGTCGCGTGCCGCCCATGTGACCGCGACGCGACCAATCACACAAGCCGTGACGTAATTTTCAGGTCCTGAATGCCTAGAATTAGGCATTCAGGACCTGAAAATTACGTCACGGCTTGTGTGATTGGTCGCGTCGCGGTCACATGGGTGGCACGCGACCAATCAGAAGCTGTGACGTAATTTTCAGGTCCTGAACGCCTAGAATTAGGCATTCAGGACCTGAAAATTACGTCACGGCTTGTGTGATTGGTCGCGTCGCGGTCACATGGGCGGCACGCGACCAATCAGAAGCCGTGACGTCACGGAAGGCAGTAAACGCGCGCATTTTAAGCAAAGAAGGCTGCCGATTCCCTCGGTAAAGTGCAGGCTGCGTCGGAGAGGTGAGTATATCAATATTTTTAATTTTAATTCTTTATTTTACACATTATATCGATCCCGATACCGATTCCCGATACAACAAAAGTATCGGATCTCGGTATCGGAATTCTGATACCGCAAATATCGGCCGATACCCGATACTTGCGGTATCGGAATGCTCAACACTAATGGAGGATATTAATAGTAAACTAAATTAGATCAAACTTAGTAAGTAGCCTATGCTAACAATTTTCATCTCAATCTGGTTAGGTTTTCCTTGCTGTCCCAACCTCCACTCTTCCCGAAAGAAAGAACATAGTCCAGTTTCACTTGAAGAATATCGGTCATTCTAAAAAATTGTACACTACAATATAGGTTGATCTTATCTCAATAGAAATATCTCTAAGGCTGCCGTCACACTAGCAGTATTTGGTCAGTATTTTACATCAGTATTTGTAAGCCAAAACCAGGAGTGGGTGATACAGTGCCTTGCGAAAGTATTCGGCCCCCTGGAACTTTTCAACCTGTTCACACATATCATGCTTCAAACATAAAGATACCAAATGTAAATTTTTGGTGAAGAATCAACAACAAGTGGAACACAATTGTGAAGTTGAATGAAATTTATTGCTTTTTTAAAATTTTTGTGGAAAATCAAAATCTGAAAAGTGGGGCGTGCAATATTATTCAGCCCCTTTACTTTCAGTGCAGCAATCTCACTCCAGAAGTTCATTATGGATCTCTGAATTATCCAATGTTGTCCTAAATGCCTAATGATGATAAATATAATCCACCTGTGTGCAATCAAGTCTCCGTATAAATGCACCTGCTCTGTGATAGTCTCAGGGTTCTGTTTGAAGCAAAGAAAGCATCATGAAGACCAAGGAACACAACAGGCAGGTCCGTGATACTGTTGTGGAGAAGTTTAAAGCTGGATTTGGATATAAAATGATTTCCAAAACTTTAAACATCCCAAGGAGCACTGTGCAAGCGATCATATTGAAATGGAAGGAGTATCATATCACTGCAATTCTACCAAGACCTGGCCGTCCCTCTAAACTTTCATCTCAAACAAGGAGAAGACTGATCAGAGATGCAGCCAAGAGGCCCATGATCACTATGGATGAACTGCAGAGATCTACAGCTGAGGTGGGACAGTCTGTCCATAGGACAACAATCAGTTGTACACTGCACAAATCTGTGCTTTAGGGAAGAGTGGCAAGAAGAAAGCCATTTCTCAAAGATATGTTGTTTATAGTTTGCAACAAGCCACCTGGGAGACACACCAAACATGTGGAAGAAGGTGCTCTGGTCAGATGAAACCAAAATCAAACTTTTTGGCAACAATGCCAAATGATATGTTTGGCGTAAAAGCAACACAGGTCATCCTCATGAACACACCATCCCACTGCCAAACGTGGTGGCAGCATCATGGTTTGGGCTTGCTTTTCTTCAACAGGGACAGGGAAGATGGTTAAAATTGATAGGAAGATGGATGGAGCCAAATACAGGACCATTCTTGAAGAAAACCTGTTGGAGTCTGCAAAAGACCTGAGACTGGGATGGAGATTTGTCTTCCAACAAGACAATGATCCCAAACATAAAGCAAAATCTACAATGGAATGGTTCACAAATAAACGTATCCAGGTGTTAGAATAAGAGTTTAAAAGTCGCTGGCGCCATTTTGCGCTCACTCTGCTGTGAATTCAGTTAGTGACAGGACGCTGTTTGCTGACTGAGGGCCAGATGAGATAGCGATTTGCTTCATTGTTCTTTTCCAAGGCTAATTTAGCAACCGCTGTGTTCACCTACTAATCACCTTGCTTTTGCCTTGCAGCGCTGTTTTCACAGCGATCTGCAAGGTCTCTGTGTGTGTGTGTGTGTGTGTGTGCAGCCCACTCTCTAGTCTGTGTGCAGCCATAGGCCATAGCTGGTTGTATTCAGTTCAGGGAGGGTGGTTCACTGCCTCATACTGTTCTATTTTTTTTTTTTCTTTTTCAAGTAGTGCACGCTGCTGCACATTTTTGCTAATAATTCCTATTAGTGTCTTTCCACCCGTATCCAGCTAAATTGTGGAAAAACACTAGATAAGATAACGTAGAGGAGTGTTTTTGGGCCTTGCAGCGCCGTTTACGGCTGTCTGCACGGTCTCCGTGTGACTGCAGCTCGCCCTGTAGTCTGTGTGCAGCCATAGCCGGTTGTATCCAGCTCAGGGTAAATCACTGCGTCATACCGTGAAATCCAATTTCCTTTTTTCTAAGTAGTGCAGGCTGCTGAACATTTTTTCAAAAAATTCCTATTAGTGTCTTTCCACCCGTATCCAGCTAAATTGTGGAAAAACACTACATAGGATAACGTAGAGGAGGTTTTTGGGGCCTTGCAGCGCCGTTTACGGCTGTCTGCACGGTCTCCGTGTGACTGCAGCTGGCCCAGTTGTCAGTTCAGCCCCCCAAAAATAAATAAATAATAAAGTTCACCAAACACACCACTTTACAGTTGTGTAGGCCACATTAGCTGATATTAAAGTCTAGTCCACACTTTAGAAAATTATTGTTTCTTATACCTGTTAGGAGCTGTTCAGGAATAAGCACACAAAGCCGTTAGTACTTTTCTGCTTATCTTTATCAGTCAACCAAGATGAAGAAGGCAGGGAGTAAGGCACGTGAGTGTGGGCGCGGAGCAGGGAGAGGACGTGGGGATTCTGTGCCTGCTGCGGGCACCGGTGACTCATCAGCACCCAGTTTCACCAGGGAATAGTCCTTCATGCGCAGCTTTGTCGGAGAGCGCCGTACACCGCTGCTGCGTGAAGAACAAATTGAAGCCGTTGTCGGATGGATGGCAGCTAGCGCATCGACTTCAATTAGTGCCACATCCTCTCAGACACAGAGCACTGGAGAGCACCCATCTGTCTCTTCACCACCTGCCAAATTGCCCAGGCAGACAGAGAGCCCAGGACAGGAGCCGTCTCTACTTCTGTTCTCTGAATCTCTTGGCTTGGAAACAGGGGGCCAGCCAAGCAGCATTGGAGAAATGGAAGAAGAGGCAGTGTGCAGTGATGCCCAACAGCTTTTTCTCTCTGAGTCTGAAGAGGCGGGTGGGCCAGTGCCTCCGGTCACCACACCGCAGAATGCATCTGCTGATGACACTCAGGTGCCACTTTCTGGTGCGTGCTCTGCTGCTGAGACTACCCAGGAGGAGCAGTTGGTGGCAGAGGGTAGTGTAGATGATGAGGTCCTTGACCCATCATGGCGTGAGGGACAGGAAGGTGGTGGGAGCAGCTCTGAGGAAGAGATTCCCCGAACGGGCCAAAGAGGGAGAGGGAGGGGGAGGACTGCGGATCCTGTAGCCTCCACTTTGGCACCCGTTAGGAGCGTATCTCTTCCAACAGCCAAAAAGGGCGCTCCCAAGACTTGCAGTGCCTGGTCCTTTTTTGACACAGTTGCAGATGACATTTGCTATGTCAAATGCAAGGTGTGTCATCACAAAGTCAAAAGAGGTAGAAATGTCAGCAACCTCAATACCTCCAACATGTGGAAACATGTGCAGACCAGGCACGCGGCGGAGTTACAGAAACACACTGAAGAGCTAGGCCAACCAACAGCAGCAGCTACCACCTCTTCAGCTCGTGTTGCCTCTTCCTCCAGCTCACATGCAGCTGGTTCGGCTTCCTCCCAGGATCGCCGTGGAAGAAACTCTGGCTCTGTTGTCCAGAGACCCACTGTAATTCCACCCGCACACCACGTTCCCATTTATCCTCACACTCCCAGGCCAGTCTACAGCCATCGGTAGTACAGGCATGGGAGAAAAGGCAGCCTTTCTCGGCAAACCACCCACGAGCACAGGCTCTGACTGCAGGCATTGCCAAACTTCTGTCACTGGAAATGCTGTCATTCAGGCTGGTGGAGACTGACAGCTTCCGTGACTTGATGTCATTGGCAGTCCCACAGTACAATGTGCCCAGCCGCTTTTATTTCAGCAGGCAAGCCATCCCTGCCCTGCACAAGCATGTGGAGGGACACATAAAACACACGCTACTGAACGCCGTCAGTAGCAAGGTCCACCTCACCACCGATGCGTGGACCAGTCAACATGGACAGGGGCGATACCTTTCCCTCACTGCCCATTGGGTTAATGTTGTTGAGCCGGGTACAGATCGTGCGAGTGGCGCAGGACGTGTCCTGTCCACTCCAAGGATTGCAGGAATCCAGTCTGTACGCATTGACTCTTCCTCTTACACAAGTTCCTCAGAATAGTCGCTGCAGGAGCCATCACAGTCCACCTCCACATGGACCCGTGAACGTTTACCTGTTACGACCGACATGAGCACAGCCATGGCCAAACGTCAACAGGCCGTCTTGAAATTAATTTCTTTGGGGAATCGAAGCCACACAGCGCAGGAGCTCTGGAATGCCATCAAGCAGGAGAGCGATGTGTGGTTTGTGGCAGCGAATCTCCAGCCAGGCATGGTAGTGTGTTATAATGGCCGAAATCTGGTGGCAGCTCTGGGCCTCGGCAACCTCACTCACATCCCATATCTGGCACATGTGCTCTATTTGGTCGTGCAGAGTTTTTTGAGGGACTATCCGGATCGTGATGCACTGCTGCACAAGGCCCGCCTAGAGTGTGCTCACTTGCGGCGTTCCAGCACGGCAAAATCACGCATTGTGGCTCTGCAGCGCCGATTCCGCCTTCCGGAACATCGCATCATATGTGACCTACCTACCAGGTGGAATTCCACGTTACATATGTTGGAGCGGTTGTGTGAGCAGCAGCAAGCAGTAATGGAGTACCAGCTGCATCAGGCGCAAAGAAGTCGCACTCCGCGCCGTTCAGACTTCACAACCACAGAGTGGGCCACTATGAATGACGTCTGCCAGGTTTTGCGTCCCTTCGATTATTCCACGCGGATGGCGAGTGCAGATGATGCACTAGTCAGCATGACTGTCCCCCTTATCTGCCTGCTTGAAAAATCACTGCAAGCGCTAAGGGATGATGTTGTGGAAGAGGTGGAGGATGAGGATTCACCATTTCCATCATCTTCTGGACAGTCAGCGCCACGTGGTTCCTCACAAACGTGTAGGCAGGGGACACTTTGTGAGGAGGATGAGGAGGAGTCAATGGAGGAGGAAGACATCCGTCCAGAGGAGGGAGTTACACAATTGTCCAGTAGTCAGTGTGTACAGCGAGGGTGGGGTGATGACGAGCGGGCAGAGATCACGCCTCAAGCAGGGGACAGCGTTTCTTGGCCAGTTGGCAGTCTGCAGCACATGGTGGATTACATGCTGCAGTGCCTGAGAAACGACCGCCGCATCGCCCACATTCTCAACATGTCTGATTATTGGGTGTTCACCCTCCTCGATCCTCGCTACCGGGACAATGTAGAAAGCCTCATCACACCGTTGAACCGGGAGCGAAAAATGCGGGAGTACCAAGACACACTGGTGAATTCCATCATCTTCTCCAGTCCAACTGAGAGAAGTGCTGCTAGTGCACTACAAAGCAGCTCAGTGCGTCCAGGCAGTGGAGGAGGCTCTGCACAAAGAGGGAGCAGAAGCAGTGCCTCTGCCCAAGGCAAGACCAGTATGGCCCAACTGTGGCACACTTTTGTGTGCCCGCCACAAAAGTCTACACCATCTCAGACGGCTCCAGGCAGCAGGAGGCAACGGTTCCGTCAGATGGTGACAGACTACATAAGAAAGCAAAGCAGGCTGACAGCACTCACTGTTTACTGGGGCGCTCGTTCCACATCCAGGGAACCGTCTTGGATATCATCAGACCAAAAAATATATAGTGAACAGCGCTCCATCCAGGTGTAAAAGTCTTCAAAACAAACTTTATTTAAGCCATGGTAAAATAGCGACGTTTCGACCACAACATGGTCTTTATCAAGCATACAATAAGATACACAGGGCTGTCTTAAGTAGTGTGGGTGCCACACAGTGCACCAATCACCACTCAGTACCGCCCATTCCATACAATTAGCAGATAACATGTAAAAAACAAACATCAGTGGTATATATACATAATCAATCACAGAAAATATCCATATAGTGTATAGAACTTACCAAACCTTAACACAGTTGTGCATTGATCTTCACGTATTTATTCATGATCAGTCAGCTGTCCTTTTCTATTTACACCATCACCATGGGGACAGACCGTCCCCCGGCAATCCTAAGGTGTACCACGCCGTCCAATGTAAATTCATGGCGCCAAAGAAGATAGCAACCAATCCCTATATCCGATATCACAGGCACCCCAATCTGTACCAATCACAGGGAATCTAACATAGATGCAGGTCCCCATACCGGGGTTATACTGCCGGGTCTCCTGGGACTCACCATACAACGTCATCACGTGGCGCCATCGCAGGAGGAAGCCAGCGAGCCAACATCACGTGACCGCGACTGCCGCTCGAACCCTGTCACAGTGCGCACGCGTCAACCACCGGACTGTCATGGATCCCAATGGCTGGGGATCGCACTGGACAAGCAAAATAACATAAATAACGGACGAACTCTAGGGTGATGGAACCTGGGCTGACCGCTGCCCTACTCCTGACAAACACAACTAGAAATAGCCAGGGAGCGTGTCTACGTTGATTCTAGACGCCACGCGCCAGCCTAAGAGCTAACTAGCACTGCAGAGGAAATAAATTCCTCCAGAGGAATGAACCCCAAAAGGTATAGTTGCCCCCCACATGTATTGACGGTGAAATGAGAGGAAGGCACGCACATAGAGATGAAAATAGATTTAGCAAAATGAGGCCCGCTATAACTAGAAAGCAGAATGATACAAAAGGGGTCTGAGCGGTCAGCAAAAAACCCTAATCAAAAACCATCCTGAGATTACAAGAACCCATGTGCCAACTCATGGCATATGGGGAGAACCTCAGCCCACTAGAGCTACCAGCTAGCATAGAGTCATAATTAGCAAGCTGGACAAAAAAACCAAACAACTGAAAAACAGAACTTAGCTTATCCTGAGAGATCTGGGAGCAGGTAGTCAGGAACCAAACTGAGCACATCTGAGTACATTGATAGCCGGCAAAGGAATGACAGGAAAGCCAGGTTAAATAGGAAACACCCAGCCTCTGATGGACAGGTGGAAACCAGAGACCGCAACCCACCAAAGTCACCCAGTACCAGCAGTAACCACCAGAGGGAGCCCAAAAACAGAATCCACAACAGTACCCCCCCTTGAGGAGGGGTCACCGAACCCTCACGAGAACCCCCAGGGCGATCAGGATGAGCTCTATGGAAGGCGCGGACCAAATCAGTCGCATGAACATCAGAGGCGACCACCCAGGAATTATCCTCCTGACCATAACCCTTCCACTTAACCAAATACTGGAGTTTACGTCTGGAAACACGAGAATCCAAGATCTTCTCAACAACATACTCCAATTCTCCCTCCACCAGCACCGGAGCAGGAGGCTCAACCGAAGGAACAACGGGCACCTCATACCTCCGCAATAATGACCGATGGAACACATTATGAATAGCAAACGATGCTGGGAGATCCAAACGAAAAGACACAGGGTTAAGAATCTCCAAGATCTTATAAGGACCGATGAACCGAGGCTTGAACTTAGGAGAAGAGACCTTCATAGGGACAAAACGAGAAGACAACCACACCAAGTCCCCAACAAGAAGTCGGGGACCCACGCGGCGACGGCGATTAGCAAACTGCTGAGTCTTCTCCTGAGACAAATTCAAATTGTCCACCACCTGATTCCAAATCTGATGTAGCCTGTCCACCACCACGTCCACTCCAGCACAATCCGAAGGCTCCACCTGACCAGAGGAAAAACGAGGATGAAACCCCGAATTACAAAAGAAAGGAGAGACCAAAGTAGCAGAACTAGCCCGATTATTAAGGGCAAATTCGGCCAGTGGCAAAAAGGCAACCCAGTCATCTTGATCAGCAGAAACAAAACACCTTAAATAAGTTTCCAAGGTCTGATTAGTTCGCTCCATCTGGCCATTCGTCTGAGGATGGAATGCAGACGAGAAAGACAAATCAATGCCCATCTTAGCACAAAACGTCCGCCAAAATCTAGACACAAACTGGGATCCCCTGTCAGAAACGATATTCTCCGGAATCCCATGCAAACGAACCACGTTCTGAAAAAATAAAGGGACCAACTCAGAGGAGGAAGGCAACTTAGGCAAGGGTACCAAATGAACCATCTTAGAAAAGCGGTCACACACAACCCAGATAACGGACATTTTCTGTGAGACGGGGAGATCTGAAATAAAATCCATGGAAATGTGCGTCCAAGGCCTCTTCGGGATAGGCAAGGATAACAACAACCCACTGGCCCGAGAACAGCAAGGCTTAGCCCGAGCACACACTTCACAAGACTGCACAAAGGTGCGCACATCCCTTGACAAGGAAGGCCACCAAAAAGACCTGGCCACCAAGTCTCTAGTACCAAATATTCCAGGATGACCAGCCAACACAGAAGAATGGACCTCGGAGATGACTCTACTGGTCCAATCATCCGGAACAAACAGTCTTTCTGGTGGACAACGATCAGGTTTATCCGCCTGAAACTCCTGCAATGCACGTCGCAAGTCTGGGGAGACGGCGGACAATATTACCCCATCCCTAAGGATACCAGTAGGCCCAGAGTCTCCAGGAGAGTCAGGCACAAAACTCCTGGAAAGAGCATCTGCCTTCACATTCTTTGAACCTGGCAAGTATGAAACCACAAAATTGAAACGAGAAAAAAACAACGACCAACGAGCCTGTCTAGGATTCAGACGCCTGGCAGACTCAAGGTAAATCAGATTTTTGTGATCAGTCAAGACCACCACACGATGTCTAGCACCCTCAAGCCAATGACGCCACTCCTCAAATGCCCACTTCATGGCCAAAAGCTCCCGATTACCCACATCATAATTGCGCTCGGCGGGCGAGAATTTTCTAGAAAAGAACGCACATGGCTTCATCACCGAGCCATTGGAACTTCTCTGTGACAAAACCGCCCCCGCTCCAATCTGGGAAGCATCAACCTCAACCTGAAAAGGAAGTGAAACATCTGGTTGACATAACACAGGAGCAGAAGAAAACTGGCGCTTAAGTTCCTGAAAGGCCTCCACAGCCGTAGGAGACCAATTAGCAACATCAGCACCCTTTTTAGTCAAATCAGTCAAAGGTTTAACAACACTGGAAAAATTAGTAATGAACCGACGATAAAAATTAGCAAAACCCAAGAACTTCTGAAGACTCTTAACAGATGTAGGTTGTGTCCAGTCACAAATCGCCTGAACCTTGACGGGATCCATCTCAATAGTAGAAGGAGAAAAAATGTACCCCAAAAAAGAAATTTTCTGGACTCCGAAGAGACATTTTGAGCCCTTCACAAACAGAGAATTGGCCCGCAGGACTTGAAACACCTTCCTGACCTGTAGGACATGAGACTCCCAGTCATCAGAAAACACCAAAATATCATCCAAATACACAATCATAAACTTATCCAGATATTCACGGAAAATATTGTGCATAAAGGACTGAAAGACTGAAGGAGCATTAGAAAGTCCAAAAGGCATTACCAAATACTCAAAATGGCCCTCAGGCGTATTAAATGCGGTTTTCCACTCATCACCCTGTTTTATCCGCACAAGATTATACGCACCGCGAAGATCTATCTTAGTGAACCACCTAGCCCCCTTAATGCGAGCAAACAAATCAGTCAATAATGGCAATGGATACTGATATTTGACTGTAATCTTATTCAGAAGGCGATAATCTATACAAGGCCTCAGGGAACCATCTTTTTTTGCCACGAAAAAAAAACCTGCTCCCAGAGGGGACGAAGATGGACGAATATGTCCCTTTTCCAAGGACTCCTTAATATAATTCCGCATAGCAGTATGCTCTGGCACTGACAGATTAAATAAACGACCCTTAGGGAACTTACTGCCAGGAATTAATTCTATAGCACAGTCACAATCCCTATGAGGAGGGAGCAAATTGAGCTTAGGCTCCTCAAAAACATCCCGATAGTCAGACAAAAACGCAGAGACCTCAGAAGGAGTAGATGAAGCGATTGAAATCAGAGGTGCATCATCATGAACCCCCTGACATCCCCAGCTTAACACAGACATTGTTTTCCAATCCAGGACAGGATTATGAGTTTGTAACCATGGCAGACCAAGCACTAGTACATCATGTAAATTATACAGTACAAGGAAGCGAATCACCTCCTGATGAACGGGAGTCATGCGCATGGTCACTTGTGTCCAGTACTGCGGTTTATTCATAGCCAATGGTGTAGAGTCAATTCCCTTCAAAGGAATAGGAACTTCCAGAGGCTCCAGACTAAAACCGCAGCGTTTGGCAAATGACCAATCCATAAGACTCAGGGCAGCGCCCGAATCCACATAGGCATCGACGGAAATGGAAGACAGTGAACAAATCAGAGTTACAGACAAAATGAACTTAGACTGCAGAGTACTAATGGCAAAAGATTTATCAACCTTTTTTGTGCGTTTAGAGCATGCTGATATAACATGAGCTGAATCACCACAATAAAAACACAATCCATTTTTCCGCCTATAATTTTGCCGTTCACTTCTGGACTGAATTCTATCACATTGCATAGTCTCAGGTGCCTGTTCAGAAGACACCGCCAACTGGTGCACAGGTTTGCGCTCCCGTAAACGCCGATCAATCCGAATGGCCATAGTCATAGACTCATTCAGACCTGTAGGCGCAGGGAACCCCACCATAATATCCTTAATGGCCTCAGAAAGACCATCTCTGAAGTTTGCAGCCAGGGCGCACTCATTCCACTGAGTAAGCACCGACCATTTCCGAAATTTTTGACAATATACTTCCGCTTCATCATGCCCCTGAGAGAGGGCTAATAAAGCCTTTTCAGCCTGAATCTCCAGGTTAGGTTCCTCATAGAGCAATCCCAGTGCCAGAAAAAACGCATCCATACTGAGCAATGCAGGAACCCCTGGTGCCAATGCAAATGCCCAATTCTGAGGGTCGCCCCGCAGGAAAGATATTACAATCTTAACCTGCTGAGCAGGGTCTCCAGAGGAGCGAGATTTCAAAGAAAGAAACAATTTGCAATTGTTCCTGAAATTCAGGAAGGTAGATCTATCTCCAGAAAAAAACTCTGGAATAGGAATTCTAGGTTCAGACATGGGAGTGTGAACAACAAAATCCTGTATGTTTTGAACTTTTGCAGCAAGATTACTCAGGCTGGAAGCCAAACTCTGGACATCCATGTTAAACAGCTAAGGTCAGAGCCATTCAAGGGTTAAGAGGAGGTAAGAAGCAGCTAGACAGCAATTAAGGGCTAGGCAGCAAAACTCTGAGGGGAAAAAAAAAAAAAATTCCCTTAAACACTTCTTTTTCTCCTGCTTCAGCCCAAACAATTAACACTTTGTGGGCCGGCTATACTGTCATGGATCCCAATGGCTGGGGATCGCACTGGACAAGCAAAATAACATAAATAACGGACGAGCTCTAGGGTGATGGAACCTGGGCTGACCGCTGCCCTACTCCTGACAAACACAACTAGAAATAGCCAGGGAGCGTGCCTACGTTGATTCTAGACGCCACGCGCCAGCCTAAGAGCTAACTAGCACTGCAGAGGAAATAAAGACCTAGCTTGCCTCCAGAGGAATGAACCCCAAAAGGTATAGTTGCCCCCCACATGTATTGAAGGTGAAATGAGAGGAAGGCACGCACATAGAGATGAAAATAGATTTAGCAAAATGAGGCCCGTTATAACTAGAAAGCAGAATGATACAAAAGGGGTCTGAGCGGTCAGCAAAAAACCCTAATCAAAAAACCATCCTGAGATTACAAGAATCCATGTGCCAACTCATGGCACATGGGGAGAACCTCAGCCCACTAGAGCTACCAGCTAGCATAGAGTCATAATTAGCAAGCTGGACAAAAAAACCAAACAACTGAAAAACAGAACTTAGCTTATCCTGAGAGATCTGAGAGCAGGTAGTCAGGAACCAAACTGAGCACATCTGAGTACATTGATAGCCGGCAAGGGAATGACAGGAAAGCCAGGTTAAATAGGAAACACCCAGCCTCTGATGGACAGGTGGAAACCAGAGACCGCAACCCACCAAAGTCACCCAGTACCAGCAGTAACCACCAGAGGGAGCCCAAAAACAGAATCCACAACACCGGACCTCCCCTAACAGGGCGCCGGAAGAGAGCGCATGCGCACAACGCACGGCCGAAGCCACATCGCATGACCACAGTGCTGGCCCGCCCTCTCCATCCGCGCAGGCGCCCATACCCAACTAAAGGACCATGGGACGTCTCTATCATCAGTGTGAAGGAGCTAAAGCGCTTGCGCGTTAAGCCCTAAAAAAGGAAACCAAACCACGCAAGCGCATAGCAGCACAAACCCAGCATCTCGGAGGGTACACCCCTCTATCAGAAACACCAATCCCCATCACATAAACCAGAAAAAGGGGGTAGAGAACAGACCAAACAAAAGCACTCTAAGGCATTGGAAGAATACCCATCATCATAAAAAATCTGCATTTTCACAGTACCGTGCGACAGTCGGCCAGCAAAAAGGAGCTCAAATATATAAATATCCATTTATTATCATTATAGAATAAACATGATCCAAATTTGACCAATCCATCCAGCCACCGACTGTCACTGGGTAACCTGAAAAATTCAAAATAAAACCAGGTATTATCAAAAATGTGCAAACCCACAAATATAAAAACAAGCACATACCGATAAAACAGCCGCATCACAAAGTCTAAGGCACATCAGGCACAAGAAAGTAGGTTAAAGTCTAAGTTCAGACCCTTAGGCTGCAGGGACCCCAATATATAAATCCACCTCATCTCTTTTGTTTTTAGCATTTGTACCCTATCTCCACCTCTCCTTAGCACAGGGACACTATCAATGACCCTAAATCTCAATTGATTCACAGAGTGTCTTTTCTCTATAAAGTGCCTAGGAACCGGTAGATCTGTCAGGCTCGTCCTTATGGTGCTCTTATGCTTACTAATACGATTCTTCACCTCCATCGTGGCCTCACCCACGTATGTCAAGCCACATGGGCACACAAGCATATACACCACATAGCTCGACAAACAGGTATATCTCTCTTTCAAAAATATATTTTTACCCGTGTGGGGGTGATAAAAGAACTCACCCTTCAGCATATTGTTGCAACAAGCGCAGCTCAAGCATGGAAAATTCCCATGTCTGGCTGCGCTCAATAGACGTTGAGTAGTGGTCTTCTCAGTGCCGATGTCAGAATTCACCAGCCTATCTCTTAAGTTCCGACCTCTCCTAAACGACATCATTGGAAGGGCTTTAAAACCCACAACCGAGGGAAGCCCCCGTTGTAGGAGTGCCCAATGTTTTTTCAAGACTGAACCAATCTGTTTACTAGCAGAGTTGTATGTGGACACAAAAGGAATACGTTCACCAGATTGTCTATTAGATGCCATATTTCGAATGCTCGTACGTGAGAGATCGCGAGCCCTAGCCTTGTACCTATTAACCTCCACTCTTGGGTATCCTCTCCTCAAAAATTTGGAGCACATCTCCTCCAATCGCAAATCCACCCTTTCCTCGTCTGACACAATCCGCCTCACCCGCAACAATTGACTCCACGGTAGGGAACTGACCATCTTCCTAGGATGATCACTGTTAAATAGCAGAAGGCTATTTCTGTCTGTCTCCTTGACATAAATGTCCGTCCTCAATGTAGACCCTTCCTTATATACCAATGTATCTAAAAAATGTACCTGGGAGGTTGAATGGGTAAGGGTAAATTTCAATTCCGGGTATATCCCATTAATTTCACCCCAGAACTCTTCCAATCCCCGTAAACCACCATCCCATATAACAAAGATATCATCAATATATCGCCACCAGGCTCTGACATGGCGCCAGAGGTTGGAATTGTACACAAACTTGTCCTCAAGTACCGCCATGTAGATGTTAGCATACGTGGGGGCCACATTGGACCCCATGGCGGTACCCCTCAACTGCAGGAAGTAATTATCCCCAAAGAGGAAATAATTCCTCCTGAGGATGAACTCCAGCAGCGAGAGGACAAGCCGTGCACACTCTGGGGCCATGTCAGAGCCCGATAGCGTAGAGGATACCGCTTCCAGACCCTTCTCATGTTCAATTGAGGTATATAACGATACCACATCAAATGAGGCCAGAATGGTAGACTCAGAGACCACCAGCTCACTGATTTTATCAAGAAAGTCATCAGTATCCTTAATATATGACCTCGCATTAATTGCAAAGGGGCGAAGCACCTTGTCCAAGCAAATCGCAGTCTTGTTAAACAGTGAACCTCTACCGGACACAATCGGCCTGCCCGGCGGGTTAAACAAGTCTTTGTGGATCTTAGGTAATGTATATATCACAGGCACCACCGGAGAGTCCACTATCAAATATTCAGACAACTTAAGGTCAATGAGTCCCATGGACAGGGAGTCACTGACCATAAGTTGTAGTTCCCTCTGGAACCGAGTGGTAGGGTTGCAAGACAGCTTCTCATATACCAAATGATCCCTTAGCTGTCGTTGTATTTCAGCCTTGTACTTGAGGGTGTCCATCACAACCACCGCCCCACCTTTATCCGCCGGCTTGATAGTCAAGGCAGCATTCCTAGCCAGTGTGTCCATAGTTGATTTCTCCAATACAGTCATATTATATCTAGACCTAGGTCTGAAGGTAGTCCTTATTTTATCAATGTCCCTCTGGGCAAGCTCAATATAGGACTCCACAAAGTGGTTCCTATTTGGTGGCTGAAATTTACTTTTATTATAGAGTCCTACCTCCTGTAAAGAAAAAGCACCAATAGACTCCTCGGTCACCACATTACTCTCAGTCACTTTATCGGAGAAAAATGATGAAAGTCTCAATCTCCTAAAAAATGCCTGCAAATCAACTTCAATACCAAACCAGTCTGGATTATTGGTGGGGCAGAAGGACAAACCCTTAGATAACACTTTAATTTCAATTTCTGATAGTGTAACAGATGAAATATTTACCACCAGCTGGTCGTCCATCACTGGTTGTCCCTCATGTTCCTCGTTTTCATTGTGGTGTTCCGCATCTGGCGCTGTTCTTTCGACGATCCCTTGTTTCCTGTGCTTCCGACCCCCTCGGCGGCCTCGCCTCCTGGAGTGGTCTTGTCCACCCTTTCCTTCCCTAAAAAATGGGACGCTCTGTTGCTGCTCCCTGCCACAGATTCATCCGTAGAGTCAGACTCAGCTGTTGTGAAACCGAAGTTGGACTGCTTCCTTCCTTGCTGTCTTTTATGTCTTCTTGAGGTCACAAATCTACCCCGTCCACCTCCGGATTGTTGATTGGATCTCATCTGCCACGAGAAGACTCGGCCCACACGGTAGTCCTCAGCATCCCGAAACCACTTATTTCTCTTAGTGGTCTCGATGTCAGCTCTAAATTTCACAAGATTCTCCTCGATCTTAACTTTCAAAGGACCCCAGACCAGTGCTGTCAGTTGTCTCTTGATTTGTTCCTCCAGATCAAGTACGTTCTTTTTAATCAACTCCATCTCCCTTTTCAGGAATTCGATGTTTAACAGCATTATATCAAACGCATATTTGTTGGAGATTGATTCAAACTTCATACAAAATTGCACATTGTCCGGTAACAGAGTCGGTCTCAAATGTGGCCGTAATCCCCTCGGGATCCTTCTAGCTCTAAAATATTCAGTCAAAGTCAAAACATGGAGTTCCAGAGAGATAAGTCTCCTCTCATTCTCCCATTTTTTCCGGAGCATGTCCGAGGTTGGTGTGCTCAAGAAGGTCGAGTCCATATTTGTGCCAGATAAAATGCGTGCGGCGTCATCATCAGTATATGAAAAAATCATGGCATTTTCTAGATCACCCACCTCTAGATTAGCAGTAGCCTCCATATCTATGTTCAGGGTGCAAGTCAGTCTAGGTTCCAACAGTCCACAAGAAAGCAAAGCAGGCTGACAGCACTCACTGTTTACTGGGGCGCTCGTTCCACATCCAGGGAACCGTCTTGGATATCATCAGACCAAAAAATATATAGTGAACAGCGCTCCATCCAGGTGTAAAAGTCTTCAAAACAAACTTTATTTAAGCCATGGTAAAATAGCGACGTTTCGACCACAACATGGTCTTTATCAAGCATACAATAAGATACACAGGGCTGTCTTAAGTAGTGTGGGTGCCACACAGTGCACCAATCACCACTCAGTACCGCCCATTCCATACAATTAGCAGATAACATGTAAAAAACAAACATCAGTGGTATATATACATAATCAATCACAGAAAATATCCATATAGTGTATAGAACTTACCAAACCTTAACACAGTTGTGCATTGATCTTCACGTATTTATTCATGATCAGTCAGCTGTCCTTTTCTATTTACACCATCACCATGGGGACAGATTGGGGTGCCTGTGATATCGGATATAGGGATTGGTTGCTATCTTCTTTGGCGCCATGAATTTACATTGGACGGCGTGGTACACCTTAGGATTGCCGGGGGACGGTCTGTCCCCATGGTGATGGTGTAAATAGAAAAGGACAGCTGACTGATCATGAATAAATACGTGAAGATCAATGCACAACTGTGTTAAGGTTTGGTAAGTTCTATACACTATATGGATATTTTCTGTGATTGATTATGTATATATACCACTGATGTTTGTTTTTTACATGTTATCTGCTAATTGTATGGAATGGGCGGTACTGAGTGGTGATTGGTGCACTGTGTGGCACCCACACTACTTAAGACAGCCCTGTGTATCTTATTGTATGCTTGATAAAGACCATGTTGTGGTCGAAACGTCGCTATTTTACCATGGCTTAAATAAAGTTTGTTTTGAAGACTTTTACACCTGGATGGAGCGCTGTTCACTATATATTTTTTGGTCTGATGATATCCAAGACGGTTCCCTGGATGTGGAACGAGCGCCCCAGTAAACAGTGAGTGCTGTCAGCCTGCTTTGCTTTCTTGTGGACTGTTGGAACCTAGACTGACTTGCACCCTGAACATAGATATGGAGGCTACTGCTAATCTAGAGGTGGGTGATCTAGAAAATGCCATGATTTTTTCATATACTGATGATGACGCCGCACGCATTTTATCTGGCACAAATATGGACTCGACCTTCTTGAGCACACCAACCTCGGACATGCTCCGGAAAAAATGGGAGAATGAGAGGAGGAGACTTATCTCTCTGAAACTCCATGTTTTGACTTTGACTGAATATTTTAGAGCTAGAAGGATCCCGAGGGGATTACGGCCACATTTGAGACCGACTCTGTTACCGGACAATGTGCAATTTTGTATGAAGTTTGAATCAATCTCCAACAAATATGCGTTTGATATAATGCTGTTAAACATCGAATTCCTGAAAAGGGAGATGGAGTTGATTAAAAAGAACGTACTTGATCTGGAGGAACAAATCAAGAGACAACTGACAGCACTGGTCTGGGGTCCTTTGAAAGTTAAGATCGAGGAGAATCTTGTGAAATTTAGAGCTGACATCGAGACCACTAAGAGAAATAAGTGGTTTCGGGATGCTGAGGACTACCGTGTGGGCCGAGTCTTCTCGTGGCAGATGAGATCCAATCAACAATCCGGAGGTGGACGGGGTAGATTTGTGACCTCAAGAAGACATAAAAGACAGCAAGGAAGGAAGCAGTCCAACTTCGGTTTCACAACAGCTGAGTCTGACTCTACGGATGAATCTGTTGCAGGGAGCAGCAACAGAGCATCCCATTTTTTAGGGAAGGAAAGGGTGGACAAGACCACTCCAGGAGGCGAGGCCGCCGAGGGGGTCGGAAGCACAGGAAACAAGGGATCGTCGAAAGAACAGCGCCAGATGCGGAACACCACAATGAAAACGAGGAACATGAGGGACAACCAGTGATGGACGACCAGCTGGTGGTAAATATTTCATCTGTTACACTATCAGAAATTGAAATTAAAGTGTTATCTAAGGGTTTGTCCTTCTGCCCCACCAATAGTCCAGACTGGTTTGGTATTGAAGTTGATTTGCAGGCATTTTTTAGGAGATTGAGACTTTCATCATTTTTCTCCGATAAAGTGACTGAGAGTAATGTGGTGACCGAGGAGTCTATTGGTGCTTTTTCTTTACAGGAGGTAGGACTCTATAATAAAAGTAAATTTCAGCCACCAAATAGGAACCACTTTGTGGAGTCCTATATTGAGCTTGCCCAGAGGGACATTGATAAAATAAGGACTACCTTCAGACCTAGGTCTAGATATAATATGACTGTATTGGAGAAAACAACTATGGACACACTGGCTAGGAATGCTGCCTTGACTATCAAGCCGGCGGATAAAGGTGGGGCGGTGGTTGTGATGGACACCCTCAAGTACAAGGCTGAAATACAACGACAGCTAAGGGATCATTTGGTATATGAGAAGCTGTCTTGCAACCCTACCACTCGGTTCCAGAGGGAACTACAACTTATGGTCAGTGACTCCCTGTCCATGGGACTCATTGACCTTAAGTTGTCTGAATATTTGATAGTGGACTCTCCGGTGGTGCCTGTGATATATACATTACCTAAGATCCACAAAGACTTGTTTAACCCGCCGGGCAGGCCGATTGTGTCCGGTAGAGGTTTACTGTTTAACAAGACTGCGATTTTCTTGGACAAGGTGCTTCGCCCCTTCGCCATTAATGCGAGGTCATATATTAAGGATACTGATGACTTTCTTGATAAAATCAGTGAGCTGGTTGTCTCTGAGTCTACCATTCTGGCCTCATTTGATGTGGTATGGTTATATACCTCAATTGAACATGAGAAGGGTCTGGAAGCGGTATCCTCTACGCTATCGGGCTCTGACATGGCCCCAGAGTGTGCACGGCTTGTCCTCTCGCTGCTGGAGTTCATCCTCAGGAGGAATTATTTCCTCTTTGGGGATGATTACTTCCTGCAGTTGAGGGGTACCACCATGGGGTCCAATGTGGCCCCCACATATGCTAACATCTACATGGCGGTACTTGAGGACAAGTTCGTGTACAATTCCAACCTCTGGCGCCATGTCAGAGCCTGGTGGCGATATATTGATGATATCTTTGTTATATGGGATGGTGGTTTACGGGGATTGGAAGAGTTCTGGGGTGAAATTAATGGGATATACCTGGAATTGAAATTTACCCTTACCCATTCAACCTCCCAGGTACATTTTTTAGATACATTGGTATATAAGGAAGGGTCTACATTGAGGACGGACATTTATGTCAAGGAGACAGACAGAAATAGCCTTCTGCTATTTAACAGTGATCATCCTAGGAAGATGGTCAGTTCCCTACCGTGGAGTCAATTGTTGCGGGTGAGGCGGATTGTGTCAGACGAGGAAAGGGTGGATTTGCGATTGGAGGAGATGTGCTCCAAATTTTTGAGGAGAGGATACCCAAGAGTGGAGGTTAATAGGTACAAGGCTAGGGCTCGCGATCTCTCACGTACGAGCATTCGAAATATGGCATCTAATAGACAATCTGGTGAACGTATTCCTTTTGTGTCCACATACAACTCTGCTAGTAAACAGATTGGTTCAGTCTTGAAAAAACATTGGGCACTCCTACAACGGGGGCTTCCCTCGGTTGTGGGTTTTAAAGCCCTTCCAATGATGTCGTTTAGGAGAGGTCGGAACTTAAGAGATAGGCTGGTGAATTCCGACATCGGCACTGAGAAGACCACTACTCAACGTCTATTGAGCGCAGCCAGACATGGGAATTTTCCATGCTTGAGCTGCGCTTGTTGCAACAATATGCTGAAGGGTGAGTTCCTTTATCACCCCCACATGGGTAAAAAGATATTTTTGAAAGAGAGATATACCTGTTTGTCGAGCTATGTGGTGTATATGCTTGTGTGCCCATGTGGCTTGACATACGTGGGTGAGACCACGATGGAGGTGAAGAATCGTATTAGTAAGCATAAGAGCACCATAAGGACGAGCCTGACAGATCTACCGGTTCCTAGGCACTTTATAGAGAAAAGACACTCTGTGAATCAATTGAGATTTAGGGTCATTGATAGTGTCCCTGTGCTAAGGAGAGGTGGAGATAGGGTACAAATGCTAAAAACAAAAGAGATGAGGTGGATTTATACATTGGGGTCTCTGCAGCCTAAGGGTCTGAACTTAGACTTTAACCTACTTTCTTGTGCCTGATGTGCCTTAGACTTTGTGATGCGGCTGTTTTATCGGTATGTGCTTGTTTTTAAATTTGTGGGTTTGCACATTTTTGATAATACCTGGTTTTATTTTGAATTTTTCAGGTTACCCAGTGACAGTCGGTGGCTGGATGGATTGGTCAAATTTGGATCATGTTTATTCTATAATGATAATAAATGGATATTTATATATTTGAGCTCCTTTTTGCTGGCCGACTGTCGGTACTGTGAAAATGCATATTTTTTATGATGATGGGTATTCTTCCAATGCCTTAGAGTGCTTTTGTTTGGTCTGTTCTCTACCCCCTTTTTCTGGTTTATGTGATGGGGATTGGTGTTTCTGATAGAGGGGTGTACCCTCCGAGATGCTGGGTTTGTGCTGCTATGCGCTTGCGTGGTTTGGTTTCCTTTTTTAGGGCTTAACGCGCAAGCGCTTTAGCTCCTTCACACTGATGATAGAGACGTCCCATGGTCCTTTAGTTGGGTATGGGCGCCTGCGCGGATGGAGAGGGCGGGCCAGCACTGTGGTCATGCGATGCGGCTTCGGCCGTGCGTTGTGCGCATGCGCTCTCTTCCGGCGCCCTGTTAGGGGAGGTCCGGTGGTTGACGCGTGCGCACTGTGACAGGGTTCGAGCGGCAGTCGCGGTCACGTGATGTTGGCTCGCTGGCTTCCTCCTGCGATGGCGCCACGTGATGACGTTGTATGGTGAGTCCCAGGAGACCCGGCAGTATAACCCCGGTATGGGGACCTGCATCTATGTTAGATTCCCTGTGATTGGTACAGATTGGGGTGCCTGTGATATCGGATATAGGGATTGGTTGCTATCTTCTTTGGCGCCATGAATTTACATTGGACGGCGTGGTACACCTTAGGATTGCCGGGGGACGGTCTGTCCCCATGGTGATGGTGTAAATAGAAAAGGACAGCTGACTGATCATGAATAAATACATGAAGATCAATGCACAACTGTGTTAAGGTTTGGTAAGTTCTATACACTATATGGATATTTTCTGTGATTGATTATGTATATATACCACTGATGTTTGTTTTTTACATGTTATCTGCTAATTGTATGGAATGGGCGGTACTGAGTGGTGATTGGTGCACTGTGTGGCACCCACACTACTTAAGACAGCCCTGTGTATCTTATTGTATGCTTGATAAAGACCATGTTGTTGTCGAAACGTCGCTATTTTACCATGGCTTAAATAAAGTTTGTTTTGAAGACTTTTACACCTGGATGGAGCGCTGTTCACTATATATTTTTTGGTGACAGACTACATGTCTTGCCCTCTTGCTGTACTCCCAGACGGCTCTTCCCCTTTCAAGTTTTGGGTCTCAAAGCTGGATACATGGCCAGAGCTAAGCCAGTATGCATTGGAGGTGCTGGCTTGCCCTGCGGCTAGTGTATTATCGGAACGCGTCTTTAGTGCTGCAGGTGGTGTACTAACTGACCGTCGCATGCGACTATCCTCCGATAACTTTGACCGGCTTACTTTCCTGAAAATGAACCAGGCCTGGATCTCGCAGGAATTTGCCACTCCTCTTCCTGATTAAATAATTAGGTGACTGTCTACAGTATCCAGGTCTCCTGTTGTGTTCATCTTTCTACCACCTGAACTTTAATTCCTGGGCTCCAACACCGCCAGTTGAGGCTCAGAAGTGCCGTCTGCACAGTCAAAACATACGACCCAGTGTTATTGGGTGTCAGTAATGTCAGCTGATCCCCAGCTGTGTAGCCGGCAATGTGTCCTGCGACCGCCACGCTGACACAACAACTGAAATGTAAGGGAACCTGTCCCCCCCCCCCCAGGCGTTTGTTACTGAAAGAGCCACCTTGTGCAGCAGTAATGCTGCACAAGGAAACGGTAGCTATTTTTGTTCAGCTCCTTGCACACGCAGAACTTAACACTTATAAAATGTGTCCACTGATATGGTAAAACCGTCCCGGAGGTGGGACTTTCCTTCGTAATATGACGCAGCACAGCCGTCATTCCTACCCCCTTGGCGCCGTGCCCCGGCTCCTCAGCGTTGTTTGATTCTGTCCCGAAGCCTGCGCTGTTATGTTATCCCTTGGCCAGGCACACTTAGCGCTGCCCCTCTTCTGACATCATTTGGTGTCAACCTGACTGCGCCTGTGCGTCGGCGCTGGCCAAAATCCCGCCTCGCAGTGTCTTCTGATTTAATCACACTGCTTGCCTGGGATCCATGGGCATACGCATTGCATATCTTCACCTCCGCCTCTCACTCATCTCCCTTCGCCTTCTTCAGACTGTGCGCCGTCAGCTGATCCCTAATAGCATGCCACGGCCGTGACACCGCACAGTCTGAAGAAGCCGGAGGGAGGGGAGTGAGAGGCGAGGATATGCACTGCGCATGGCCACGGATCCCAGGCCCACAGTGGGATTACATTAGACGACACTGCGAGGCGGGATCTCGGCCAGCGCGGATGCACAGGCGCAGCCAGACTGACAACAAATGATGTCAGAAGATGGGCAGCGCTAAGTGTGCCTGGCCAAGGGATAACATAACAGCGCAGGCTTCGGGACAGAATCAAACAACGCTGAGGAGCCGGGGCACGGCGCCAAGGGGGTAGGAATGACGGCTGTGCTGCGTCATTTTACGAAGGAAAGTCCCACCTCCGGGACGGTCTCACGGTATCAGGGGACACATTTTATAAGTGTTTAGTTCTGTGTTTGCAAGGAGCATAATGAAAAGAGCCACCTTTTCCTTTTGCATCCATTGTGCTGCACAAGCTGGCTCGTTCAGCTACAAACGCCTTGGGGGGGGGGTTAAAGGTTCCCTTTCGACTTTCTCCAATCAGGCTTCCGCCTACACTGTGTTCCTCTGCTCCTCCTGCTGTCCCTGGGCTCCAACACCGCTAGTTGTTGTCCGGAAGTCCAACACAAAACTCACAAAAATTAATAACGTCTACTTGCAGCCGAGAGCACAGATTTATTATGTCTCTCCCAGTATTTCTGTCTACACATGTGAGACAGTATAGGATACTCCCCAAAACATAAAAAACCAGAGAACAGAGTATATAGATCCCAAAACGCATTTTACTTATAAAATATATAATTTTTTATTATTAAATCAAAACAGTAACACTCGAATGAGACAATAATATAAATACATCTGTTACAAGATAAGTGAGAAGGAGGAACCAGATGACAGTGGCGAAGCAGGTAGAGAACATATAACATCACGGGAATTGCTGACATAAAGTTCGTGGTAACTAGGCATTTATGTACTGGTTATTTGAAGACATCATTAATTAAATAGGACAAAGTGCAATAGTGCCAGCCTATATCAATAGGTAAAGTGTCACAGTGCACCTTTAGGCTGAATCCCTCATACTAACAGTAGCAATAGCAGCTTACCCATCAAAATACAAATGTCTCAATTGATTACATAGGGTAAAGTGCAATAGTGCCAACCTATGTCTGCAGATAAAGTGTCACAGTGCACCTTAAACTGGATACCTCGTACTAGCCATAACAGTAGCAGTTTACCCATCAAATTCCAGATGTCTCAAACCGCTCCACTCACCGCCCCTTAACGCACGTTTCGCAATTTCGCTTTTTCAAAAGGGGTTTAGTAGTAACGCACTCTCCCACGAGTTAAAATAGGGCGCTTACCGGAAGTGTCACTCAGCATAACGGCGCATGCGGACCCAGGACTCAGCTCCCTCGTTCCCGGCGGTCGTCAGAGCAGCGCACACACAGGGCGGAAATCCGCTCAATGACGTCACGTTGTGTGTGCGCGGCATATGGTGATAACGAATGAAGAAAAAAGGGGGACCAGCGCACTACCAATGAGGTCAATAATGCACGGGGTGCGAAAGAGATGGTATACAACCATAACAACACAAAAGAGAAAAAGCACCACTCTATAAGAATCGCACACCACTAATAAATAATGAAAAAAAGGGGAAACTTTTATTGATACACATGTTAAAAACAGTTAAAATGGCATAATGCCGTGAATACCCCACTGGCCCGCCACAGAATTACAATCAGTAAGCAAATACATATGGCACACAATTGCCCTATCAGAGCCGGTAATCAATACAATACAATGCTAGGTGTCCGTGCTTTAGTTGGTAATAAAAATGGCGCAAACAAGATATAACGATCCCCTCATGGAAATAAAAAACAAGGAACAGTAGCACCTAGTAGGGAAATAGAAATGTGCCCCTAGTGCCCGAAACGGCATAGGGTCCAAAGCATACTATGCCCCCAGTCAAGTGGCCGACATGCTGCAAGGTTCTAAATAACCAATATATGGTAATAATGAAGTATAGAAAGACCCTAAAACCCTGGTATAATTACCACAGCAGAAGGTGCTGCCAAAACATATGCTGCAGGCAGAATGCCCAAGGTGCCAGGAGATCAATGAGAGGGACCAAGCGCCGCAGGCAGGGCACAACGTGGGGAGCAAGCCCAACGCGTGTCGCCGTCACCAAGGACGGCTTCGTCAGGGGAAGGTGCAGACAGGACGATCAATTCAAGTTTAAATACCTTATCAAGTGGTCAGGACGTGAGTGGAACACGCTGGGAGCCCGGACCAGGAAATGACGTGGACAGGAAGAGAGACGTAAGTACTGGCAGACGTCTCTGCCAGCACTACACAATGCGCATGCGTCGGAGCCATCCAACGCTGCGCATCGTGTGCAGAATATATGAGCCACAGTAGTTATTTAACAGGGACATGAAAAGAAGATGTTCGGCGCTGCGCATATAAACCAGGGGAAGTAGCCTGATGTACTCATGGAGCAAAATGCGTAAGACTGACACTAACTGACTAACTAAATAAGTACATGAGTAGAAAAAAATGACAACAGATATGATAGGGGGATGACAACAAAAAAGTGACACATAAAGGAAAACACACCAGGGAAAAAGAGAAATTACACAGGGAAAAGTATATATAATGATCTAATGGTAAAGACCCCTCATGAAGGGAGCTAATGAAGGCAACCTTGCAAAAATAAGTGGCTGTGCATAACCAATGACCATCAAGGAGCCCCTTGATAAAGCCAATGCATCAAGTACTGAGGCAGTACGCGCACCATTGGAAGAAAAAAGTATCTAAAAAATACAAAGGTGAACAGGCAGCCCAGCCGATAGACAGGAAAAAAGCATTTTAGAACGTGAGTCCAACAAGTATAATACAGAGCTCTCATGGAAACAGAAGAAGGTAAGTATGCATGTAAGCAATTTAATATGAACGAGCAGTTTGTAATGATCTGTGATCAGCCAGTTCCTGACGTGTTACTGATTCTTCAAAGATTCACTTAATTCATTGACGTAGACGTAACATATGACGAAAACGAAGAGCATCTCTAATGAGGTACAAGGCATAGATATATGTCCCAATCCATAGGTAACAAGAAGGATAGAGGCTCAGTCCAGTGGCACCTAGCAAAGGAATCTGGAACAAAAAGATCATAAATTAGCTTTAACCCAAAAAACCTGTATAAAGCAGATCCTCATTAATACCAGAAGGGACCGTGGATCGCAATGAAAAAATCCAACGTGCCTCGGCTTGCAGGAGCCTATTCTCCAGAGACCCACCTCTGCCAGAGCCACAAACCCGCTCTAATCCCACAATTCTAGCACCTGAATATTTACCCGCATGGCATGATAGAAAGTGAGCTGCCACTGTAGTGAGTACTTTGCCCTTACAGGAGTCGGCCATTGCAGTACTAATTGTAGAAAAATGTTTTTGTATACGCCGGCGTAGCTCCTGAGATGTTTGCCCCACATACACAAGTGGGCAGGGGCAAATGAGGGCATAAATCACATTTGATGTTTTACAATTAACATAGTTCTTCAAAATGTGTTTGCTCTGGTCCAAGGGATTACAAAAGTTATCCTTAACAGGATACATGTGTGGGCAGACATTACAGTCACCGCAAGGAAAAGATCCCTTTAGCGAAAAACCCCTGTTTAATTTGACCGTTGGCCGCGTATAGTGACTTCTAGTAAGGATGTCACGTAAACTAGGGGCTCTCCTCGCGGTTACCAAGGGACGCTCACTAACTACCTGTGCTGTTGCAAAGTCAGTCGTGAGGATACCCCAATGTGCCTGCAATATCTGCCTTACCTTGGACCAATGCGTCGTATACTCAGTAATAAAACGAACGGATTTGTCCGGTGCCCTCTTTCTTGATTCCAAAAGGGAGACCTGGGACTGCCTCTTCGCTCTTTGATATGCTTGGGAAATGCATTTGTTGGGGTACGTCCGTTTCTTAAACCTCCTGGTTAGATCTTGTGCTTCACGATAGAAGTCCTCGTCATAAGTGCAATTCCTCCTTGTCCTAAGAAATTGCCCAACAGGAATACCCCTTTTCAAATGGAAAGGATGGAAACTCCGGAATTCCAGGAGACTGTTTGTAGCTGTGGGCTTCCGATACAGGCAAGTAGACAGAGCACCTTCCTGGCACATCACATTGAGGTCCAGAAAGCTCACTGAGGAGGAAGAGCACGAGGAGGTAAGGAAGATGTTCAATAAATTATCATTGAGAAAGTTAATAAAGCTATCAAGTTCATCCAAGGAGCCCGTCCAAATGAAGAACACGTCGTCGATGTATCTAAGCCAGCATCGTACCTTGGAATGAAACCATGCGGACTTATAGACGACAGTGGACTCCCACCACCCCAAGAACAGGTTTGCCAGGGCTGGGGCACAGCGTGCCCCCATGGCGACGCCGGACACTTGTAAATAAAAATTCCTGTCAAAAAGAAAAAAGTTGTGTCTAAGGATGAAATCAAGAAGATCAATAATGAAGGAATCATGTAGCCTGTTGGAGTTGTGTTGTAAATCAAGAAAGAACAACACTGCTTGCAAGCCATGTTCATGATCGATATTCGAATACAGAGATTCGACATCACAGGTCACCATGATCTCACCTTGAGCCAAAGTAATGTCTTGCAAAGATGAAATGAAATGAGATGAATCTTTGATAAATGACGGAAGCTCCAGTACAAGTGGCTGCAAAAAAAAGTCAACATAAGTACAGGCTTTCTCACACAGACTCCCAATGCTGGAAACAATGGGACGTCCGGGAGGGCAACGTATGTTCTTGTGCACTTTGGGTAGCATGTAGAACGTAGATGTAATAGGATATTTAACCCAAATGAAGTCCCGTTCGCCTGTATTGATGATGCCAAGATCAAAGGCCTTATCAATAAGAGTTCTAAGCTTAGCCGAAAAAACGCCTGTAGGGTCAGAGGGAAGTCTGCGGTATGACTTTGGATTATCCAGTTGCCTATGTGCTTCTTTGGTATATAAATCATGAGGCCAAAGCACAATATTACCGCCTTTATCGGCTTCACGTATGATAAAATCCTTATTGGCCTTTAGATGGAATAATGCACGTTTTTCTTGTGCAGTTAAATTGTCAACATAGGGTAATTTGCTAGGCAACTCCATAATATCTTTTTTGGCCATTTCGAAGAAAATTCTTACAGCTGGTACTATCGAAAAAGGCGGAGAAATACGGGACTTATTCCTGTAAGGAAATTTAGACCTACCCGTATCTTCCTCTCCTTCATGCAGCAAATCCATAAGGTCCTGAAAGACTCTCTGTTCGGTCTGATCAGAAAATGGAGTAATATAAGATTTATTATGAAGAACCTGTAACACAATTTTCCTACAAAACAAAAAAAGATCCTTGATTAAGGTGAATTTATCCATCTGTGGAACCGGTGAAAATGTTAGGCCTTTAGAAAGGACCGAACTCTCGTGTGCCGACAAAATATGGTTAGACAAGTTGATAATTTGTAAGGCATCTCCTTGGTCACACTCACCTATAGTCGCCATATTAGCGGAAGTCATTTCCGCTGATATCTCCGTGGGTTGCGCCGCGGTGGCTTGTAATTGCACTCCCTGGTTGTCCGTATGGCGTCGCCTCTTGCGTCCTCGCCTGGTCCTGGGTCGACTTCGCTTTCGGCCGATGACAAAAAATCACTTGAGGTATGCCCATCAGTAGGTGGAGACTGTCTCCCTATATTCTGGCCCCTTTGTCTATGATTGGTGCCTCGACGTCTATTGCCTTGATGTGTCCAGGAAAATGCAACCTTCTCGTCAAAGTCAGCATATGGTGATAACCACCCAGGAGTCCCGGATCACAGAATCCAAGGTGCGCACGCGCACAGCCGAAAACCCGCCCTCCGGAGACCATGAAAGCAGCCATTTTTCAGGTGATCTAATATCGGTATCTATCATATGCAGGAGTCTACAGCTCACACCTACCAAAAGTCGTCACTAGCTCTTTATATCAGACCACAACCAACATCAATATTCAGGATGTTAAATGAAGTATAGTACAAAGTGCACCGCATCTCAAAAACACCAATAGATCCAACGCACACCACTGTTACATGGTACCCATAAACTACCTGTGAAAGGGGTCGCATCCCACCATGGAAAAAACCATGGGAGATACCTAATTGCAATAATACTGCGATAAAAATCATTATGACCCACAACCATACCAGAGTAAATCCCATTATATACATTGGAGGGCATTGGAGAAAATCAAGGAAGGTCAGAGTACACTGCACTTTAACATAATAAAGAGTATAAAATAACACATGTGAACATTAATAATGTTTTACACAAATAGCATTACTCCATACAGGAAGGGATCAGAGTATATTACACTTTGACATAATAAAGAGTATAAGGTAACATATGTAAACATTAATAATGTGTTACACAAATAGCATTACTCCATACAAAGGTGGAAAACATCTATCCGATATAATTCTTGCTTGGCAACAGGCCTCCAGGGGTCCAGTGAATAATTGTATGATATACTGTCTTGCGGCAGCGTCCCATATATAAATAGGAATTGATAGGATCCGTGGGGGTGTCAGGGGTGGCAATCTTAAACAAACGCTTGCACAACGTGAATGCAGGTGGATTGTCACCCTAGACACCATGTCCCCCAAGGGACTTAATGAACAACTAAGTTTTGTTCCATTTTTGTGAGATTTGTGGTTGTTGGTTTGGTGGGAGGCTGTACTCCGCCATTGCTTCGTCCTCTTTCTTACTACTGTATATTATTCAGTGGGTGTCCTCTCTCCAGATGATTCTCCTCTATCTGTTTTTAATTTTTTGGTCTAATATGTGTGTTTCTCTTGTTTTAGTTATTTATATATGGGACGCTGCCGCAAGACAGTATATCATACAATTATTCACTGGACCCCTGGAGGCCTGTTGCCAAGCAAGAATTATATCGGATAGATGTTTTCCACCTTTGTATGGAGTGATGCTATTTGTGTAACACATTATTAATGTTTACATATGTTACCTTATACTCTTTATTATGTCAAAGTGTAATATACTCTGATCCCTTCCTGTATGGAGTAATGCTATTTGTGTAAAACATTATTAATGTTCACATGTGTTATTTTATACTCTTTATTATGTTAAAGTGCAGTGTACTCTGACCTTCCTTGATTTTCTCCAATGCCCTCCAATGTATATAATGGGATGTACTCTGGTATGGTTGTGGGTCATAATGATTTTTATCGCAGTATTATTGCAATTAGGTATCTCCCATGGTTTTTTCCATGGTGGGATGCGACCCCTTTCACAGGTGGTTTATGGGTACCATGTAACAGTGGTGTGCGTTGGATCTATTGGTGTTTTTGAGATGCGGTGCACTTTGTACTATACTTCATTTAACATCCTGAATATTGATGTTGGTTGTGGTCTGATATAAAGAGCTAGTGATGACTTTTGGTAGGTGTGAGCTGTAGACTCCTGCATATGATAGATACCGATATTAGATCACCTGAAAAATGGCTGCTTTCATGGTCTCCGGAGGGCGGGTTTTCGGCTGTGCGCGTGCGCACCTTGGATTCTGTGATCCGGAACTCCTGGGTGGTTATCACCATATGCCGCGCACACACAACGTGACGTCATTGAGCTTATTTCCGCCCTGTGTGTGCGCTGCTCTGACGACCGCCGGGAACGAGGGTGCTGAGTCCTGGGTCCGCATGCGCCGTTATGCCGAGTGACACTTCCGGTAAGCGCCCTATATTAACTCGTGGGAGAGTGTGTTACTACTAAACCCCTTTTGAAAAAGCTAAATTGCGAAACGTGCGTTAAGGGGCGGTGAGTGGAGCGGTTTGAGACATCTGGAATTTGATGGGTAAACTGCTACTGTTATGGCTAGTACGAGGTATCCAGTTTAAGGTGCACTGTGACACTTTATCTGCAGACATAGGTTGGCACTATTGCACTTTACCCTATGTAATCAATTGAGACATTTGTATTTTGATGGGTAAGCTGCTATTGCTACTGTTAGTATGAGGGATTCAGCCTAAAGGTGCACTGTGACACTTTACCTATTGATATAGGCTGGCACTATTGCACTTTGTCCTATTTAATTAATGATGTCTTCAAATAACCAGTACATAAATGCCTAGTTACCACGAACTTTATGTCAGCAATTCCCGTGATGTTATATGTTCTCTACCTGCTTCGCCACTGTCATCTGGTTCCTCCTTCTCACTTATCTTGTAACAGATGTATTTATATTATTGTCTCATTCGAGTGTTACTGTTTTGATTTAATAATAAAAAATTATATATTTTATAAGTAAAATGCGTTTTGGGATCTATATACTCCGTTCTCTGTTTTTTTTTGTTTTTTTTTGTTTTTTTTTGTCCGGAAGTGCTGTCCGCACAGTCAACTGTCGCTCCTCTGTTATTGGGGTTCATTAACGTCAGCTGTTCCCCAGCTGTGTGTGTGGCAATCCCTCCTCTCTCTTCCACCTCCTCCTCCTTCTGTCCCTGGGCTCCAACAGCGCTAGTTGTTGTCCGGAAGTGCTGTCCGCACAGTCAACAGTCGCTCCTCTGTTATTGGGGTTCAGTAACGTCAGCTGTTCCCCAGCTGTGTGTGTGGCAATCCCTCCTCTCTCCTCCACCTCCTCCTCCTCCTTCTGTCCCTGGGCTCCAGCACCGCTAGTTGTTGTCCGGAAGTGCTGTCCGCACAGTACACAGTCGCTCCTCTGTTATTGGGGTTCAGTAACGTCAGCTGTTCCCCAGCTGTGTGTGTGGCAATCCCTCCTCTCTCCTCCACCTCCTCCTCCTTCTGTCCCTGGGCTCCAACACCGCTAGTTGTTGTCCGGAAGTGCTGTCCGCACAGTCAATAGTTGCTCCTCTGTTATTGGGGTTCAGTAACGTCAGCTGTTCCCCAGCTGTGTGTGTGGCAATCCCTCCTCTCTCCTCCACCTCCTCCTCCTCCTTCAGTCCCTGGGCTCCAACACCGCTAGTTGTTGTCCGGAAGTGCTGTCCGCAGTCAACAGTCGCTCCTCTGTTATTGGGGTTCAGTAACGTCAGCTGTTCCCCAGCTGTGTGTGTGGCAATCCCTCCTCTCTCCTCCACCTCCTCCTCCTTCTGTCCCTGGGCTCCAACACCGCTAGTTGTTGTCCAGAAGTGCTATCCACACAGTCAACAGTCGCTCCTCTGTTATTGGGGTTCAGTAACGTCAGCTGTTCCCCAGCTGTGTGTGTGGCAATCCCTCCTCTCTCCTCCACCTCCTCCTCCTCCTTCTGTCCCTGGGCTCCAACACCGCTAGTTGTTGTCCGGAAGTGCTGTCCGCACAGTCCACAGTCGCTCCTCTGTTATTGGGGTTCAGTAACGTCAGCTGTTCCCCAGCTGTGTGTGTGGCAATCCCTCCTCTCTCCTCCACCTCCTCCTCCTTCTGTCCCTGGGCTCCAACACCGCTAGTTGTTGCCTGGAAGTGCTGTCTGCACAGAGCCAAACACCACGCCAATGTGTTAGTGGGGTTCAGTAATGCCTGCTGCTCCCCTGCTGTGTATACGGCAACGTGTCATGTGACCGCCACGCAGGCACAACAACTTAAAGTTAAGGGAACCTGTACCCCCCCCCCAGGCATTTGTTACTGAAAGAGCCACCTTGTGCAGCAGTAATGATGCAAAAGGAAAAAGTGCCTCTTTTCGTGGTGCTCCTTGCACATGCTGAACCTAACACTTATGAAATGTGTCCCCTCACACCGTTAAACCGTCCGGTAGGTGGAACTTTCATTTGTCATGTGACGCAGCACAGCCGTCATTCTTACCCCCTTGGCGCCGTGCGCCGCCTCCTCAGCGTTGTTTGAATCTGTCCCGGAGCCTGCGCTGTTATGTTAGCCCTTGGCCAGGCACACTTAGCGCTGTGTTATGACCCCAATGGCGAGGGTCTCAGAGGAACGTGGAAGTCTGCAGAATACAAAAATCCAGCTCATAGGGCAGTGGTAACTGGGTTGACCATATATCTACTCCTAACGCCAACACTAGAAGTAGCCGGGGATCATTCCTACGTTGATTCTAGATGACACGCGCCAGCCGGAGAATCTAGCTACCCCTAGTAGAGGAAAACAAAGACCTTTCTTGCCTCCAGAGAAGGGGACCCCAAAGCTGGATAGAAGCCCCCCACAAATAATGACGGTGAGGTAAGAGGAAATGACAAACACAGAAATGAACCAGGTTTAGCACAGAGAGGCCCGCTTACTGATAGCAGAATAAAGAAAGGTAACTTATATGGTCAACAAAAACCCTATCAAAATCCACACTGGAAATTCAAGAACCCCCGAACCGTCTAACGGTCCGGGGGGAGAACACCAGCCCCCTAGAGCTTCCAGCAAAGGTCAGGATATAGATTAGGAACAAGCTGGACAAAAATACAAAACCAAAACAAATAGCAAAAAGCAAAGGCAGACTTAGCTGATATAACTGGAACCAGGATCAGTAGACAAGAGCACAGCAGACTAGCTCTGATAACTACGTTGCCAGGCATTGAACTGAAGGTCCAGGGAGCTTATATAGCAACACCCCTAACTAACGACCCAGGTGCGGATAAAAGGAATGACAGAAAAACCAGAGTCAAAAAACTAGTAACCACTAGAGGGAGCAAAAAGCAAATTCACAACAGTACCCCCCCCTTAGTGAGGGGTCACCGAACCCTCACCACGACCACCAGGGCGATCAGGATGAGCGGCATGAAAGGCACGAACTAAATCGGCCGCATGAACATCAGAGGCGACCACCCAGGAATTATCCTCCTGACCATAGCCCTTCCACTTGACCAGGTACTGAAGCCTCCGCCTGGAGAGGCGAGAATCCAAGATCTTCTCTACCACGTACTCCAACTCGCCCTCAACCAACACCGGAGCAGGAGGCTCAGCAGAAGGAACTACAGGCACAATGTACCGCCGCAACAAGGACCTATGAAATACATTGTGAATAGCAAACGACACAGGAAGATCCAGACGAAAAGATACAGGATTAAGGATTTCCAATATCTTGTAAGGCCCAATAAAACGAGGTTTAAATTTGGGAGAGGAGACCTTCATAGGAACAAAGCGGGAAGAAAGCCATACCAAATCCCCAACGCGTAGTCGGGGACCCACACCGCGGCGGCGGTTGGCAAAGCGCTGAGCCTTCTCCTGTGACAACTTCAAGTTGTCCACCACATGATTCCAGATCTGCTGCAACCTATCCACCACAGAATCCACCCCAGGACAGTCAGAAGGCTCCACATGACCCGAAGAAAAGCGAGGATGGAAACCAGAGTTGCAGAAAAAAGGCGAAACCAAGGTGGCGGAACTAGCCCGATTATTAAGGGCAAACTCAGCCAACGGCAAGAATGTCACCCAATCGTCCTGATCAGCAGAGACAAAACACCTCAAATAAGCCTCCAAAGTCTGATTGGTTCGCTCCGTCTGTCCATTAGTCTGAGGATGGAAAGCAGACGAAAACGACAAATCAATGCCCATCCTACTACAAAAGGATCGCCAGAACCTGGAAACGAACTGGGATCCTCTGTCTGACACAATATTCTCAGGGATGCCGTGCAAACGAACCACGTTCTGGAAAAACACAGGAACCAGATCGGAAGAGGAAGGCAGCTTAGGCAAAGGAACCAAATGGACCATCTTGGAGAAGCGATCACATATCACCCAGATAACGGACATGCCCTGAGATAGCGGAAGATCAGAAATGAAATCCATGGAGATATGTGTCCAAGGTCTCTTCGGGACAGGCAAGGGCAAGAGCAAACCGCTGGCACGAGAACAGCAAGGCTTAGCTCGAGCACAAGTCCCACAGGACTGCACAAATGACCGCACATCCCTTGACAAGGAAGGCCACCAAAAGGACCTGGCCACCAGATCTCTGGTGCCAAAAATTCCCGGGTGACCTGCCAACACCGAGGAATGAACCTCGGAAATGACTCTGCTGGTCCACTTATCCGGGACAAACAGTCTGTCAGGTGGACAAGACTCAGGCCTATCAGCCTGAAATCTCTGCAACACACGTCGCAGATCCGGAGAAATAGCTGACAAGATAACTCCATCTTTAAGAATACCAACAGGATCAGCGACTCCAGGAGCATCAGGCACAAAGCTCCTAGAAAGAGCATCGGCCTTCACATTCTTTGAACCTGGTAAATACGAGACAACAAAATCAAAGCGGGAGAAAAACAATGACCAGCGGGCCTGTCTTGGATTAAGGCGTTTAGCAGACTCGAGATACATCAGATTTTTGTGATCAGTCAAGACCACCACACGATGCTTAGCACCCTCGAGCCAATGACGCCACTCCTCAAATGCCCATTTCATGGCCAACAACTCCCGATTGCCCACATCATAATTTCGCTCGGCAGGCGAAAACTTCCTAGAGAAAAAGGCACAAGGTTTCATAACAGAGCAACCAGGGCCTCTCTGCAACAAAACGGCCCCTGCCCCAATCTCCGAAGCATCCACCTCAACCTGAAAGGGAAGTGAGACGTCAGGCTGGCACAAAACAGGCGCCGAAGTAAACCGGCGTTTCAACTCCTGGAAAGCCTCCACGGCAGCAGGAGCCCAGTTAGCTACATCGGAGCCCTTCTTGGTCATATCCGTCAAAGGTTTCACAATGCTAGAAAAATTAGCGATAAAACGACGGTAGAAGTTAGCAAAGCCCAAGAACTTCTGAAGACTCTTAACTGACGAGGGCTGAGTCCAATCAAGAATAGCTCGGACCTTGACTGGGTCCATCTCCACAGCAGAAGGGGAAAAAATGAACCCCAAAAAGGGAACCTTCTGTACACCAAAGAGACACTTTGAGCCCTTGACAAACAAAGAATTTTCACGCAAAATTTTAAAGACCAACCTGACCTGCTCCACATGCGAATCCCAATTATCAGAAAAAACCAAAATATCATCCAGATAAACAATCAAAAATTTATCCAGATACTTCCGGAAAATGTCATGCATAAAGGACTGAAAAACTGAAGGCGCATTGGAGAGCCCAAAAGGCATCACCAAGTACTCAAAATGACCTTCGGGCGTATTGAATGCGGTTTTCCATTCATCACCTTGCTTAATGCGCACAAGGTTGTACGCACCACGAAGGTCTATCTTGGTGAACCACTTGGCACCCTTAATCCGGGCAAACAAGTCAGACAACAGCGGTAAAGGATACTGAAATTTGACAGTGATCTTATTTAAAAGCCGATAATCAATACAAGGTCTCAAAGATCCGTCCTTTTTTGCCACAAAAAAGAATCCCGCACCAAGAGGGGAAGAAGACGGACGAATATGTCCTTTCTCCAGAGACTCCTTGATATATGAACGCATAGCGGTATGTTCAGGTACCGACAGATTAAACAGTCTTCCCTTAGGAAATTTACTGCCTGGGATCAAATCTATAGCACAGTCACAGTCCCTATGAGGAGGCAGTGCACTGGACTCAGACTCACTGAAGACATCCTGATAATCAGACAAATACTCCGGAACTTCCGAAGGCGTAGAAGAAGCAATAGACACAGGCAAGGAATCCCCATGAATACCACGACAGCCCCAACTTGAGACTGACATAGCCTTCCAGTCCAGGACTGGATTATGGGTCTGTAACCATGGCAGCCCTAAAACAACCAAATCATGCATTTTATGTAAAACCAGGAAACGTATCACCTCGCGGTGTTCAGGAGTCATGCACATGGTAACCTGTGTCCAATACTGCGGTTTATTTGCTGCCAATGGTGTAGCATCAATACCCCTAAGAGGAATAGGATTTTCTAATGGTTCAAGAGTAAAACCACAGCGCTTAGCAAATGAGAGATCCATGAGACTCAGGGCAGCACCTGAATCTACAAACGCCATGACAGGATAAGATGACAGTGAGCAAATCAAAGTTACAGACAGAATAAATTTAGGTTGCAAATTACCAACGATGACAGGACTAACAACCTTAGCTATACGTTTAGAGCATGCTGAGATAACATGTGTAGAATCACCACAGTAGTAGCACAAGCCATTCCGGCGTCTATGAATTTTCCGCTCATTTCTAGTCAGGATTCTATCACATTGCATTAAATCAGGTGTCTGTTCAGACAACACCATGAGGGAATTTGCGGTTTTGCGCTCCCGCAACCGCCGGTCAATTTGAATAGCCAGTGCCATAGTATCATTCAGACCTGTGGGAATGGGAAAACCCACCATAACATTCTTAATGGCTTCAGAAAGGCCATTTCTAAAATTAGCGGCCAGTGCACACTCGTTCCAATGTGTCAGCACGGACCATTTCCGAAATTTTTGGCAATACACTTCAGCCTCGTCCTGCCCCTGAGACATAGCCAGCAAGGCCTTTTCTGCCTGAATCTCAAGATTGGGTTCCTCATAAAGTAAACCGAGCGCCAGAAAAAACGCATCAAGATCAGCCAATGCCGGATCTCCTGGCGCCAGCGAAAAAGCCCAATCCTGAGGGTCGCCCCGTAAGAACGAAATAACAATTTTTACTTGCTGAGCAGAATCTCCAGATGAACAGGGTCTCAGGGACAAAAACAATTTACAATTATTCACGAAATTCCTAAACTTAAACCTGTCTCCGGAAAACAGTTCAGGAATCGGTATTTTAGGTTCTGACCTAGGATTTCTGATAACATAGTCTTGTATGCCCTGCACACGAGTAGCCAGCTGGTCCACACTTGTAATCAAGGTCTGGACATTCATGTCTGCAGCAAGCATAGCCACTCTGAGGTAAAGGGGAAGAAGAAAAAAAAAACTCAGAATCTTCTTTCTTATAATCCCTCTTCTGCAATGCATTAAACATTTAATACTGGCCTGGCAAACTGTTATGACCCCAATGGCGAGGGTCTCAGAGGAACGTGGAAGTCTGCAGAATACAAAAATCCAGCTCATAGGGCAGTGGTAACTGGGTTGACCATATATCTACTCCTAACGCCAACACTAGAAGTAGCCGGGGATCATTCCTACGTTGATTCTAGATGACACGCGCCAGCCGGAGAATCTAGCTACCCCTAGTAGAGGAAAACAAAGACCTTTCTTGCCTCCAGAGAAGGGGACCCCAAAGCTGGATAGAAGCCCCCCACAAATAATGACGGTGAGGTAAGAGGAAATGACAAACACAGAAATGAACCAGGTTTAGCACAGAGAGGCCCGCTTACTGATAGCAGAATAAAGAAAGGTAACTTATATGGTCAACAAAAACCCTATCAAAATCCACACTGGAAATTCAAGAACCCCCGAACCGTCTAACGGTCCGGGGGGAGAACACCAGCCCCCTAGAGCTTCCAGCAAAGGTCAGGATATAGATTAGGAACAAGCTGGACAAAAATACAAAACCAAAACAAATAGCAAAAAGCAAAGGCAGACTTAGCTGATATAACTGGAACCAGGATCAGTAGACAAGAGCACAGCAGACTAGCTCTGATAACTACGTTGCCAGGCATTGAACTGAAGGTCCAGGGAGCTTATATAGCAACACCCCTAACTAACGACCCAGGTGCGGATAAAAGGAATGACAGAAAAACCAGAGTCAAAAAACTAGTAACCACTAGAGGGAGCAAAAAGCAAATTCACAACAGCGCTGCCCGTCTTCTGACATTATTTGGTGTCAGGCTGGCTGCGCCTGTGCGGCCGCGCTGGACGAGATCCCGCCTCGTAGTGTCTTCTGATTTAATCCCACTGCGGGCCTGTGATCCATGGACATGTGCAGTGCATATCTTAACCTCCGCCTCTCACTCATCTCCCTACGCCTTCTTCAGACTGTGCAACGTCAGCTGATCCCTAATAGCATGCCACGGCCGTGATGCCGCACAGTCTGAAGAAGCCGTAGGGAGGGGAGTGAGATGCGAGGATATGCACTGCTCATGCCCATGGATCACAGGTCCGCAGAGTGATTACATTAGATGACAAAACGAGGCGGGATCTTGGCCAGCGCGGCCGCACAGGCGCAGCCAGCCTGACACCAAATGATGTCAGAAGACGGGCAGCGCAAAATGTGTGCATGGCCAAGGGCTAACATAACAGCGCAGGCTCTGGGACAGATTCAAACAACGCTGAGGAGGCGGCGCACGGCGCCAAGGGGGTAAGAATGACGGCTGTGCTGCATCACATGACAAATGAAAGTTCCACCTACCGGACGGTTTTACGGTGTGAGGGGACACATTTCATAAGTGTCAAGTTCAGCGTTTGCAAGGACCATAATTAAAAGAGCTAAGTTTACCTTTTTCAGCATTAGTGCTGTACAAGATGGCTCTTTCAGCTACAAACGCCTTGGGGGGGGGTTAAAGGTCCCCTTTCAACTTGCTCCAGTGCAGGCTTCGGCCTACACTCTGCTCTTCCTGCTGACCCTGGGCTCTAACACCGCCAGTTGGCGCCCGGAAGTGCTAGCTGCACAGAGCAAAACACCAGCCAATGTGTCAGTGGGGTTCAGCACCGCCAGCTGTTCCCTGCTGTGTAGCTGGCAACGTGTCCTGCAAAAGCCACGCAGACACAAAGCTGCCTCCAGTGCAGGCTTCGGCCTACACTCTGCTCCCTCTACTCCTCCTGCTGACCCTGGGCTCTAACACCACCAGTTGGGGCCCAGAAGTGCTGGCTGCACAGAGCCAAACACCTCGCCAATGTGTCAGTGGGGTTCAGCAACGCCAGCTGTTCCCATGCTGTGTAGCCGGCATCGTGTCCTGCAAAAGCCACGCAGACACAAAAACTGAAATTGAAGGGAACCTGTCCCCCCTCCCCCAGGTGTTTGTATGTTTTACAGCCACCTTGTACAGCAGTAATGCTGCATGTGTGCAAGGTGGCTCATAAACTTATTCTCCTTGCACACGTGGAACGGAACACGTCTACAATGTGTCCCCTGAGACCATTAAAACGTCCCTGAGGTGTGACTTTCCTTTGTAATGACACGCAGCGACCCCCTTGGTAGTGCAGCCCTTCTTCTGACATCATTGTTTGGCTGGCTGCGCCTCTGCGGCCGCCCTGCCCGACACAACGCCCCTCGGTGTCTTATTTATTTTGACTGCGAGGGTGTGATTGACGGGCATGAGCAGTGCATATCTTCGCCAGGCTGTCACTCAGCTCCTTCCACCTTCTTCAGACTGTGCGGCTTCATGGCCGTGGCATGCGATAAGGGATCAGCTGACGCCGCACAGTCTGTAGCAGGTGTAAGGACACGAGCGAGAGGCGAACATATGTACTGCGCCAGGCCATGAATCCCAGCCCCGCAGTGTGAAACACTGTAAAGACACTGCGGGGCTGGGATTCATGGGCATCGCGAACCGCACCGGCCGACATGAAATTATGTCAGAAGACGGGCAGCGCATGGCCAAGGGATAACGCAACAACGCAGACTCCTGTACAGCCAAATGCGATGCTCAGGAGGCCGCGCCAAGCACCAAGGTGGTATTTTTGCCAGCTGTGCTGCGTCTCATTACGAAGGGAACTCCCGCCTCCAAGACAGATTGACTGTATAAGGGCAAAAATGTTGTACGTGTTTCATTCAGCTTGTGCAAGGAACAAAATTAAAAGAGCAACCTTTGATTTGTGCAGCACTACTGCTGCATAAGGTGTGGCTCTTCTAGTTTGTAACACCTGAGGGGGGGTTAAAGGTTACCTTTAAAATTGGTTCAATTAGGCTTCGGCCTACACTCTGCTCCCCCTGCAGAGCCTGGGCTCTAAGACCGCCAGTTGGTGCCCCGAAGTGCTGGCTGCACAGAGAAAAACACCCGCCAATGTGTCAGTGGGTTTCAGCACCGCCAGCTGTTCCCTTGTTGTGTAGCCGGCAACGTGTCCTGCAACAGCCACGCAGACAGAAAGCTGCCGCCAGTGCAGGCTTCGGCCTACACTCTGCTCCCTCTCCTCCTGCTGACCCTGGGCTCTAACACCGCCAGTTGCTGCCCGGTACTGCTAGCTGCACAGAGAAAAACACCCGCCAATGTGTCAGTGGGGTTCAGCACCGCCAGCTGTTCCCCTGCTGTGTAGCCGGCAACGTGTCCTGCAAATGCCACGCAGACACAACAGACCTACAAATGCCTCCAGTGCAGGCTTCGGCCTACACTCTGCTCCCCCTGCTGACCCTTTGCTCCAACACCGCTAGTTGGGGCTCTAGGAAGACAAGCTTGAATAGTTCCCCATCCTGGTTCCAGTACCGTCAGCTGGTTCCCGGCAGAGCCTTTGACTTAGGTGCCTCACTCTGGGTATCCGAGTTCCACTAACGTCAGGTGCTCCTTGGTAGTGCTTTCAGGCACGGGTACCTCCTGCTTAGTAACCGGGTTCCAGTAACGTCAGCTGGTCCTCGGTAGTTCCATTGGCTCTTGGACCTTCGGCTACCCATCCGGGTTCCAGTAGCGTCAGCTGGTTCTCGGCAGTGTCTTTTGCTCTTATACCTTCTGCTCCCCATCCTGGTTCCAGTACCGTCAGCTGGTTCCGGGCAGAGCCTTTGGCTTAGGTGCCTCCCACTGGGTATCCGAGTTCCACCAACGTCAGGTGGTCCTTGGTAGTGCTTTCAGGCACAGGTACCTCCTGCTTAGTAACCGGGTTCCAGTAACATCAGCTGGTCCTCGGTAGTTCCATTGGCTCTTGGACCTTCGGCTACCCATCCGGGTTCCAGTAGCGTCAGCTGGTTCTCGGCAGTGTCTTTTGCACTTGTACCTTCTGCTCCCCATCCTGGTTCCAGTACCGTCAGCTGGTTCCGGGCAGAGCCTTTGGCTTACGTGCCTCCCTCTGGGTATCCGAGTTCCACCAACGTCAGGTGGTCCTTGGTAGTGCTTTCAGGCACAGGTACCTCCTGCTTAGTAACCGGGTTCCAGTAACGTCAGCTGGTCCTCGGTAGTTCCATTGGCTCTTGGACCTTCGGGTAGCCATCCGAGTTCCAGTTCCATCAGCTGTTTCTCGGCATTTTCTCAGCCTTCTTGTACCTTCTGCTACATTTCCAAGTTCAAGACCCTAAAGACGACGACCCGGAGGACCACCCCTAAGATGACGACGACACCAGAGACGACAACCACTGAGATGACGACGACCCTGGAGACGATGACCCTGAAGACCACCCCGATGACGACGACCCCGGAGACGACGACCCTGGAGACGACGACCCTGGAGATGACGACGACATGGGAGACCGAGAAGCAGAAGAACAAGAGGCTGCAGAACAAAGAGCAGAAGAACATTAAGCATAACACTAAATATCAAAGCAAAAGATATTATCTAAATTATAAGCAGAAGAAGACTTAGCAGTGTATGGGGGTGAGTCCGTTCCTCCTCGTGGTGCCCCTGGATAAAGCCTGATGCTGCAGGCCAAACTGAACGCGGACAAATCTAACTCTTTTGTGACAGGCAGAACGGAAGGTGTAATCTTCAAACTTTTATAGATAACAACTACGGGAATGCCTGTCACAAATAAGAATATGATGAAGAACTTGAATATGAAGAAGAATAAGAGTTAAATAAAAGGAATATGAACAATGTAAAAAAAAAATTATAGGTAGAAGATGAAGAAGATGAATAAGGTGAAGAAGAAGTTGATGTCAAAGATGCTGATGATGATGAAGAAGAAAGTGTGGGAGAAGTAAAAAAAAGGGTGAAGGGCGTGGAAGTAGTGAAACATCAATATCTGACAAAATTAAAAAAATCTTAACATAGTCAATATCTTTGTAACTCCGAACGTCTTAAAAAAAAATTAAAATTCCTGCTATTCTATTTGATTGGGCTAAACTTCTATGCCTTTAATGTCTCCGCCACGTCCCCCAATACATCCTACATTATTCTTAGTTGCTTTCCTTCATGTAGAATGAACTTACAAGGAAAGAAAGGGTGTATTTTAGTTCCGATATTTTCGTCCCATTGACTTGCATTGGGATCGGGTATCGGAATCGGCGAGATCCGATACTTTGACGGTATCGGCCGATACTTTCCGATACCGATACTTTCCGATATCGGAAGGTATCGCTCAACACTAGTTGTGTGATAAAGATTTTGGTGGGTGCTCCAGTTGTCAGAAGGATATTCCAAGATAAATTAACAGATGGTCGTCATGAATGATGATAAAAAGCAAAGTTTTATTAAAAAGTTTTTCAGGTGGTGTACCAATGGTTCTGAGGCGCCCAAGGGTCCTGGTGGTCGCAGTGGTATTGCTTTCCTCTTGGGGAGAGTGATGCTATGTTTGGAGGCAAAGAAGGATAACTGCATCCAGGTATTACAAACATGCAACACATTTCACACTCCAGACCACCAGGGGGAGCTTCTGCTCTAATTTATTAGGTCACTCCCCATATATATATAACTGGTAGTATGTAGGGAAAGTTAGTTAGTTCCTGGCAGAGCTCCAGACAGGAGTTCTGTTAGAACGTTCCAGACCAAAGTCTGAGGAGGATGGAAGGTTAAAGGAGCTGTGCATGCCCTCAGAGCTGCAGCTCCCAGAATGAGACATTCATAAGGCAGAACTGTATTGCAGCGAGCATAAAGGAAGTCAGAGCAAAGGAGAGGTTACCAGAAGGGGACCAGCCCTACATAGGCTGCCTCCTTCTGAGGCGCAGAAGCCCAGTAGCTGGAACACCGAGGGAGTAAGGACCTTTATGCTTTGCTCCAAAGACCGGCAGGACAGCTAATTGCAGGTTACCTGTCCGCACCTATACCCAGGTGGCACGGTGGCACCCCTCAGAGGCCAGGGCATGATAGAGTCCCTATAAACAGCCTCAAGCCACCAATCATACGGGATTTGTCCTATCTGACTACGGGGGACAGATAGAGAGACACCACATCTGTGAGACCCTTATGTGAAGCCATAGGCAGTAAGGGACTACACCACTACAGTGCAAAGGAAGGCTATTGATTTCCACCTGGACAAAGGGGACTCTGGACTTGCCTCCAAACCGGCCGGACTCTGCCTGCCCTGTGGTCTGGTGCTCTGGACTGTGGACGCTGAAGTCATCAGTAAAAGGTATAGAGACTGCAACCTTGTGTCCTCGTTCTTTTCTGCGCCTCTCACCATCCACCATCTACACACTGGGAATCCCTGGGGATATACTTCACCTGTGGGAAGGTATACCATCTAGCTGCCATAACATCACCCCAGCGGACCCCTTAAAGCAGCATCAGTCTCCCTGACCGAATAACACAGGTGGAGTCACGAACACAAACTTTATCCCTTAAAAGACCTTTCTCTTTAATACGGACGTCCCAGGGCCACGGACCGGGTCAGCCACTGTGACATCCCCCTGTGAACCACAGAACCCGATACCAAGTACCCCATGGCCCCATGGGGGCGATCCAGTACCACAGCTGACAATTCTAAAATATTTTAAAATAAAAAAAAAATAAGGCTGCTGTCACACTAGCAGTATTTGGTCAGTATTTTACATCAGTATTTGTAAGTAGTGTTGAGCGATACCTTCCGATACTCAAAGGTATCGGTATCGGATGGTATCGGCCGATATCCAAAAAATATCGGATATCGCCGATACCGATACCCGATACCAATGCAAGTCAATGGGACACAAGTATCGGAAGGTATCCTGGATGGTTCCCAGGGTCTGAAGGAGAGGAAACTCTCCTTCAGGCCCTGGGATCCATATTCATGTAAAAAATAAAGAATTAAAATAAAAAATATGGATATACTCACTCGTCCGGCGGCCCCTGGACCTTACCAATGTAACCGGCAGCCTCCGTTCCTAAGAATGAGGAGTGAAGGACCTTCGATGACGTCGCGGCTTGTGATTGGTCGCATGACCTCTCATGTGACCGCTCACACGACCAATCACAAGCCGCGACGTCATCGCAGGTCCTAAACTCACTGCATTCTTAGGAACGGAGGCTGCCGGTTACATCGGTAAGGTCCAGGGGTCGCCGGACGGGTGAGTATATCCATATTTTTTATTTTAATTCTTTATTTTTTACATGAATATGGATCCCAGGGCCTGAAGGAGAGTTTCCTCTCCTCCAGACCCTGGGAACCATACACTGGGAACTTCCGATTTGGAATTCCGATACAGCAAATATCGGCTGATACCCGATACTTGCGGTATCGGAATGCTCAACACTATTTGTAAGCCAAAACCAGGAGTGGGTGATAATTACAGGAGTGGTGCATATGTTTCTATTATACTTTTCCTCTAATTGTTCCACTCCTGGTTTTGGTTACAAGTACTGATGTAAAATACTGACCAAACACTACTAGTGTGACAGCAGCCTAAGGAAAACAAGGCATTTTGGCTATTATAGCCTTCATCAGGTGTCAGAGGTTATATACCCCATGGAGGTTATTTATATGCTTCCCTACTCCAATGGTCTCCGAAAGCAAGAGACCGATCATCACAAACCCTCTGTATATGTTTGAAATCAAACTAATGTATAAATGTATAGGTATGAACATCTCTTGTAAAGATAGAGTTACTCAAAATCATTCGTCTCACAATATACATAAAATTCATTCTTCTGAAGAGGACTAAAATGTAATTGCAGGAAAAAAGTGATCGCCATATAATTCATCAAAGAATTGTTAGACTATATCCTCGTACAATTCTCTGAAAAGATGCGCATGCGCTGCTGCTGTCACGCGGGACCGTCCTCTTCCTGGCATCAGATGTGACTGTGACTACCGCTTGGCTTCATTCGGGTGGAAAGCATGTGTTCTATCGCAACCGGAAGTGGGAGGTCCTTTTCCAGCTGTGACGTTCAAGCGCTGGATGCGCCGTTATCTTCTTGGCACCTAACATTTTGTGAATAAATGGACATTTAGGGGTGGGTTTTTAGCTACACATAGCACGGCGTCACTGCTATATCACATGGTTTTGAGACCATATCCTGATTGGCTCGCAGTCTTTTAAATAGACATCCTGCCTCTCTCACGATACACACCCCCGGAAGAAGAATTGGCGAAACGTGCGCTGGGGTGGGAGACATGGCTAACTCATGGCTTACCACTGAGGTAAAAACTACAAATATGCACTTTGCTTCTTGGTCCGTTCCTTTCCTGTCAGCTCAGAATGTCATTCTGTTTACACGGAGGCACTTTATGATTGATCATTGTTGTTCCACTTAGACAGATTTTACATATATTCTTTGTCTGCCCTATTGGGTGTATTTTCTTCTGCCTAAGATGTATGTCAAGGCGAAATAAGGACATTTTCATACATTAATTGCCATTTATTTTTCCGTATGGAATATATTCAGGCATGTGCTCTTTTGGTGCTTCTGTATGCATAATTTATGTATGGAACCATTTAGGACTCACAAAATTGTAAACCTCTTGTGATTAGTGGTAGCCGCTGTTTTGCTCTTTCTTTGGAATGAGACATTCTTTCACTTGTATTTATATGTTTAATAAAATGAACTTGCAATATACATTCCTTTTCCTTTTCATTGTTTGAGAGGGCATGTTGATCATATTATACTATGTGAGGCTGCATTATACTATATGAGGCTGCATTATACTATATGGAGCTGCATTATATCATTTGGGGGTTGCATTATACTATATGGGTCTGCATTATACTCTATGGGGGCTGCATTATACTCTTATTAGACAGCATTATACTATATGTGGCTGGTTCATACTCTATGGGCCGGCATTATACTCTATAATGCTACATTATACTTTATGGTGCTGCATTGTACTCTTTTGGGGCTGCATTATACTTTATGGGGCTGCGTCATACAATATAGGGCCTGCATTATACTATATGAGGGCTGCATTATACTCTATGAGGCTGCATTATACTATATGGGGCTGTATAATACAATATGGGGCCTGAATTATACTATATGGGGCTGTATAATACAATATGGGGCCTGCATTATACTATATGGGGCCTGAACTATTCTCTTTGAGGCTGAATTATACACTGTGGGGGCTGCATTATACTCTATGGGGGCTGCATTATATTTTATCAAGGACTACCGGGAGCGCATTATACTCTGTGCACTATATGGGGGCTACATTTTACTGTATTGAGGACTATGGAGAGTATATTAAACTCTAAGGAGAACAGTCAGGAATGTATTTTACTATATGGAAGACTATTGGGCACATTACAGAATGTGGAGGACTATGGGGCACATTATGTTTTATTATATAAATAACTATGGGGTGTATTATACTATGTGGAGGACTATAGGGTGCATTATACTAAATGAGCAAAATGCTGCTTAGCTTATTCATTGAGTGATTGGATTGTTTATGCCAGAACAGAAATCACTGTTCTCAGCAGCACATCACTCAGTGAAAACTGCAAATGTGCTGCAGAAAACATGATACTGTATGGGGACAGATTTCTCTACTAGTGATCATTCTGTGCCCATTATTCTTCCTCAGCCTATAATATCAATATTGTTGCTCATGCTTGTTTAACGGCCTGAACACAGAGCATGAAAATACAATAGAAATATTTCTGTGTGATGGGGCCCCAAATGCTAACATGTTGCACCATTTTAAACTCTCACCCTGGGCCCCACTTTTTCTAAAACTGGCCCCGCTCATAGGATCTACTGAACGGTAAGTGACCTCATATTTAGGGTAATGAATAGACCTGTGTAAACAATACTGAATTTTCCTTGATATAATTTAAACCCAGCCTCATAGGGAGGAACTTGTGGGTTTTCATATTTCATTTGTAACGCACGAGGAATTGCAATAAGTTCCTAATTGAGGTGGTATACGATGTTAGTCTTTTTCACTTTTAATAGATTTTAACCCCATGTTTAATAATTTGGCAACAACAGCACTGAACGTTTCCACACTTACACAAATGATATTTTATCTAATAAATTTTCCTCTTAACAATATTTTGCCTCTATGAAACATTATGGTAGGTCTATGTGGAATAATTTGTTTCAATATGGAGACTTTATGGAGAAGGTACCAATGCTTATTCAGAATGCAACAGATTCATTTATTGCCCCTATTGTATTTAGTTATGAAGCTAAATCTCCATCTTGATGTGTCTGTTACAGTCTTTGATTTTTTTCTGGAGCTATCAAGAAATTCCCTCTGAGTAAGATGGGGATTATTTTGGTAAGCCAGTTGTACCAGTTTAGGATATCCCTTTTCTTTAAATCTTGAATATAAAATTGCTGTGATTTCTGTGTATAATCTTTAGTAGATGTGCAATTACGTCTAAAACGTCTAAATTGGTTAACTGGTATATTTTTTTCCACTTACGATAGTGTAAACGATGTAGCTTTTAGCATCCATGGATCTAAAGAGTGTTCTACTCATGATAGACCTGTCTATGGAAGATAATTCTAAATCTAAAAATATATTTTTTCATTGGAGGTGTGTGCAGTAAAGGTGAGCCCCCAACAGTTCTTATTGAGCTCCAATATGACATTGATACTTCCCTTTCAGTACCCCTCCAAATAATGAATAGATCATCAATGAACAGATTGTAGTAAACGATGATGGTACTTTATTGTTCTGACGAGATAGGTGACAGGGACTTGAATCATCCGATGAACGGACTGGCAAAACTGGGGGCGACACAAGGCCCCATCACAAGTGGCAAGATTGCATTGCAAATGCGCAAACTATGGAGGACACCTACTCAAATTCACAAAAATATTATGGACAGCGGGGAAGGATGGGGTGAAGAAAAGAAGACAAAACACCACCCACTGGACTGGACACCGGGCATTTACATAGCCCGCCAATTTGAGGTGACAGATTCCCTTTAAGGTTCACAGCTCTTTGAAGTGCAGTCACTTCCCCATCACACAACGTGTTATGGCTCTCTCACCCCTGTTGAAACCCTGCCCACTGCAGGAAGGTCCATTTGCCAATTTACACAGGCCTATGACTGAAGTTATTACGAGGTTATGATCCTCAACACAACAGGGCTGCACTCATGCAGCAGAAGCTACAACCTCTATGAGCACTGTCATCATCAAACAGTAGCGTGCTCTGGATGGCAAGTAAAAGAAGCTGTATGGGACGTCATTGGCCCAGCTATCTCTATGTACGATTTCAGAGACGCTCATAAATACTCCCCTGCAGAGATCCAGTAAGAGCATGCCTCCATTTTCTTATACTGCATAAAAGAGGACATTTCACCACCTTTTGTTTTATGTTGAACTAGACATGAATTATAATAGTGGAAGAAAATCCTTTTTTTTACAATGGGAGGAAATGCACGTCTCCAGTGAAAACTATCTGACAACACCCACTTGGACTTAAAGTTAACTCATTAGGTGCCAAATATTATGATTGCTAATATCTCCGCAAGGGAGAGGCAAAATAAAAAAAATTATTATTCCATTATGCAGTCATTATTACATGGTGTGTCCAGTTCAACATGACGTTTTTGGTGAAAGGTCATTTTTAAGTAAAAGCGGCATTGGTAACTCTTGATCTCTCCTATACTCTATGTTCATGAGATTACATTGATTGATCTCATCATCCTTTATTATTTCCTGCCCTCTACTGGCAACTGTGTTGAACTGTTACTATGTGCACGTGTGGTAATGTAAACTACATCACAATAGAATAGAGGGATTTATTGATTAAAATGGACAATCCAGGAAACAAATACGCATTTTTAGCACTGGGCCCGCCTCTCATATCTAAGAATTTTTGGATTTTGGATTCATGTGCACAGCTAAGACTGACGGACATGTCACCATTGTGATTTGCATCTCTTATTCATCCTAGACAAGATTCCAGCATCTCATTCTGTAACTCTACTTTCATTTTAGTTTTTATGTGAAATATTGCTGAGTTTAAGGTTTTCACTGGCGAGCTGGGGTATGGAGGAACAGGAGGAAGACTCATACAGGCTACAGCAATGATTGCGACTGTCAAAACTTCAACAAATTAATCTTCCTGACTCTTTTATGAAGGGCAATCATTGCTATCTTCAAATCATTACACAAGTGACCACTTTCCTGCTACATCAGAGCCCTGAGATGACTCTACCCTGCTCACAGTACTCTTTGCTATTTTCTAACTTTGGGGTCCATGAAGAACTTTTTTTAACCAGTCAAATTCACAGGAGAATTTCCTGTCACCACAAGCAAGGTTCTCTCCAGTTGCTAATATATTGGTTAGGTTTTGAGACTTTTTCAACCACAGAATTACAGAACTACAGAAACAATTACCAAATCCATAAGACATGACTTGTCTGAGATCAGTTGTCAATTTGACTCTCTGGAACAAAGTCAGATCTTACAACTGACAACTGACAAAGTTAACCAGAATTGCAGACTTGTCTCTAACTTTCAGGACCAACTCGAGATTGCCAAGATAAAGATAGAGAATTTTGAAAAGAGCTAATTGTTGGATCATGAGTCTCCCTGAAATAGTCACCGACATTGAAAGGAAGGTGAGTGACCTATTATAACCATGATTCCTAATATCGACTTTCAACATCTGGAGGTCAACAGAGCCCACATGTCCTTAACTGCTCTTTGAATGGATGGCACACCTTGATGTACTTGATATATAGTGATCAAACCTCATTTCTATTTTATCAAGTTGAGGGTAATGTAAGCAAGCAGAGAGAGGGCTTCATATTTCTATTGCAAGTCAGGAGATCTAGATTTTTGCAACCACTGCCCCTTGTACTATTGAAAGGAGCAGATCACTTAAGCCTCGTCTTCAAAGCTTATGAAAATGAAAAATTTGGGGTTAAAGCTAAAAGAATGTAATTTTTCCTTTTTTTTTCATTTAACTTTGCATTCATTAATGTGAAGCAAACTTCGTGAATGTGGTTCTGAATACTGTGAAGGGGTGCTGTTTTAAAATGCTATCACTTTGATTTCTGACATATAAGCTCCTCTGAATGACTTCAATTGTGAATAGCTAAAAAAAATATATATTTTTTGTAATTTTGTTGAAAAAAATTAAAATATGCTGCTGACACGAAAATCATCTGTGGGATCATGTAGATATCCATCCAGCACTCCCAAGTTGTCAGAAACCAGCACTCCGCTGCCTCCAATTGTCAAGACAATTATGGATTTGATTGGCAGTTGATGCATGATGCCATTGCAATGCTGCTGCAGTGCAGTATAGCATAACCTCCACCAGGGGATGCTGGTGAGGGAAGAGAAGTTTCACACACAGTGTAACACCACTGAGCATCAGCACAAGCGCCACCTGGTGGCGAAAGAGCGGTCAGACGAGGCAAGTCAGAAATAGTCAGGACAAGAAGTACCAGTGGTCACAGCAATACACGTGGTTAAATTTAAGCTAGAAGTCAGAGTCAGATGGGAGCAGAGATAACAGAGATGAGAGACAGTCAAACAGATCAGAAAATCCTGTGGGGTATTCTAAGGGATGCTATGCTGGAGTATCTGAAGAGGAATAACCTCATGACCCAATATCAGCACGGGTTTACTAGGGACCATTCCTGACAGACTAATCTGATCAAGTTCGATGAAGAGGTAAGTTCCGGACTAGACCAAGGGAACCCAGTGGACATAGTGTATATGGACTTTTCAAAAGCTTTTGATACGGTGCCACACAAAAGGTTGATACATCAAATGAGAATAATGGGGATAGGGGAAAATATGTGTCAGTGGGTTAAGAGCTGGCTCAGGGATAAGAAACAAAGGGTGGTAATTAATGGAGCACACTCGGACTGGGTCGCAGTTAGCAGTGGGGTACCACAGGGGTCAGTATTGGGCCCTCTTCTTTTTAACATATTTATTACTGACCTTGTACTGGGTATACAGAGCAGAATTTCAATATTTGCAGATGACACTAAACTCTGCAGGGTAATCAATACAGAGGAGGACAATTTTATATTACAGGATGATTTATGTAAACTAGACGCTTTGGCTGATAAATGGCAAATGAGCTTTAATGGGGTTAAATGTAAGGTCATGCACTTGGGTCGAAGTAATAAGATGTATAACTATATGCTTAATTCTAAAACTCTGGGAAAAGCCGTCAATGAAAAAGACCTGGGTGTATGGGTGGATGACAAACTCACATTTAGTGGCCAGTGTCAGGCAGCTGCTACAAAGGCAAATAAAATAATGGGATGCATTAAAAGAGGCATAGATGCTTATGAGGAGAACATAATTTAACTCTATACAAGTCACTAGTGCGACCACACTTAGAATACTGTGCACAGTTCTGGTCTCCGGTGTATAAGAAAGACACAGCTGAACTAGAACGAGTGCAGAGAAGAGCGACCAAGGTTATTAGAGGACTGGGGGGTCTGCCATACCAAGATAAGTTATTACACTTGGGGCTATTTAGTTTGGAAAAACGAAGGCTAAGGGGTGATCTTATTTTAATGTATAAATATATGAGGGGACAGTACAAAGACCTTTCTGATGATCTTTTTAATCATAGACTGGTGACAGGGACAAGGGGGCATCCTCTACGTCTGGAGGAAAGAAGGTTTAAGCATAATAACAGACGCAGATTCTTTACTGTAAGAGCAGTGAGACTATGGAACTCTCTGCCATATGATGTTGTAATGAGTGGTTCATTACTTAAATTTAAGAGGGGACTTGGATGCCTTTCTTGAAAAGTACAATGTTACAGATTATATATACTAGATTCCTTGATAGGGCGTTGATCCAGGGAACTAGTCTGATTGCCATATGTGGAGTCGGGAGGGAATTTTTTGCCACATGGGTTTTTTTTTTGCCTTCCTCAGGATCAACATGTTAGGTATGTTAGGTTAGGCTATGGGTTGAACTAGATGGACTTAAAGTCTTCCTTCAACCTTAATAACTATGTAGAAGACAAGCCGGGTCACATACCAAGAGGTCCAAAAACAGGGAGCGAATGCTAAGACAAGCAGGGAGGCAGGTAAGGGAAGTCACGGGAACAGAGTAAATGGGCAGAAGACAAAAACAAGGGGTCAGCTGCTCTAGCCTGGGAGCATGAACTATCGCAGACATAGGTCTGCAGGCACAGCAGACTGAAATTGCCGCACCGAACCCAAAACGAGGCAGAGAAGGCTAACCCCAGCATGACCAGACCGGGGGAGAATAACATGATACAAACCAGGGCCTGCATCATGACAGGCATTGCTTTCCCTACTAGGCCAGATACTGAGCTGCTCAAAGTGACCTTATAGTGTATACACCTCAGATTCCAACCCATGGAATACATACAGTGGGGAAAAAAGTATTTGATACCCTGATGATTTTACAAGTTTTCCCACTTACTAAGAATGGAGAGGTCTGTAATTTCACAGGTACACTTCAACTACAAAAGATAGTCTTAAACAGAATTCATATAATCACATTGTATTATTTGTACATAATAATTTGCATTTTATTGCAGGAAATAAATATTTTAGACAATAGAAAAAACAGAACTTAATATTTGGTACAGAAAAATTTATTTGCAATTACTCAAGTCAGACGTTTCCTGTAGTTTTTGGCCTAGCGGGAAAAGAAAAGTACTAGACGTGATGTCACAGAAATGATGTCAGATTTTTATGGAGAGAAGCTCTACTTTTAGGAAAATCATGCAAATCTACAGCGAACTGTGACTTCCAGGACGAACAATGATTATAATTCGCAAACTGTATTTATCTGATAAAAGTTACCCCACATACGTCAGATAAGGGTTGGTCAATGAAATGTGGCTAGATTCCAAAAAATTATTTAATCCTCAATTTTCAGGATATGTCTCCACCTGGAGGTTCCAGGTCAGAGATATTAATGCCATATTTCCTAACCTGTAAAGAAATGCAAGAGTGCAATAGGGTCTTTTCCATGTTAGAAGTAAGATGAATGAAAGTTAAAACCTATTGAGGTTGTGTGAGGCACAATATATAAAGGGCCTAGGGAGCAGATGCAGCAGCTTCCATAGAATATCAATAAAAGTAACCGGATTGGAAGTGTTTCTGCGCCATCTGGAATTAAGACGAGTTATAGTAGATAAATAGATAAAATTGCAGGTTTATTGTCAATGCTTTTCAGAGTCCACTGACTCCTTCCTCAGGACACGGTACAAAACTATGTTTGTATGGTTGTATCACTCTCTCCTGAAAGTAACATTCTGTTAAACTAGATGTTGCCAAATTAAAACTTTACTGGATGATTAACATGAATATTATCTTACTAAAGGACTCATACTGTACGAATTTATATGGAGCATTATAAGGGCCCATTTTACTGTATAGATTATTATATGAGGCCTATTATACTGTATGGAGAATTATATATGCCCATTATACTGTATAGAGCTTTATATGGGGCCTATTAGACTGTATGGGGCATTATATGGGGCCCATTATACTTTATGGGGCATTATATAGGCCCATTTTACTGTATGGAGCATTATAAAGGGCCAATTATACAGTATGGAGCAATATATGAGGCCCATTATACTGTATGGAGTAACATATGGGGCCCATTAAACTCTATGGAACATTATATGGGGCCCATTATACTGTATGGAGCATTATATGGGGCCATTATACTGTATGGAACAATATCTGGGGCCCATTATACTGAGTGGAGCATTACATGGGCCCATTATACTGTATGGAGGATTATATTGGCCCATTTTGCTGTATGGAGCATTATATGGGGCCATTAAACTGTATGGAGCATTATATGGGGCCCATTATGCTGTATGGAGCATTGCATGTGTCCCATTATACTGTATGGAGCACTATATTGGCCAGCTTTACTGTATGAAGCATTATATTGGGCCATTATACTATATGCAGCATTTTTTAATGGGCCATTATATACTGTATGGAACACTAAGTGGGGCTCATTATACTGTATAGAACATTATATGGGCCCATTATACTGTATGGAGCATTATATGGGGCATATACTGTATGAAGCATTATATGGGTCCCATTATACTGTATGGAGCATGTTATGGGGCCCATTTTATGGTATTGAGCATTATATGGGCTCATCATACTGTATAAAGCATTAAGCAGGGCCCATTATACTATACTGTATGAGCATTATATGGAGTCCATTATACTGTAAAGAGCATTATATGGGCCCATTATACTATATGAGCATTATATAGAGTCTATTATACTTTAAGGAGCATTATATGGGCCCATTATACGGAATAGAACATTATATGGGGCCCATTATACTGTATGAATCATTTTACGGGGTCCATTTTCATCTGAGCACATGACCTTCTCCCATAATTCTGTATGGACGACTATGTGGTGCCATAATACTATATCGAGAACTATGTGGAGTCAATAATGCTGTATAAAGGACTATGTGGTGCACATACTACTGGTTGGAGGACTTTACTGTCCGGTCTAAAATAATAAGTCGGCAATCACTCTGTGTACGGTGTGATGTGAAGATTCCCCGATTTCTGAGCTCATGTAATGTAAGAAGTAAGTAAAATATTTGGCATTCTACTATATCTATATTTCTTATCTGTGTGAAGCGCCCAGCTGGGGCCTAGGGGTACTCAGTACCGGGTCCGGTCGTCGTTGAAGGGGTGGTCACGGTGGCAGCGACCCGGTCCTTGGCCCTGGGCATCCAAAGTAAATGGATAGGACTTTAAAGGGGTTGTTGAATAAAGAATAAAGTTTGTTTGTGACGCCACCTGTGGTATTCAGTCAGGGATGACCGATCCTGCTTAAAGGGGTCCACTGTGGTGATGTTATGGCAGCAGAGATGGAATGGCTTCCCACAGGTGAAGCTGGGCTCCTGGTGTAATAGATAAAGATGGTGTAGTGCGAGAAATAACTAGAGGACACAAGGTTGCAGTCTCTTTACCTTTTTACTGGTATAAGGCAGCCACAGTCCAGGGTATGGATCACAGGTGCTGGTGTGGTCCAGCCGGCTTGGAAGTGATTCAGGAATCCCCCTAGCCAGGTGGGGTTGGAAGCCTTTCCTTCTGCTCTGTATTGTAGTCCCTTGCTGCCTTAGGCCTCACACAAGATCCTTACTTTCTCTCTCTGTCCCTTTTATTAGGACACTACCTGCATGGCAGGAGTGTGAGCCTTTTTACAGGCGTCTCTCAGGATGACTCTGGGCCCTATGTGCTGCTCTGCCTTCGGGTGTTATGGTGGGCAGGCAACCTGCAATCTCCTGTCTGCCGGTTTCTGTTGTGGGGCATAGAGTTACCCCCACTACCGGTATTCTGCACTTCAGCGTGGAGGAAGCTCAGTCGCTTGCTCCCTCCAGCTCTTTACTTCGCCTGTGCTTCTCTTCCCCTTTCAGTCTCCTACAGACTGCTCTGTTTATCTCTCCTTCCAGGAGCTGCAGATCCACGGGTCTGTACGGCCCCAGCTTTCCTCTCTCAGGGTATGTGCACACGTTCAGGTTTTTTTGCGGTTTTTTTTGCATTTTTTCATGATAAAAACGCTATAAAAACTCATTAAAAATGCATGCGTTATGCATTCTATCATTTAGAATGCATTCTGCATGTTTTGTGCACATGGTGCATTTTTTTCCGTGAAAAAAACGCATCGCGGTAAAAAAAGCAGCATGTTCATTAATTTTGCGGATTTTCCGCGTTTTTCCTGCAATTCCTTGCATTTGGAAAAAATGCATGAAAAAATGCACAAAAAACGCATCAAAAACGCGTCAAAAATGCAAAAAATAGCATGCAGATTTCTGGCAGAAATGTCCGGTTTTTGTCAGGAAAATTTCTGCTAGAAATCTTGACATGTGCACATAGCCTCAGACTCTCTCTGTCTGACTCCTCTCTCTTCTCTCTCCTCTCACAATCTGACTAACTCCTCCCCCAGGCCAGAATATACAGGGAAGTTCCCCTGAATCCATGTCTCGAGCTCCCCCTTCCGGCCTTGAGTCAGAACAGTGTTGCATGTACTGGTTACCTGTTAAAGGGATTCTTCCTCGTATTTCAAGCATGGCATCACTCTCCCCATGAGGAAGGCAATGCCACTGTAACAACCGGTTACCTGGGATGTTACACTTTCCCCCCTTTAAATCCAGTATTCCCAGACTGGGAAAATAAAAACAACAATAACAGATTAGGTTTTGCAAACAATTTGGGAAATGCATTTCAACAGGTACGAATAACTTTTCTTCCCTTTATGGGAGGCTGTTTTCTTGAACGTTACAGCAACTACATATAAACTGCAAAACATTAGCTTTACTAAAAATATAGAACTCTCTGTAATACCAAATATTACCTGTGCACATATTAACTGTCTGATATATAAACTACTATTCAATTCTCTTACGGGTTAACCTCTCTAGCAATATTAAAGACTAACACTTTCTTAAACAAAGTGCAACAAGTCAACATTTTCTATACTGAGGTGGTGCAGCATTTAAAGGTGCAAACATTCAAGTATTCCAACATCACATTAGTAACAGTGTCATTCAGTGTGTAAGGTCCTGGACTAGGGAGAGGGAAAGACTCCAAAAGTGAACCCACAGGACTGCGGCAACGAACCTCACAATGGTGAGCTGGCCTGGTGGACCACCCCCTATACAGGGAGTATTAGGGGCAGGCCCAGGGGAGACTATTGCCGCCAAAGCTGATACCTGGGGACAGGAGGTAGGAGTAACAGAGAAGGCAGACGAGGAAGCAGATAGTAGGAACTGCAGACTCGAGAATGGAACAACTAATAAACAGAGAGGGGAAATGAGTAGCAGGAAATGCAGGGGACACGAGACAGACAAGAGACAAAATGGAGACATACGAATGGGGTCTGGAGGGCTCACAGAGAGGGGAAGGGATAAAATAGCACAAGAAACGGGAGAGGACAAAATACAAGATGAACTGGCAAATAAACAGAGGAACGCAGGAAAGACCTGACTCAAAGGCAAAACACAATTGACAATCAGGCAAGGAACAGGAGGAAAGACTACCTGATATAAAGGAGGAGTACAGAGGAACTTCCGGGTCAGGAACCACCAGGATCACAGGAAGAAGGAACGGAGCGATCGAGAGCCAGCCAGTGGAGATGCACGTGTGCCACAGAAGGCAGGTGGTGAAGTGCGCATGCGCACCCGACGGGAGCCAGAAGAAAGTGAAGAGGAGGAAGCAAGGAGGAAGAAGGCAGCGCACAAACACCGGGCGCGCGCGGAGAAGAATGCCAGGAGCTGGAGCAATTATAAGTCAGGAAAATAGCGGTCTCTTAGGAGCGCTGTGAGGACAGCAAGGGAATTGAAATGGAAAGCAGGATTCAACACAGCTCCAGCCATGCACCTTCGAGAAGAAACAAATGAAACTTGAAAAACCAAGCACCTGTTGAAGACGGGGTACCGTTGAAACGCGTTGTGGTTTACACCAATATTTTTGTCCTGGCTTCATTTCAACGCTTCTGTGACCATGCTTGGGTTTTCAAGGAGCCGGATGAAGACCCGGAAGACCCGGCAGCAGCAGCAGGAGCACGCAAGGCCGGATAAATATATAGGCGGTTAGGAGAAGCGGCAGGCGCGGGAGCGGCAGAGGTGACATAGTGAATCATGAGATCTCGCTCACCAACAACAGCAAAGATGGGGGGACCCATTCTAAACTCCCAAAGTAGGGCTTGGGCATGCTGCAAGGCATAAGTGGTCTTCTCTCTGGACCACTTCTTCGGCTACCCCAAATGGTTTTTCTTCTGTGTTACTTTAAGGCAAATTACTTTGTAGAGTGTTGTGGATTCTGTTTTTGGGCTCCCTCTGGTGGTTACGGCTGGTACTGGGTGACTTTGGTGGGTTGCGGTCTCTGGTTTCCACCTGTCCATCAGAGGCTGGGTGTTTCCTATTTAACCTGGCTTTCCTGTCATTCCCTTGCCGGCTATCAATGTACTCAGATGTGCTCAGTTTGGTTCCTGACTACCTGCTCCCAGATCTCTCAGGATAAGCTAAGTTCTGTTTTTCAGTTGTTTGGTTTTTTTGTCCAGCTTGCTAATTATGACTCTATGCTAGCTGGTAGCTCTTGTGGGCTGAGGTTCTCCCCATGTGCCATGAGTTGGCACATGGGTTCTTGTAATCTCAGGATGGTTTTTGATTAGGGTTTTTTGCTGACCGCTCAGACCCCTTTTGTATCATTCTGCTTTCTAGTTATAGCGGGCCTCATTTTGCTAAATCTATTTTCATCTCTATGTGCGTGCCTTCCTCTCATTTCACCGTCAATACATGTGGGGGGCAACTATACCTTTTGGGGTTCATTCCTCTGGAGGCAAGCTAGGTCTTTATTTCCTCTGCAGTGCTAGTTAGCTCTTAGGCTGGCGCGTGGCGTCTAGAATCAACGTAGGCACGCTCCCTGGCTATTTCTATTTGTGTTTGTCAGGAGTAGGGCAGCGGTCAGCCCAGGTTCCATCACCCTAGAGCTCGTCCGTTATTTATGTTATTTTGCTTGTCCAGTGCGATCCCCAGCCATTGGGATCCATGACAGTATAGCCGGCCCACAAAGTGTTAATTGTTTGGGCTGAAGCAGGATAAAAAGAAGTGTTTAAGGGAATTTTTTTTTTTTTTCTTTTTCCCCTCAGAGTTTTGCTGCCTAGCCCTTAATTGCTGTCTAGCTGCTTCTTACCTCCTCTTAACCCTTGAATGGCTCTGACCTTAGCTGTTTAACATGGATGTCCAGAGTTTGGCTTCCAGCCTGAGTAATCTTGCTGCAAAAGTTCAAAACATACAGGATTTTGTTGTTCACACTCCCATGTCTGAACCTAGAATTCCTATTCCAGAGTTTTTTTCTGGAGATAGATCTACCTTCCTGAATTTCAGGAACAATTGCAAATTGTTTCTTTCTTTGAAATCTCGCTCCTCTGGAGACCCTGCTCAGCAGGTTAAGATTGTAATATCTTTCCTGCGGGGCGACCCTCAGAATTGGGCATTTGCATTGGCACCAGGGGATCCTGCATTGCTCAGTGTGGATGCGTTTTTTCTGACACTGGGATTGCTCTATGAGGAACCTAACCTGGAGATTCAGGCTGAGAAGGCTTTATTAGCCCTCTCTCAGGGGCATGATGAAGCGGAAGTATATTGTCAAAAATTTCGGAAATGGTCAGTGCTTACTCAGTGGAATGAGTGCGCCCTGGCTGCAAACTTCAGAGATGGTCTTTCTGAGGCCATTAAGGATATTATGGTGGGGTTCCCTGCGCCTACAGGTCTGAATGAGTCTATGGCTATGGCCATTCAGATTAATCGGCGTTTACGGGAGCGCAAACCTGTGCACCAGTTGGCGGTGTCTTCTGAACAGGCACCTGAGACTATGCAATGTGATAGAATTCAGTCCAGAAGTGAACGGCAAAATTATAGGTGGAAAAATGGATTGTGTTTTTATTGTGGTGATTCAGCTCATGTTATATCAGCATGCTCTAAACGCACAAAAAAGGTTGATAAATCTTTTGCCATTAGTACTCTGCAGTCTAAGTTCATTTTGTCTGTGACTCTGATTTGTTCACTGTCTTCCATTTCCGTCGATGCCTATGTGGATTCGGGCGCTGCCCTGAGTCTTATGGATTGGTCATTTGCCAAACGCTGCGGTTTTAGTCTGGAGCCTCTGGAAGTTCCTATTCCTTTGAAGGGAATTGACTCTACACCATTGGCTATGAATAAACCGCAGTACTGGACACAAGTGACCATGCGCATGACTCCCGTTCATCAGGAGGTGATTCGCTTCCTTGTACTGTATAATTTACATGATGTACTAGTGCTTGGTCTGCCATGGTTACAAACTCATAATCCTGTCCTGGATTGGAAAACAATGTCTGTGTTAAGCTGGGGATGTCAGGGGGTTCATGATGATGCACCTCTGATTTCAATCGCTTCATCTACTCCTTCTGAGGTTCCTGCGTTTTTGTCTGACTATCGGGATGTTTTTGAGGAGCCTAAGCTCAATTCGCTCCCTCCTCATAGGGATTGTGACTGTGCTATAGAATTAATTCCTGGCAGTAAGTTCCCTAAGGGTCGTTTATTTAATCTGTCAGTGCCAGAGCATACTGCTATGCGGAATTATATTAAGGAGTCCTTGGAAAAGGGACATATTCGTCCATCTTCGTCCCCTCTGGGAGCAGGTTTTTTTTTCGTGGCAAAAAAAGATGGTTCCCTGAGGCCTTGTATAGATTATCGCCTTCTGAATAAGATTACAGTCAAATATCAGTATCCATTGCCATTATTGACTGATTTGTTTGCTCGCATTAAGGGGGCTAGGTGGTTCACTAAGATAGATCTTCGCGGTGCGTATAATCTTGTGCGGATAAAACAGGGTGATGAGTGGAAAACCGCATTTAATACGCCTGAGGGCCATTTTGAGTATTTGGTAATGCCTTTTGGACTTTCTAATGCTCCTTCAGTCTTTCAGTCCTTTATGCACAATATTTTCCGTGAATATCTGGATAAGTTTATGATTGTGTATTTGGATGATATTTTGGTGTTTTCTGATGACTGGGAGTCTCATGTTCTACAGGTCAGGAAGGTGTTTCAAGTCCTGCGGGCCAATTCTCTGTTTGTGAAGGGCTCAAAATGTCTCTTCGGAGTCCAGAAAATTTCTTTTTTGGGGTACATTTTTTCTCCTTCTACTATTGAGATGGATCCCGTCAAGGTTCAGGCGATTTGTGACTGGACACAACCTACATCTGTTAAGAGTCTTCAGAAGTTCTTGGGTTTTGCTAATTTTTATCGTCGGTTCATTACTAATTTTTCCAGTGTTGTTAAACCTTTGACTGATTTGACTAAAAAGGGTGCTGATGTTGCTAATTGGTCTCCTACGGCTGTGGAGGCCTTTCAGGGACTTAAGCGCCGGTTTTCTTCTGCTCCTGTGTTATGTCAACCAGATGTTTCACTTCCTTTTCAGGTTGAGGTTGATGCTTCCGAGATTGGAGCGGGGGCGGTTTTTGTCACAGAGAAGTTCCAATGGCTCGGTGATGAAGCCATGTGCGTTCTTTTCTAGAAAATTCTCGCCCGCCGAGCGCAATTATGATGTGGGTAATCGGGAGCTTTTGGCCATGAAGTGGGCATTTGAGGAGTGGCGTCATTGGCTTGAGGGTGCTAGACATCATGTGGTGGTCTTGACTGATCACAAAAATCTGATTTACCTTGAGTCTGGCAGGCGTCTGAATCCTAGACAGGCTCGTTGGTCGTTGTTTTTTTCTCGTTTCAATTTTGTGGTTTCATACCTGCCAGGTTCAAAGAATGTGAAGGCAGATGCTCTTTCCAGGAGTTTTGTGCCTGACTCTCCTGGAGACTCTGGGCCTACTGGTATCCTTAGGGATGGGGTAATATTGTCCGCCGTCTCCCCAGACTTGCGACGTGCATTGCAGGAGTTTCAGGCGGATAAACCTGATCGTTGTCCACCAGAAAGACTGTTTGTTCCGGATGATTGGACCAGTAGAGTCATCTCCGAGGTCCATTCTTCTGTGTTGGCTGGTCATCCTGGAATATTTGGTACTAGAGACTTGGTGGCCAGGTCTTTTTGGTGGCCTTCCTTGTCAAGGGATGTGCGCACCTTTGTGCAGTCTTGTGAAGTGTGTGCTCGGGCTAAGCCTTGCTGTTCTCGGGCCAGTGGGTTGTTGTTATCCTTGCCTATCCCGAAGAGGCCTTGGACGCACATTTCCATGGATTTTATTTCAGATCTCCCTGTCTCACAGAAAATGTCCGTTATCTGGGTTGTGTGTGACCGCTTTTCTAAGATGGTTCATTTGGTACCCTTGCCTAAGTTGCCTTCCTCCTCTGAGTTGGTCCCTTTATTTTTTCAGAACGTGGTTCGTTTGCATGGGATTCCGGAGAATATCGTTTCTGACAGGGGATCCCAGTTTGTGTCTAGATTTTGGCGGACGTTTTGTGCTAAGATGGGCATTGATTTGTCTTTCTCGTCTGCATTCCATCCTCAGACGAATGGCCAGACGGAGCGAACTAATCAGACCTTGGAAACTTATTTAAGGTGTTTTGTTTCTGCTGATCAAGATGACTGGGTTGCCTTTTTGCCATTGGCCGAATTTGCCCTTAATAATCGGGCTAGTTCTGCTACTTTGGTCTCTCCTTTTTTTTGTAATTCGGGGTTTCATCCTCGTTTTTCCTCTGGTCAGGTGGAGCCTTCGGATTGTCCTGGAGTGGACGTGGTGGTGGACAGGCTACATCAGATTTGGAATCAGGTGGTGGACAATTTGAAGTTGTCTCAGGAGAAGACTCAGCAGTTTGCTAATCGCCGTCGCCGCGTGGGTCCCCGACTTCTTGTTGGGGACTTGGTGTGGTTGTCTTCTCGTTTTGTCCCTATGAAGGTCTCTTCTCCTAAGTTCAAGCCTCGGTTCATCGGTCCTTATAAGATCTTGGAGATTCTTAACCCTGTGTCTTTTCGTTTGGATCTCCCAGCATCGTTTGCTATTCATAATGTGTTCCATTGGTCGTTATTGCGGAGGTATGAGGTGCCCGTTGTTCCTTCGGTTGAGCCTCCTGCTCCGGTGCTGGTGGAGGGAGAATTGGAGTATGTTGTTGAGAAGATCTTGGATTCTCGTGTTTCCAGATGTAAACTCCAGTATTTGGTTAAATGGAAGGGTTATGGTCAGGAGGATAATTCCTCTGATGTTCATGCGACTGATTTGGTCCGCGCCTTCCATAGAGCTCATCCTGATCGCTCTGGGGGTTCTCGTGAGGGTTCGGTGACCCCTCCTCAAGGGGGGGGGTACTGTTGTGGATTCTGTTTTTGGGCTCCCTCTGGTGGTTACGGCTGGTACTGGGTGACTTTGGTGGGTTGCGGTCTCTGGTTTCCACCTGTCCATCAGAGGCTGGGTGTTTCCTATTTAACCTGGCTTTCCTGTCATTCTCTTGCCGGCTATCAATGTACTCAGATGTGCTCAGTTTGGTTCCTGACTACCTGCTCCCAGATCTCTCAGGATAAGCTAAGTTCTGTTTTTCAGTTGTTTGTTTTTTTTTGTCCAGCTTGCTAATTATGACTCTATGCTAGCTGGTAGCTCTAGTGGGCTGAGGTTCTCCCCATGTGCCATGAGTTGGCACATGGGTTCTTGTAATCTCAGGATGGTTTTTGATTAGGGTTTTTTGCTGACCGCTCAGACCCCTTTTGTATCATTCTGCTTTCTAGTTATAGCGGGCCTCATTTTGCTAAATCTATTTTCATCTCTATGTGCGTGCCTTCCCGTCCCCTACCATCAATACATGTGGGGGGCAACTATACCTTTTGGGGTTCATTCCTCTGGAGGCAAGCTAGGTCTTTATTTCCTCTGCAGTGCTAGTTAGCTCTTAGGCTGGCGCGTGGCGTCTAGAATCAACGTAGGCACGCTCCCTGGCTATTTCTAGTTGTGTTTGTCAGGAGTAGGGCAGCGGTCAGCCCAGGTTCCATCACCCTAGAGCTCGTCCGTTATTTATGTTATTTTGCTTGTCCAGTGCGATCCCCAGCCATTGGGATCCATGACAGTAGAGTAAACAACAATGAACAGTTTCTTCAATGGTTTCATGTAAAACCAGTAGGAAGCACTTTAAGAAGTGTCAACTATTTACATAAAAAGTTTTTGACCATGCATTGTTCATGATTCTGCAGTTCTTTAAACTTGAGCAAAATGAACACAACCAACCAGGTTAATTTTTAACTATTCACAGTAAGGCTACTTTCACACTAGCGTCGGTACGGGGCCGTCGCGCTGTGTCGGCCTGACATACCGATGCATACTGTGCAAAAAATGCCAGACGTGGGCAGCAGAAACAGTCTTAGGACTCTTCCGCTGCCCCATTGTAAGGTCCGTGGAGGAGGGGGCGGAGTTTCGGCCGCACATGCGCGGTTGAAAATGACGGTCTCGACGCACAAAAAAATGTTACATGTAACTTTTTTTGTGGCGGCGGTGCTCCAAAACACGGCGCAACCGTCGAACGACGCTTGCGACGTGTGGCACTGTGTCGCAATGCGTCGCTAATAAAAGTCTATGGAGAAAAAAATGCATCCTGCGGGCAACTTTGCAGGATGCGTTTTTTATCCACAACGACGCATTGTGACGTGCAGTGCACGACGCTAGTGTGAAAGTAGCCTCACATCATTCTTTCTTTACTTTTGTTGTTTCCAGGGCTATACCTGGTGCTGCAATTGAGGAGGCAGCTGCGACCATTTTGGCACTAGATGGAGTTGGCGCTGCTTGTGTCTTAGGCTTAGTAACCTCTGAATCAGGAACAGGGTTTTTGCACTTCCTGACATTCAAAGCATACCGTCCCTTGTCACCAAAATGCCTGGTGTAGGTTACACTGTTCCCTGGATACAAGTCCCTGTCCGGGTGTCCATCCAGGAGGTGAGATTCTATGCCTTCTATTGACGAACACCTCTGATAACAGGTCTGGCTCCTTTATGAACCCCCAGCCTCTTTTTAGTCTGAAAGTAACAACAGTACAGTATCCTGGCTCAGTGGACCCCAATGGACCCCGGTTTGTATGTCTGTCTCTGCAGGCTTGACCTTGGCTTGTAGATCCCTCTCATCAAATGCCTTACACCGGGCATGACGTTCTTTATCCTCAGCCTCCCATTTAAAGGGCCACTGTCACCCCCTCCAGCCGTTATAAACTAAAAGAGCCACCTTGTGCAGCAGTAATGCTGCAGTCTAACAAGGTGGCTCTTTTAGTTTTTGCTTCTGTTATTCCCTCAATAAAGCGTTTTATAATTTTCCCCAAATACCTATCTTTGTACCTGGAGGCAGGTCTGAAGCCTCCTCTGTGAAGCGCCCAACTGCCGTCACTCATCTCTTCTGGGGCGATGGTCGCCTATCCCTGCGCGCTGTTCTTCTTAAATCCGGCGCCTGCGCTGTGCGTGCCTGCCTGGGGCAGGCGCAGTGTTCATTGGCCGTCATAGCTCAGATGCCGGGTGCCTGACTGCGCCTGTGCGGGCAGTGCGGCCACCCTGTTACTGAATCCCCGCCCCGCACTGTGTTATGCATTATGCACAGTGCGGGGCTGGGATTCCTGGGCATGCGCACTGCGCTTGTCAGACGCTCCCCCAGGTTCCCCGCCTTCCAGCGTCAGTCTGTGCAGGAATCTGCCCAGGAATCCCAGCCCGCACTGTGCATAATGCATAACACAGTGCGGGGCGGGGATTCAGTAAATGCGAGCCTTTTTACAGGTGTCTCTCAGGATGACTCCGGGCTCTATGTGCTGCTGTGCCTTCGGGTGTTATGGTGGGCAGGCGACCTGCAATCTCCTGTCCGCTGGTTTCTGCAGTGGGGCATAGAGTTACCCCCACAACCTTGGTCTTCTGGTTACCAGTATTCTGCACTTCAGCGAGGAGCAAGCTCAGTTGCAGCCCCCCTCCAGCTCTTCACTTCTCCTGTGCTTCTCTTCCCCTTTCAGTTCCCCCCAGGCCAGAATAGATAGGGAAGTTCCCCTGAATCTGGGTCTCGAGCTCCCCCTTCAGTACATGCATGTACTACACTGTGTTCCATATTATTATGCAAATAATATTTCCTCATATTTTCTCTAAATTACCTATCTGAATTGCAGTCATTGTTATTTTCCAGTCATCTACTATTCTAGTATAATTGCAATGTTTTGGAACAAACTGCCTATGAAAACAGTATCTTTTTTAAAAAAAATAAACACTCAAAAAGCATGTTCCAAATTATTATGTACAGCAGAGTTTTCAACCTTTTTTTTTATTTTGAATTGTGAAGTTATAAGCATTATCAGCTTATTACTAGTGTTGAGCATTCCGATACCGCAAGTATCGGGTATCGGAATTCCGATACCGAGTTCCGATACTTTTGTGATATCGGAAATCGGAATCGGATCCATATTCATGTAAAAAATAAAGAATTAAAATAAAAAAATATGGATATACTCACCTCTCCGGCGGCCCCTGGACCTTATCGCTGTAACCGGCAGCCTCCGTTCCTAAGAATGAGCGCCTGAAGGACCTGCGATGACGTCGCGGCTTGTGATTGGTCGCGTGAGCGGTCACATGAGCGGTCACGCGACCAATCAGAAGCCGCGATGTCATCGAAGGCCCTTCACGCGCTCATTCTTAGGAACGGAGGCTGCCGGTTACATCGGTAAGGTCCAGGCTCCGTCGGAGGGTGAGTATATCAATAGTTTTTATTTTTATTCTTTATTTTACACATTAATATGGATCCCAGGGCCTGAAGGAGAGTTTCCTCTCCTTCAGACCCTGGGAACCATCCAGGATACCTTCCGATACTTGGTGTCCCATTGACTTGTATTGGTATCGGGTATCGGTATCGGCGATATCCGATATTTTTCGGGTATCGGCCGATACTATCCGATACCGATACTTTCAAGTATCGGAAGGTATCGCTCAACACTACTTATTACAAAATGAAATCAAACAGTTTTCAAATGAATACTTTATTCTAGGTGATGTTACATTTGCACATAGGACCCCTTGTTCGAAAGAAGCTTCTGAACTCTCTCGTCCATTGAATTTGTCAGTTTTCGGATGGTTTCTGCTTAAGTTGTTTTGCATGTGGACAGAATACCCTCCCAGAGCTGTTGCTTAGATGTGAACTGCCTCCTGCCATCATAGACACTCCTTTTGATGATACTCCAGAGGTTCTCAATGGGGTTGAGGTCATGGGAAGATGGTGGCCACACCATAAGTTTGTCCTCTTTTATGCCCATAGCAGCCAGAGATGCAGATGTGTTTTTTGCAGCATGAGACGGTGCAATATCATGCATGAAAATGATCTTGCTGCAGAAAGCACGGTTCTTCCTCTTGAACCATGACAGGAAGTGTTGTTTTAGAAACTCTTAATAGATTATGGAGTTCATCTTTACTCCTTCAGGGATCATAAAGGGGCCAACAATCTTTTTCCCCATGATTCCAGCCCAAAACATTACTCCACCTCCTCCTTGTTGGCGCCTTAGCCGTGTTTTCATGGGGTGTCCATCAACCAGCCATCCTCCACTCCATCCATCTGGACCATCGAGCGTTGCACGGCACTCATCGGTGAACAAAACAGTTTGGAAGTCAGGCTTCATGTATCGTTTGGCCCACTAGAGCCGTTTCTGCTTGTGTGCAGTGGATAGAGGTGGTTGACAGGATGGCTTTTGCACCTCTGAAGGACCCTGCATCTTGTTGTTCTGGGGATGTTGGAGGCACCAGCAGCTTCAAAAACTTGTCTGCTGCTAAGACAAGGCATTTTTGCAGCTGCTCTTTTAACCTTACGCAATTGCCTGTTGGAAAGAGTCCTCAATTTTTCCTTATCAGCACGCACACGTGTGTGCTGGGAATCAGCTACATACTTCTTGATTGTGCGATGATCACGATGAAGTGTCTTGGCAATGTTGATTGTAGACATGCCTTGACCTAAATACTCCACATTTTGTTGCTTCTCAGCAGCCGACACATCCATATTCTTTCCCATTTTGCCAAAAAAATGTAGGCTGCTTAATAATGTGGAACAGCCTTCTTAAGTAGTCTTGCCTTTATTTGGACACACCTGCCAAACTAATTTGCACAGGTATCTGCAATTGCTTTCAGTGATATAAAGAGCCCTGACACACATCACCATCAATGAGTTTGAATGACAAACAAAAAAATTCTAACCTTATCACTCCTAAACTCTTTGTGCATAATAATTTGGAACACAGTGTAGTTACCTGTTAAAGGGATCATTCCTCGCTTCCAAGCATGTCATCACTCTCCCTGTGAGGAAAGCAATGCCACTGTAACAACCGATTACCTGGGGTGTTACATGTGCATCATGAACCATGGTATGCATTAAAGAGGCCAACTGAGACTCTTTCACCAGGGTCCCACAAAAACCTGGAGTCGGTCCTAGCGATGATACACATGAAGATGAACACTGGCTGCAACTATGACAGGGAACTCTGCTCTGTGACAGGCTGTGATTTGACTTCGCTTAGCAGTGATTTTAAATGTCCGTTGGCCTTTCAGAGGCTGCAGGCGTCAGCTTGCGGCCTCTGATGGGCCGGCGGTCATTTATCGTTACTCATAGGTTGGAGACCTTTCATTGTTACTGCTTTGTGATGTCAGAGTGCAGCCTGTTCCAGAGCAGAGCGCCCTGTCAAAGCTGCAGTCGGCGGCCATTTTAATGACCACGACGAATATGAAGCAGCAAGAGGACGCCTGGAGTGCAGAAAGGTGAGAATTATTTATTTTTTTCCCCTCTGTGATTGGGCAGGGTGGTGACCATAAGGGCCTAGGATGGGGCTTTAATAAAGTGGACATTGAGGCCCAGGATGTGGGCAACATAGAGACCAGGATGGGTCGGCATAGGGGCCAAGGATGGGGACATTTTTAAAGTGGACATTTGGGGCCCAAGATGGGGGCAAGTTAGGGCCCAAGATGGGGTGCCAGAGGGGCTTAGAACGGGGACTGTAAATAAGTGGCCCGGGATGGAGACATTATTAAATAAAGGGGCAAAGGATGGGGACATTATTAAATAAAGGGGCACAGTATGGAAACATTATTACTGGAAGGAGCCCAGGATGGGAACATTACTAAATAAAGGGGCCCGGGGTCTGGGACCTTATTAAAGAAAGGGGTGACATAATTACTGTATGAGGGTCAGGATGAGGAACATACTGTGGGGAAAATAAGTATTTGATACACTGCTGATTTTGAAGGTTTTCCCACCTACAAAGGATGGAAAGGTCTGACATTTGTTTTGTAGGTACATTTCAACTGTAAGCTGCAGAATCTTAAAAAAAATCCAGAAAATCACATTGCATGATTATTACACAATTAATTTTCATTTTATTGCATGAAATAAATATTTGCTACAATAGATAGACAGAATTTAATGTTTGGTACAGAAAATGCAATTACAGAGGTCAGATGTTTCCTGTAGTTCTTGATGTAGCAGGGATTTTGGCCCACTCCTCCATACAGATCTTTTCCAGATCTTTCAGGTTTCGGCGCCAAAGATTTTCTATGGGGTTCAGGTCTGGAAACTGGGTAGGCCACTCCAGGACCTTGAAATGCTTCTTACAGAGCCACTCCTTAGGTGCATTAGCTTTGTGTTTTGGATTATTGTCATGCTGGAAGAACCAGCTACGAACCATCTTCAATGCTGTTACTGAGGGAAGGAGGATTTTGGCCAAAATCTTGCAATACATGTACCCATCCATCCTGCCTTCAATATGGTGCAGCCATCCTGTCCCATTTACAGAAAAATACCACCAAAGTATGATGTTTCCCCATCACGCTTCACGGTTGGGACCGTGCTCTTGGGGTTGTACTCAGCCTTTTTCTTCCTCAAAACATGAGTAGAGTTGATACCAAAATGTTCTATTTTGGTCTCATCTGAGCACATCACCTTCTCGCATAACTCCTCTAGATTATTCAGATGGTCTTTGGCGAACTTCAAACGGGCCTGAATATATGCTTACGTGAACACGGGAACCTTGTGTGCCCTGCAGGATTTGAATCCATGACGGCGTAGTTTGTTACCAGTGGTAATGTTTGAGACTGTGGTCCAAGCTCTATTGAAGTCATTGACCAAGTCCTCCCATGTGGTTCTGGGCTGATTCCTGACCTTTCTCTGAATAATTGTTACCCCACAAGGCGAAATCTTGCATGGAGCACCAGATGGAGAAAGATTGACAGTCATCTTATGTTTCTTCCATTTTCTAATAATTGGGCCAACAGTGCTGCCTTCTCACCAAGCTGCTTGTCTCTTGTCCTGTAGCCCATCCCAGCCTTGTACAGTTCTACAATTTTATCCGTGGTGTCCTTAGACAGCTCTTTCGTCTTGGCCATGGTGGAGAGGTTGGAGTGTGATTGAGTGTGTGGACAGGTGTCTTTTATACAGGTAATGGGTTCAAACAGGAGCAATTAATACAGGTAATGACTAATGAGTGTCGAGTAAGAGGGCTTCTTAAAGAAAAACTAACAGGTCTGTGAGAGCCAGAATTCTTGCTGGTTGGTAGGTAATCAAATACTTATTTCATGCAATAAAATGCAATTTAATTGTTTAAAAGTCATACAATGTGATTTTCTGGATTTGTTTTAGATTCTGTCTCTCACAGTTGAAGTGTACTTACAATAAAAAAAACTGACCTCTCCAATCTTTGTAGGTGGGAAGCTGCAATCAGACATCCCATCTGCCCCTTCATTTTAAAATGAGAACAAAAGTTCCCTGTCAGAGATGAACGTTTCTCATTCTTTCAATCGGTACAGATTCCAATGGTTGGATTCCACCAATCAATAAGTCATCACCTACCTAACCTGTGGATCGATGATACCTTGTTTTCATTAAAAAAAACCTTTAATGCAAACTACCATAATTGTACATCCCAGTAATAGTGGCGCACAGTAGATGTGCAGCTGCCTGTGTTTTACAGTTGATGCTGCACTGTAACTGGGATAATGGCTTACGGGTATTTGCATATAGCTGTAGGGTGGGCCCCTAGAGTCCATTCCCCTGTGGGCCCCAAACACCCCAATCCAACCCTGCATGGCTGTGATTGGCTGGTGCATCATGTGACCTGGCCAGTATAAATGCTGGATCATGTGTTTGGCTGCCAGTCTACTCTCAGCCTGGTGCAGAGTGTCCCCTCAGTCTGGTGTGGAGTTCCCTAATAGCCTTGTTCAAAGTGCCCTAACATCCTGGTGCACATTGTCCTAAGAGCCTGGTACATAGTGCCTCAAAACATTGGTGCAGAGTGCCTTAACAGCCTAGTGCAGAATGCCTTAGCAGCCTGGTGCACATTGGTCTAATAGTCTGTTGTAGTGTGTCACAACAGTTTGGTGCACATTACACTTACAGCCTCGTGCAAAGTGCCCTCACAGCCTGATGTACAGCGCCTGGTGCAGAGGGCACTAACAGCATGGTTCACATTGCTCTAACAGCCTTTTTCACAGTTCCCTCACAGCCCTGTGTAGAGTGTCCTAACAGCCTGATACATATTGCCCTAACAGCTTGGAGCAGCGTGCCTTAACAGCCTGGGGCAAAGTGCCCTAACAGCCTGGTGCAGAATGCCTTAACAGCCTGGAGAACAGTACCCTTGCAGCTTAATGTAAAGTGCTTGGTGCAGAAGGCACTAACAGCATGGTGCACATTGCCCTAACAGCCTAGTGTACATTGCCATAACAGCCTAGTGCAGAGTGCCCTGACAACCTGGTGCAGAGTGCTCTCACAGTCTGGTGTACAGTACCCTAACAGCATGGTGCAGAGTGCCCTAACAGCCTGGTGTATAGTGCCCTAACAACATGGCGCAGAGTGCCCGGACAGTCTGGTGCACATTGCCCAAACAGTCTGGTGCAGAGAGTTCTAAGAGCCTGGTGTAGAGTGCCTTGACAGCCAGGTGTAGAGAGTCCTAACAGCCTGGTGTAGAGTGCCCTAACAGCCTGGTGCATAATGCCCTAACAGAACCTGGTACACATTGCCCTCCCAGTCTGGTGCACATTGCCCCTACAGCCTGGTGCAGAGTGCCCTAAAAGCCAGGTACACTTTGCAATAAAAGCCTGGTGTCGAGTGCCCTAACAGCCTGGTGCAGACTGCCCTCACATCCTGGTGCAGGGTGCCCTAACAACCTGGTGCACATTGCCTTAACAGCCTAGTGCATATTGCTGTAACTGCCTGGTGCACATTGCCGTAACTTCATGGTACAAATTACCAGCATAAAATTTGACATACAGTACATCCTGTGTGTGGTGCTGGTGCTGAATTTGTGGTGCAGAGCTTCCTTAAAAATTACACAGATAAGTCACAGCTGCTACTGAAAGTGCAGGCTGTCTGTGCACGTTTTCAGCGTTCTCACCCTGCTGCTACTCACCTGTATGCACTGAAGCATCACTTCTGCCTTCCTGCTCACTGCTTCATATGCAATGTACCCACAAGGTCTCCAGGTGCATGTGCTGGAGAGACAGTTCTTGCAGCAGCAGGCGATAGTGGAGTTTCAGCTGCAGCACACACTGGTGAGTCACTCTGCGCAACAATACCACTTCAATACCAGTGAATGGGCCTCCATGCGGCATGTTTGTGCCATGTGGCGATGCCTGGAGCACTCCACCAACAAGGCAAGCACTGATGATGCCACAGGGTTGCTATCCCACTTCTATGCCTGGTTGAAAAAACACTTAAGTTGATAATAGATGAGGATGTGACAAAGGAGGAAGAGGAGGTGGAACAGTGAACAGTAGTGTTGAGCGATACCTTCCGCTATCGGAAAGTATCGGTATCGGAAAGTATCGGCCGATACCGTCAAAGTATCGGATCTCGCCGATTCCGATACCCGATACCAATGCAAGTCAATGGGACGAAAATATCGGAATTAAAATAAACCCTTTCTTTCCTTGTAGGTTCATTCTACATGAAGGAAAACAACTAAGAATAATGTAGGATGTATTGGGGGAGGTGGCGGAGACATTAAAGGCATAGAGGTTTAGCCCAATCAAATAGAATAGCAGGAATTTTAAAAATGTTTTAAGACGTTCGGAGTTACAAAGATATTGACTATGTTAAGTTTTTTTTTATTTTGTCAGATATTGATGTTTCACTACTTCCACGCCCTTCACCCTCTTTTTTACTTCTCCCACACTTTCTTCTTCATCATCATCATCAGCATCTTTGACATCAAGTTCTTCTTCACCTTATTCATCTTCTTCTTCATCTTCTACCTATAATTATTTTTTGTTACATTGTTCATATTCTTTATTTAACTTTTATTCTTCTTCATATTCAAGTTCTTCATCATATTCTTATTTGTGACAGGCATTCCCGTAGTTGTTATCTATAAAAGTTTGAAGATTACACCTTCCGTTCTGCCTGTCACAAAAGAGTTACATTTGTCCGCGTTCAGTTTGGCCTGCAGCATCAGGCTTTATCCAGGGGCACCACGAGGAGGAACGGACTCACCCCCATACACTGCTTAGTCTTCTTCTGCTTATAATTTAGATAATATCTTTTGCTCTGATATTTAGTGTTATGCTTAATGCTCTTCTGCTCTTTGTTCTGCAGCCTCTTGTTCTTTTCTTGTTCTTCTGCTTCTCGGTCTCCCATGTCGTCGACGTCTCCAGGGTCGTCGTCTCCGGGGTCGTCGTCATCGGGGTGGTCTTCAGGGTCATCGTCTGCAGGGTCGTCGTCATCTCAGTGGTTGTCGTCTCTGGTGTCGTCGTCATCTTAGGGGTGGTCTTCCGGGTCGTCGTCTTTAGGGTCTTGAACTTGGAAATGTAGCAGAAGGTACAAGAAGGCTGAGAAAATGCCGAGAAACAGCTGATGGAACTGGAACTCGGATGGCTACCCGAAGGTCCAAGAGCCAATGGAACTACCGAGGACCAGCTGACGTTACTGGAACCCGGTTACTAAGCAGGAGGTACCCGTGCCTGAAAGCACTACCAAGGACCACCTGACGTTGGTGGAACTCGGATACCCAGAAGGAGGCACCTAAGCCAAAGGCTCTGCCCGGAACCAGCTGATAGTACTGGAACCAGGATGGGGAGCAGAAGGTACAAGAGCAAAAGACACTGCCGAGAACCAGCTGACGGTACTGGAACCCGGATGGGTAGCCGAAGGTCCAAGAGCCAATGGAACTACTGAGGACAAGCTGACTTTACTGGAACCCGGTTACTAAGCAGGAGGTACCCGTGCCTGAAAGCACTACCAAGGACCACCTGATGTTGGTGGAACTCGGATACCCAGAGGGAGGCATCTAAGCCAAAGGCTCTGCCCGGAACCAGCTGACGGTACTGGAACCAGGATGGGGACCTATTCAAGCTTGTCTTCTTACAGCCCCAACTAGTGGGTTTGGAGCAAAGGGTCAGCAGGGGGAGCAGAGTGTAGGCCGAAGCCTGCACTGGAGGCATTTGGAGGTCTGTTGTGTCTGCGTGGCATTTGCAGGACACGTTGCCAGCTACACAGCAGGGGAACAGCTGGCGGTGCTGAACCCCACTGACAGAGTGGCGGGTGTTTTGCTCTGTGCAGCCAGCACTTCTGGGCACCAACTGGCAGTGTTAGAGCCCAGGGACAGCAGGAGGAAAGGGAGCAGAGTGTAGGCCGAAGCCTATTTGAACCAATTTTAAAGGTAACCTTTAACCCCCCCCTCAGGTGTTACAAACTAGAAGAGCCACACCTTGGGCAGCAGTAATGCTGCCCAAGTCAAAGGTTGCTCTTTTAATTTTGTTCCTTGCACACGCTGAGTGAAACACGTACCACATTTAGGCTCTTATACAGTCAAAACTGTCTTGGAGGAGGGAGTTCCCTTCTTAATGAGATGCAGCACAGCTGGCAAAAATACCACATTGGTGCTTGGCGCGGCCTCCTGAGCATCGCATTTTTCTGTACAGGAGTCTGCGCTGTTGCGTTATCCCTTGGCCATGCGCTGCCCGTCTTCTGACATCATTTCATGTCAGAAGTCGGCTGGTGCGGTTCGCGATGCCCATGAATCCCAGCCCAGCAGTGTCTTTACATTGTTTCACACTGCGGGGCTGGGATTCATGGCCTTGCACAGTACATATGTTCGCCTCTCACTTGTGTCCTTACACCTGCTACAGACTGTGCGGCGTCAGATGATCCCTTATCGCATGCCACGGCCATGAAGCCGTACAGTCTGAAGAAGGCGGAAGGAGATGAGTGACAGGCGAAGATATGCACTGCTCATGCCCGTCAATCACACCCTCGCAGTCAAAATAAATAAGACAACGAGGGGCATTGTGTGGGGGAGGGCGGCCGCAGAGGCGCAGCCAGCCAAACAATGATGTGAGAAGATGGGCAGTGCTACCAAGGGGGGTGCAGCGTGTCATTGCAACGGAAAGTCACACCTGAGGGACATTTTAATGGTCTCAGGGGACACATTTTAGACGTGGTCAGTTCCACGTGTGCAAGGAGAATAAGTTTATGAGCCACCTTGCACAAATGCAGCATGACTGCTGTACAAGGTGGCTGTAATACATACAAACGCCTGGGGGGGGGACAGGTTCCCTTCAATTTCAGCTCTTGTGTCTGCGTGGCTTTTGCAGGACACGTTGCCAGCTACACAGCAGGGGAACAGCTGCATTGCTGAACCCCACTGACACATTGGCGAGGTGTTTGGCCCTGTGCAGCCAGCACTTCCGGTCCCCAACTGGCGTTGTTAGAGCCCAGGGTCAGCAGGAGGAGTAGAGGGAGCAGAGTGTAGGCCGAAGCCTGCACTGGCGTCAGCTTTGTGTCTGCGTGGCTTTTGCAGGACACGTTGCCAGCTACACAGCAGGGGAACAGCTGGCGGTGCTGAACCCCACTGACAGTGGCGGGTGTTTTGCTCTGTGCAGCTAGCACTTCCGGGCACCAACTGGCAGTGTTAGAGCCCAGGCTCTGCGGGAGGAGCAGAGTGTAGGCCAAAGCCTAATTGAACCAATTTTAAAGGTAACCTTTAACCCCCCCTCAGGGGTTACAAACTAGAAGAGCCACACATTGGGCAGCAGTAAGGCTGCACAAGTCCAAGGTTGCTCTTTTAAATTTTGTTCCTTGCACACGCTGAAAGAAACACGTATAACATTTAGCCCCTTATACAGTCAAACTGTCTTGGAGGCAGGAGTTTCCTTCTTAATGAGACGCAGCCCAGATGTCAAAAATCCCACCTTGGTGCTGGGCGCAGCCTCCTGAGCATCGTTATTTGCTGTACAGGAGTCTGCGCTGTCGTGTTATCCCTTAGCCTTGCGCTGTTAGCGCTGCCCGTCTTCTGACATCATTTAATGTCGGTCGGTGTGGTTCGCGATGCCCATGAATCTAAGCCATGAAGTGTCTTCTCATTTATTCACACTGCGGGGCTGGGATTCATGGCCTTGAGCAGTACATATGTTCGTCTCTCACACTCGGGTCCTTACACCTGCTTCAGACTGTGCGGCGTCAGCTGATCCCTTATCGCATGCCACGGCCATGAAGCCGCACAGTCTGAAGAAGGTGGAAGGAGATGAGTGACAGCCTGGTGAAGATATGCACTGCTCATGCCCATCAATCACACCCTCACAGTCAAAATAAATAAGACACCGAGGGGCGTTGTGTGGGGCAGGGCGGCCGCAGATGCGCAGCCAGCCAAACAATGATGTCAGAAGAAGGGCTGCGCTACCAAGGGGGTCGCTGCGTGGCATTACAAAGGAAAGTTACACCTCAGGGACGTTTTAATGGTCTCGGGGGACACATTTTAGACGTGTTTCGTTCCACGTGTGCAAGGAGAATAACTTAGCGAGCCACCTTGTACAAATGCAGCATTACTGCTGTACAAGGTGGCAGTTATACATACAAACGCCTGGGGGGGGACAGGTTCCCTTCAATTTCAGTTCTTGTGTCTGCGTGGCTTTTGCAGGACACGATGCCGGCTACACAGCAGGAGAACAGCTGGCGTTGCTGAACCCCACTGACACATTGGCGAGGTGTTTGGCTCTATGCAGCCAGCACTTCTGGGCCCCAACTGGCGGTGTTAGAGCCCAGGGTCAGCAGGAGGAGTAGAGGGAGCAGAGTGTAGGCCGAAGCCTGCACTGGAGACAGCTTTGTGTCTGCGTGGCTTTTGCAGGACACGATGCCGGCTACACAGCAGGAGAACAGCTGGCGGTGCTGAACCCCACTGACACATTGGCTGGTGTTTTGCTCTGTGCAGCTAGCACTTCCGGGCGCCAACTGGCGGTGTTAGAGCCCAGGGTCAGCAGGAAGAGCAGAGTGTAGGCCGAAGCCTGCACTGGAGCAAGTTGAAAGGGAACCTTTAACCCACCCCCCCAAGGCGTTTGTAGCTGAAGGAGCCATCTTGCACAGCACTAATGCTGAAAAAGGTAAACTTAGCTCTTTTAGTTATGGTCCTTGCAAACGCTGAACTTGACACTTATGAAATGTGTCCCCTCACACCGTTAAACCGTCCGGTAGGTGGAACTTTCATTTGTCATGTGATGCAGCACAGCCGTCATTCTTACCCCCTTGGCGCCATGCGCCGCCTCCTCAGCGTTGTTTGAATCTGTCCCGGAGCCTGCGCTGTTATCTTAGCCCTTGGCCATGCACACATTTTGCGCTGCCTGTTATGGACCTGGTGGTTAGCTGCACCTGGAATGACCTGATGGTTAAACTAAAAGACAGGACAAGCTCTGGGAAGTGGGAACACTGCTGACCGCAATCCTAATCCTATAACACACACACTAGAAATAGCTGTGGAGCGTACCTAACTCTCCCTAAACGCCTCTTCACAGCCTAAGAGCTAACTACCCCTAAAGATAGGAAAATAAGCCTTTCCTTGCCTCAGAGAAATTCCCCAAAGGTAAAGGCAGCCCCCCACATATATTAACTGTGAGTTAAGAGGAAAGTCACAAACACAGGGATTAAACAGGTTTCAGCAAAGGAGGCCAGACTTACTAAACAGACTGAGGATAGGAAAGGGATCTATGCGGTCAGCACAAAAATCTACAAAAAGCCACGCAGAGTGTGCAAAAAGACCCCCGCACCGACTCACGGTGCGGAGGTGCCAATCTGCAACCCAGAGCTTCCAGCTAGCAAGGCAATATCATGTTAGCAAGCTGGACTAGAACTTAGCAAGTACAAAGAAATATATTCAGTACACAATGAACAACAAATGAACTAGCAGGGACTTAGCTTCTGCTGGAGTAGACAGGTCATCAGAAAGATCCGAGAGAGATCTGAACCAGTACAGATACATTGACAGCTGGCATGGAGTAACGATCTGAGTGGAGTTAAATAGAGAAGCCAACCTAGCCGCAAACAAGGGCAGCTGAGGAAGCAACCTCAGAACCAGCAGTTCCACTCACAGCCACCAGAGGGAGTCCACGGACAGAACTCGCCGAAGTACCATTCATGACCACAGGAGGGAGTTCGAGAACGGAATTCACAACAGTACCCCCCCCCCTTGAGGAGGTGTCACCGAACCGTCACCAGAGCCCCCGGGCCGATCAGGACGAGCCAAATGAAAGGCACGAACCAACTCGGCCGCATGGACATCGGAGGCAAAAACCCAGGAATTATCCTCCTGACCATAGCCCTTCCATTTGACCAGGTACTGAAGTTTCCATCTCGAAATACGAGAATCTAAAATCTTCTCCACCACATACTCCAACTCCCCCTCGACCAACACCGGAGCAGGAGGGTCAACGGAGGGAACCATAGGCGCCACATATCTCCGCAACAACGACCTATGGAACACATTATGGATGGCAAAAGAAGCTGGAAGGGCCAAACGAAATGACACAGGATTGAGAATTTCAGAAATCTTATAAGGACCAATGAAATGAGGCTTAAACTTAGGAGAAGAATCCTTCATAGGGACATGACGAGACAACAACCAAACCAAATCCCCAACACGAAGTCGGGGACTAACACAGCGACGGCGGTTGGCGAAACGTTGAGCCTTCTCCTTGGACAATGTCAAATTGTCCACTACATGAGTCCAAATTTGCTGCAACCTGTCCACCACAGAATCCACACCAGGACAGTCCGAAGGCTCAACCTGCCCTGAAGAAAAACGAGGATGAAAACCAGAATTACAAAAAAAAGGCGAAACCAAAGTAGCCGAACTGGCCCGATTATTAAGGGCGAACTCAGCCAATGGCAAGAAGGTCACCCAATCATCCTGATCAGCAGAAACAAAGCATCTCAGATAGGTCTCCAAAGTCTGATTAGTTCGTTCGGTTTGGCCATTTGTCTGAGGATGGAAAGCCGAAGAGAAAGACAAATCAATGCCCATCTTAGCACAAAAGGACCGCCAAAACCTTGAAACAAACTGGGAACCTCTGTCCGACACGATGTTCTCCGGAATGCCATGCAAACGAACCACATGCTGGAAAAACAGTGGAACCAAATCAGAGGAGGAAGGCAATTTAGGCAAGGGCACCAAATGGACCATCTTAGAGAAGCGATCACAAACCACCCAGATGACCAACATCCTTTGAGAGACAGGGAGATCTGAAATAAAATCCATGGAAACATGCGTCCAAGGCCTTTTCGGGACTGGCAAGGGCAAAAGTAACCCACTGGCACGAGAACAGCAGGACTTGGCCCGAGCACAAGTCCCACAGGACTGCACAAAAGAACGCACATCCCGCGACAAGGAAGGCCACCAAAAGGACCTAGCCACCAAATCTCTGGTACCAAAAATCCCAGGATGACCAGCCAACACCGAACAATGAACCTGAGAGATAACTCTACTAGTCCATCTATCAGGGACAAACAGTTTCTCTGCTGGACAACGGTCAGGTCTATCAGCCTGAAACTCCTGCAGCACCCGCCGCAAATCAGGTGAGATGGCAGACAGAATTACCCCCTCTTTGAGAATACCAGCCGGCTCAGGAACTCCCGGGGAGTCAGGCACAAAACTCCTTGAAAGGGCATCGGCCTTCACATTCTTAGAACCCGGAAGGTATGAAACCACAAAATTGAAACGGGAGAAAAACAGCGACCATCGAGCCTGTCTAGAATTCAACCGCTTAGCAGACTCGAGATAAGTCAGATTCTTGTGATCCGTTAAGACCACTACGCGATGCTTGGCTCCCTCAAGCCAATGTCGCCACTCCTCGAACGCCCACTTCATAGCCAACAACTCCCGATTGCCAACATCATAATTATGCTCAGCAGGCGAAAACTTTCTAGAAAAGAAAGCACATGGCTTCATCACAGAGCCATCAGAACATCTTTGAGACAAAACAGCCCCTGCTCCAATCTCAGAAGCATCAACCTCGACCTGAAAAGGGAGCGAAACATCTGGCTGACGCAACACAGGGGCCGAAGAGAAACGACGTTTCAACTCCCGAAAAGCCTCAACGGCTGCAGAGGACCAATTCACCACATCAGCACCTTTCTTGGTCAAATCAGTCAACGGTTTAACAACACTAGAAAAATTAGCGATGAAGCGACGGTAAAAATTAGCAAAGCCCAGGAATTTCTGAAGGCTCTTCACAGATGTAGGCTGAGTCCAATCATAAATGGCCTGTACTTTAACAGGATCCATCTCGATAGTAGAAGGGGAAAAAATGAAGCCCAAAAAGGAAACCTTCTGAACTCCGAAGAGACATTTAGACCCCTTCACAAACAAAGAATTAGCACGAAGGACCTGGAACACCATTCTGACCTGCTTCACATGAGACTCCCAATCATCTGAAAAGACCAAAATATCATCCAAATATACAATAATGAATCTATCCAAATACTTTCGGAAGATGTCATGCATAAAGGACTGAAACACAGATGGAGCATTAGAAAGCCCGAATGGCATCACCAGGTACTCAAAATGGCCCTCGGGCGTATTAAATGCTGTTTTCCATTCATCGCCCTGTTTAATACGCACAAGATTATACGCCCCTTGAAGATCTATCTTGGTGAACCAACTAGCCCCCTTAATCCGAGCAAACAAATCAGACAGTAGAGGCAAAGGGTACTGAAATTTGACCGTGATTTTATTGAGAAGGCGGTAATCTATACAAGGTCTCAGAGAACCATCCTTCTTGGCCACAAAAAAGAACCCTGCTCCCAACGGTGACGACGACTGGCGAATATGCCCTTTCTCCAAGGACTCCTTTATATAACTCCGCATAGCGGCGTGTTCCGGCACAGATAAATTGAAAAGCCATCCCTTAGGAAATTTACTACCAGGAATCAAATTGATAGCACAATCACAATCCCGATGAGGAGGTAGGGCACTGGATTTGAGCTCATCAAATACATCTCGGTAATCCGACAAAAACTCAGGGACTTCAGAAGGAGTAGAAGGAGAAATTGACAATAACGGAACGTCACCATGTACCCCTTGACAACCCCAACTGGACACAGACATCGATTTCCAATCCAATACTGGATTATGGACCTATAGCCATGGCAAACCCAACACGACCACATCATGCAAATTATGCAACACCAAAAAGCGAATATCTTCCTGATGTGCAGGAGCCATGCACATGGTCAACTGAGTCCAGTACTGAGGTTTATTCTTGGCCAAAGGCGTAGCATCAATTCCCCTTAATGAAATAGGATACTGCAAGGGCTCCAAGAAAAAACCACAGCGCCTGGCAAACTCCAAGTCCATCAAATTCAGGGCAGCGCCTGAGTCCACAAATGCCATAACAGAGTAGGATGACAAAGAGCAAATCAGAGTAACGGACAAAATAAATTTAGGCTGTACAGTACCAATGGTGACAGACCTAGCGAACCGCTTAGTGCGCTTAGGACAATCAGAGTTAGCATGAGTGGAGTCACCACAGTAAAAACACAGCCCATTCTGACGTCTGTGTTCTTGCCGTTCAGCTCTGGTCAAAGTCTTATCACATTGCATAGGCTCAGGCCTCTGCTCAGAGGATACCGCCAAATGGTGCACAACCTCACTCAAGCGGCGATCGATCTGAATGGCCAAGGACATTGATTCATTCAGACCAGCAGGCGTAGGAAACCCCACCATAACATCCTTAAGGGCTTCAGAAAGACCCTTTCTGAAAATTGCTGCAAGGGCACACTCATTCCATTGAGTAAGCACAGACCACTTTCTAAACTTCTGGCAATATACCTCTGCTTCATCCTGACCCTGACACAAAGCCAGCAAGATTTTCTCTGCCTGATCCACAGAGTTAGGTTCGTCATAAAGCAATCCAAGCGCCAGAAAAAACGCATCTACATTAAGCAATGCAGGATCTCCTGGCGCAAGGGAGAATGCCCAGTCTTGAGGGTCGCCACGTAACAAAGAAATAATGATTTTTACTTGCTGAATGGGGTCACCAGAGGAGCGGGGTTTCAAAGCAAGAAACAGTCTACAATTATTTTTGAAATTCAGAAATTTAGATCTATCCCCAGAAAACAAATCAGGAATTGGAATTCTAGGCTCTAACATAGGATTCTGAACTACATAATCTTGAATGTTTTGTACCCTTGCAGTGAGTTGATCAACACAAGAGGACAGACCTTGAATGTCCATATCTACACCTGAGCCTTGAACCACCCAGAGGTTAAGGGGAAAAGAAAGACAAAACACACTGCAGAGAAAAAAAAATGGTCTCAGAACTTCTCTTGTCCCTCTATTGAGATGCATTAACACTTTGTTGGCCAGCTGTACTGTTATGGACCTGGTGGTTAGGTGCACCTGGAATGACCTGATGGTTAAACTAAAAGACAGGACAAGCTCTGGGAAGTGGGAACTCTGCTGACCGCAATCCTAATCCTATAACACACACACTAGAAATAGCTGTGGAGCGTACCTAACTCTCCCTAGACGCCTCTCCACAGCCTAAGAGCTAACTACCCCTAAAGATAGGAAAATAAGCCTTTCCTTGCCTCAGAGAAGTTCCCCAAAGGTAAAGGCAGCCCCCCACATATATTAACTGTGAGTTAAGAGGAAAGTCACAAACACAGGGATGAAACAGGTTTCAGCAAAGGAGGCCAGACTTACTAAACAGACTGAGGATAGGAAAGGGATCTATGCGGTCAGCACAAAAATCTACAAAAAGCCACGCAGAGTGTGCAAAAAAACCCCCGAACCGACTCACGGTGCGGAGGTGCCACTCTGCAACCCAGAGCTTCCAGCTAGCAAGGCAATATCATGTTAGCAAGCTGGACTAGAACTTAGCAAGTACAAAGAAATATATTCAGTACACAATGAACAACAAATGAACTAGCAGGGACTTAGCTTCTGCTGGAGTAGACAGGTCATCAGAAAGATCCGAGAGAGATCTGAACCAGTACAGATACATTGACAGCTGGCATGGAGTAACGATCTGAGTGGAGTTAAATAGAGAAGCCAACCTAGCCGCAAACGAGGGCAGCTGAGGAAGCAACCTCAGAACCAGCAGTTCCACTCACAGCCACCAGAGGGAGTCCACGGACAGAACTCGCCGAAGTACCATTCATGACCACAGGAGGGAGTTCGAGAACGGAATTCACAACAGCTGCCCGTCTTCTGACATCATTTGGTGTCAGGCTGGCTGTGCCTGTGCGGCCGCGCTGGCCAAGATCCCGCCTCACTGTGTCATCTAATGTAATCAGTCTGCGGACCTGTGATCCATGGGCATGAGCAGTGCATATCCTCGCATCTCACTCCCCTCCCTACGGCTTCTTCAGACTGTGCGGCGTCACGGCCGTGGCATGCTATTAGGGATCAGCTGATGTTGCACAGTCTGAAGAAGGCGTAGGGAGATGAGTGAGAGGCGGAGGTTAAGATATGCACTGCGCATGTCCATGGATCACAGGCCCGCAGTGAGATTAAATCAGAAGACACTACGAGGCGGGATCTTGTCCAGCGCGGCCGCACAGGCGCAGCCAGCCTGACACCAAATAATGTCAGAAGACGGGCAGCGCTAAGTGTGCCTGGCCAAGGGCTAACATAACAGCGCAGGCTCCGGGACAGATTCAAACAAAGCTGAGGAGGCGGCGCACGGCGCCAAGGGGGTAAGAATGATGGCTGTGCTGCGTCACATGACAAATGAAAGTTCCACCTACCAGACGGTTTAATGGTGTGAGGGGACACATTTCATAAGTGTTAGGCTGGGGTCACACTTGGCGTAAGACAATACGCCACGTATTATACGTCCGTACTACGGCCGTAATACGGAGAAATGTTCCCAACATATTGATCCGTAGTCAGGGTGTTTCAGCGTATTTTGCGCATGGCATCCTCCGTATGTACTCCGTATGGCATCCGTACTGCGAGATTTTCGCGCAGGCTTGCAAAACCGACATCTAATGGATTTATGTGCTCAAATGTTAGGGAAAACATATATACAGTATATATATATATATATATATATATATATATGTCATTGAGACACATATATATATATTCTGTATTTAGATTTCATTCAGTGCGATATCTGTGAAAATCCGGTAATTCAATTGCCGGCTTTTCATTTCTCCTGCACAAACCCGACAGGATATGAGACATGGTTTACATACAGTAAACCATCTCATATCCCCTTTTTTTTGCATATTCCACACTACTAATGTTAGTAGTGTGTATGTGCAACATTTCAGCGCTGTAGCTGCTGAAATAAAGGATTAAATGGCGGAAAAAATTGGCGTGGGCTCCCGTGCAATTTTCTCCGCCAGAGTGGTAAAGCCAGTGACTGAGGGCAGATATTAATAGCCAGGAGAGGGTCCATGGTTATTGCCCCCCCCCCCCCGTGGCTACAAACATCTGCCCCCAGCCACCCCAGAAAAGGCACATCTGGAAGATGCGCCTATTCTGGCACTTGGCCACTCTCTTCCCACTCTCTGTAGCGGTGGGATATGGGCTAATGAAGGGTTAATGCCACCTTGCTATTGTAAGGTGACATTAAGCCAGATTAATAATGGAGAGGCGTCAATTATGACACCTATCCATTATTAATCCAATTGTTTGAAAGGGTTAAAAAACACACACACACATGATTTAAAAGTATTTTAATGAAATAAACACAGCAGTTGTTGTAATAATTTATTGTTCTCTCAATCCATTTCCAGGCCCTCGCTTGGCAAAATAATAAACGCACAAGATACATACCTTCTGATGTCCGATCACTTCCCACGATGTAATTCATCTGAAGGGGTTAACTAATATTACAGGCACGAGCTGCGATAAACCACTCGCTCGTGTCTGTAATCCCCCGGCGAATGAATGAAATGTAGGTCATTGACCTACATTTCTTTCAGTCGCGGTGATGCGCCCCCTGGTGGATGTCCTCATATGACCTGGAGCGTGGGAAAAAGTTCCCAGGCTGCAGTTCATGAGAACATCCACCAGAGGGCGCCTCACCGCGACTCAATGTAAGTACAGATCCAGCTTTCCTTTCAGCACCCGGGGATTACAGGCACGAGCGCGTGGTTTATCGCAGCTCGTGCCTGTAATATTAGTTAACCTCTTCAGATGGATTACTTCGTGGGACGTGACGTTTCAGCAGAAGGTATGTATCTTGTGCGTTTATTATTTTGCCAAGCGAGGGCCTGGAAATGGATTGAGAGAACAATAAATTATTAGAACAACCGCTGTGTTTATTTCATTAAAATAATTTTTAATAATGTGTGTGTGTGTTTTTTAACCCTTTCATACAATTGGATTAATAATTGATAGGTGTCATCATTGACGCCTCTCCATTATTAATCTGGCTTAATGTCACCTTACAATAGCAAGGTGGCATTAACCCTTCATTACCCCATATCCCACCGCTACAGGGAGTGGGAAGAGAGTGGCCAAGTGCCAGAATAGGCGCATCTTCCAGATGTGTCTTTTCTGGGGTGGCTGGGGGCAGATGTTTTTGGCCACGGGGGGGCCAATAACCATGGACCCTCTCCTAGCTATTAATATCTGCCCTCAGTCACTGGCTTTACCATTCTGGCGGAGAAAATTGCACGGGAGCCCACGCCAATTTTTTCCGCCATTTAACCCTTTATTTTAGCAGCTACAGCGCTGAAATTTTGCACATACACACTACTAATATTAGTAGTGTGGAATATGCAAAAAAAAGGGGATATGAGATGGTTTACTGTATGTAAACCATGTCTCATATCCTGTCGGGTTTGTGCAGGAGAAATGAAAAGCCGGCAATTGAATTACCGACTTTTCACTAACACCGCTGCGTATTTCTCGCAAGACACACTGCTGGTCCGTGTGGAATCCGTATTTTTCTCGCCCCCATAGACTTTCATTGGCGATTTTTTTTGCGCAATACGCTGACAAACGCAGCATGCTGCGATTTTGTACGGCCGTAGAAAGCCGTATATTACGGATCCGTAATATACGGCTGATAGGAGCAGCCCCATTGAGAATAATTGTGCCGTATGTTATGCGAGTTTTACGGACGTAGTTTCTGCACTCTTACGTCCGTAAAACTCGCCAGTGTGATGCCGGCCTAATACTGAACTGTAATATACAGCTAATAGGAGCAGCCCCATTGAGAATCATTGTGCCGTATGTTATGCGAGTTTTACGGACGTAGTTTCTGCGCTCTTACGTCCGTAAAACTCGCATGTGTGACCCCGGCCTTAGGTTCAGCATGTGCAAGGAGCACCACGAAAAGAGGCACTTTTTCCTTTTGCATCATTACTGCTGCACAAGGTGGCTCTTTCAGTAACAAACGCCTGGGGGGGGTACAGGTTCCCTTAAATTTAAGTTGTTGTGCCTGCGTGGCAGTCGCATGACACGTTGCCGTATACACAGCAGGGGAGCAGCAGGCATTACTGAACCCCACTAACACATTGGCGAGGTGTTTGGCTCTGTGCGGACAGCACTTCTGGACAACAACTAGCGGTGTTGGAGCCCAGGGACAGAAGGAGGAGGAGGTGGAGGAGAGAGGAGGGATTGCCACACACACAGGTGGGGAACAGCTGACGTTACTGAACCCCAATAACAGAGGAGCGACTGTTGACTGTGCGGACAGCACTTCCAGGCAACAACTAGCGGTGTTGGAGCCCAGGGACAGAAGGAGGAGGAGGAGGTGGAGGAGAGAGGAGGGATTGCCACACACACAGCTGGGGAACAGCTGACGTTACTGAACCCCAATAACAGAGGAGCGACTGTTGACTGTGCGGACAGCACTTCCAGGCAACAACTAGTGGTGTTGGAGCCCAGGGACAGAAGGAGGAGGAGGTGGAGAAGAGAGGAGGGATTGCCACACACACAGCTGGGGAACAGCTGACGTTACTGAACCCCAATAACAGAGGAGCGACTGTTGACTGTGCGGACAGCACTTCCAGGCAACAACTAGCGGTGTTGGAGCCCAGGGACAGAAGGAGGAGCAGATAGGAGGTATTGCAGCACACACAGAGGGGAGCAGCTGACGTTACTGAACCCCAATAACACGGCAGCAAGTGTTGACTGTGCGGACAGCACTTCCAGGCACCAACTAGCGGTGTTGGAGCCCAGGGACAGCAGGAGGAGCAGAGGAACACAGTGTAGGCCGAAGCCTGATTGGAGAAAGTCAAAAGGGAACCTTTAACCCCCCCCCAAGGCATTTGTAGCTGAAAGAGCCTGCTTGTGCAGCACAAAGGATGCAAAAGGAAAAGGTGGCTCTTTTCATTATGCTCCTTGCAAACACAGAACTAAACACTTGTAAAATGTGTCCTGTTGTGATTTTGCTTTTTGCTCCCTCTAGTGGTCATTAGTGATTTGACTCTGGAGCATCTGTCTTTTCCTATATCCTCACCTGGGCCGTTAGTTCAGGGGCGTTGCTATATAAGCTCTCTGGACCTTCAGTTCTATGCCTGGCATCGTTGAAATCAGAGCTAATCTGTTGTGCTCTTGTCCTCTGATCCTGGTTCCTGTTTTTCAAGCTAAGTTTGCTTCTTTGCTTTTTGCTTTTGTTTTGTTTTGTATTTTTGTCCAGCTTGTTCCAATCTGTATTCTGACCTTTGCTGGAAGCTCTAGGGGGCTGGTGTTCTCCCCCCGGACCGTTAGACGGTTCGGGGGTTCTTGAATCTCCAGCGTGGATTTTTATAGGGTTTTTGTTGACCAGATAAGTTATCTTGCTTTATTCTGCTATTAGTAAGCTGGCCTCTCTTTGCTGAACCTGGTTCATTTCTGTGTTTGTCATTTCCTCTTACCTCACCGTTATTATTTGTGGGGGGCTTGTATCTTGCTTTGGGGTCCCTTTCTCTGGAGGCAAGAGAGGTCTTTGTTTTCTTCTCCTAGGGGTAGTTAGATTCTCCGGCTGGCGCGAGTCATCTAGCGATCACCGTAGGCATGATCCCCGGCTACTTCTAGTGTTGGCGTTAGGAGTAGCTATTTGGTCAACCCAGTTACCACAGCCCTATGAGCTGGATTTTTGTATCTCGCAGACTTACACGTCCCTCTGAGACCCTGTCCACTGGGGTCATAACAGTATGCCAGGCCAGTATTAAATGGTTAATGCATTGCAGAAGTGGGATTATAAGAAAGAAAATTTTGAGTTTTTTTTTTTCCTCTCTCATTTTTTTTTTTTTCTTTTCCCCTTTACCTCAGAGTGGCTTAAGCTTGCTGCAGACATGAATATCCAGACCTTGATTACAAGTGTGGACCAGCTTGCCGCTCGTGTGCAGGGTATACAAGATTATGTTATCAGAAATCCTAGGTCTGAACCCAAGATTCCGATACCTGAACTGTTTTCAGGAGACCGATTTAAGTTTCGGAATTTCAGGAATAATTGTAAATTGTTTTTGTCCCTGAAACCTTGTTCGTCTGGAGACTCTGCTCAACAAGTAAAAATTGTTATTTCATTCTTACGGGGTGACCCTCAAGATTGGGCTTTTTCGCTGGCGCCAGGAGATCCGGCATTGGCTGATATTGATGCGTTTTTTCTGGCGCTCGGTTTACTTTATGAGGAACCCAATCTTGAGATTCAGGCAGAGAAAGCCTTGCTGGCGATGTCTCAGGGCCGGGACGAGGCTGAGGTGTATTGCCAAAAATTTCGGAAATGGTCCGTGCTGACACATTGGAACGAGTGTGCACTGGCCGCTAATTTTAGAAATGGCCTTTCTGAAGAATGTTATGGTGGGTTTTCCCATTCCCACAGGTCTGAATGATACCATGTCCCTGGCTATTCAAATTGACCGGCGGTTGCGGGAGCGCAAAACCGAAAATTCCCTCATGTTGTTGTCTGAACAGACACCTGATGTGATGCAATGTGATAGAAAAACCGCAAATTCCCTCATGGTGTTGTCTGAACGGACACCTGATTTGATGCAATGTGATAGAATCCTGACTAGAAATGAGAGGAAAATTCATAGACGCCGGAATGGCTTGTGCTACTACTGTGGTGATTCTACACATGTTATCTCAGCATGCTCTAAACGTATATCTAAGGTTGTTAGTCCTGTCACCGTTGGTAATTTGCATCCTAAGTTTATTCTGTCTGTAACTTTGATTTGCTCATTGTCATCTTATCCTGTCATGGCGTTTGTAGATTCAGGTGCTGCCCTGAGTCTTATGGATCTTTCATTTGCTAAGCGCTGTGGTTTTATTCTTGAACCATTAGAAAATCCTATCCCTCTTAGGGGTATTGATGCTACGCCATTGGCAGAAAATAAGCTGCAGTATTGGACACAGGTTACCATGTGTATGACTCCTGAACACCGCGAGGTGATACGCTTTCTCGTTCTACATAAAATGCATGATTTGGTTGTTTTGGGGCTGCCATGGTTACAGACCCATAATCCAGTCCTTGACTGGAAGGCTATGTCAGTGTCTAGTTGGGGCTGTCTTGGTATTCATGAGGATTCCCTGCCTGTGTCTATTGCTTCTTCTACGCCTTCGGAAGTTCCGGAGTATTTGTCTGATTATCAGGATGTCTTTAGCGAGTCCAGGTCCAGTGCATTGCCTCCTCATAGGGAATGTGACTGTGCAATAGATTTGATTCCAGGCAGTAAATTTCCTAAGGGAAGACTGTTTAATCTGTCGATACCTGAACATACCGCTATGCGTTCATATATCAAGGAGTCTCTGGAGAAAGGACACATCCGTCCGTCTTCTTCCCCTCTTGGTGCGGGATTCTTTTTTGTGGCTAAAAAGGACGGATCTTTGAGGCCTTGTATTGACTATCGGCTTTTAAATAAGATCACTGTCAAATTTCAGTATCCTTTGCCGCTGTTGTCTGACTTGTTTGCCCGGATTAAGGGTGCCAAGTGGTTTACCAAGATAGACCTTCGTGGTGCGTACAACCTTGTGCGCATTAAGCAAGGGGATGAATGGAAAACCGCATTCAATACGCCCGAAGGTCATTTTGAGTACTTGGTGATGCCTTTTGGGCTCTCTAATGCCCCTTCAGTTTTTCAGTCCTTTATGCATGACATTTTCCGGAACTATCTGGATAAATTTTTGATCGTTTATCTGGATGATATTCTGTTTTTTTCTGATAATTGGGACTCGCATGTGGAGCAGGTCAGGATGGTCTTTAAAATTTTGCGTGAAAATTCTTTGTTTGTCAAGGGCTCAAAGTGTCTTTTTGGTGTACAGAAGGTTCCCTTTTTGGGGTTCATTTTTTCCCCTTCTGTTGTGGAGATGGACCCAGTCAAGGTCCGAGCTATTCTTGATTGGACTCAGCCCTCGTCAGTTAAGAGTCTTCAGAAGTTCTTGGGTTTCGCTAACTTCTACCGTCGTTTTATCGCTAACTTTTCTAGCATTGTGAAACCTTTGACGGATATGACCAAGAAGGGCTCCGATGTGGTTAATTGGGCTCCTGCTGCCGTGGAGGCTTTCCAGGAGTTGAAACGTCGATTTACTTCGGCGCCTGTTTTGTGCCAGCCTGATGTTTCGCTTCCCTTTCAAGTTGAGGTGGATGCTTCAGAGATTGGAGCAGGGGCCGTTTTGTCGCAGAGAGGCCCTGGTTGCTCTGTTATGAGACCTTGCGCCTTTTTCTCTAGGAAGTTTTCGCCTGCGGAGCGAAATTATGATGTGGGCAATCGGGAGTTGTTGGCCATGAAATGGGCATTTGAGGAGTGGCGTCATTGGCTCGAGGGTGCTAAGCATCGTGTGGTGGTCTTAACTGATCACAAAAATCTGATGTATCTCGAGTCTGCTAAACGCCTGAATCCTAGACAGGCCCGCTGGTCATTGTTTTTCTCCCGTTTTGACTTTGTTGTCTCGTATTTACCAGGTTCAAAGAATGTGAAGGCCGATGCTCTTTCCAGGAGCTTTGTGCCTGATGCTCCTGGAGTCGCTGAACCTGTTGGTATTCTTAAGGATGGTATTATCTTGTCAGCTATTTCTCCAGATCTGCGACGTGTGTTGCAGAGATTTCAGACTGATAGGCCTGATTCTTGTCCACCTGACAGACTGTTTGTGCCTGATAAGTGGACCAGCAGAGTCATTTCCGAGGTTCATTCCTCGGTGTTGGCAGGTCACCCAGGAATTTTTGGCACCAGAGATCTGGTGGCCAGATCCTTTTGGTGGCCTTCCTTGTCTAGGGATGTGCGGTCATTTGTACAGTCCTGTGGGACTGGTGCTCGAGCTAAGCCTTGCTGTTCTCGTGCCAGCGGGTTGCTCTTGCCCTTGCCTGTCCCTAAGAGACCTTGGACACATATCTCCATGGATTTCATTTCTGATCTTCCGGTGTCTCAAGGCATGTCTGTTATCTGGGTTATATGTGATCGCTTCTCCAAGATGGTCCATTTGGTTCCTCTGCCTAAGCTGCCTTCCTCTTTCGATCTGGTTCCTGTGTTTTTCCAGAACGTGGTTCGTTTGCACGGCATCCCTGAGAATATTGTGTCAGACAGAGGATCCCAGTTCGTTTCCAGATTCTGGCGATCCTTTTGTAGTAGGATGGGCATTGACTTGTCGTTTTCGTCTGCTTTCCATCCTCAGACTAATGGACAGACGGAGCGAACTAATCAGACTTTGGAGGCTTATTTGAGGTGTTTTGTCTCTGCTGATCAGGACGATTGGGTGACCTTCTTGCCGTTAGCTGAGTTTGCCCTTAATAATCGGGCTAGTTCCGCCACTTTGGTTTCGCCATTTTTCTGCAACTCTGGTTTCCACCCTCGTTTTTCTTCGGGTCATGTGGAACCTTCTGACTGCCCTGGGGTGGATTCTGTGGTGGATAGGTTGCAGCGGATCTGGAATCTTGTGGTGGACAACTTGAAGTTGTCACAGGAAAGGGCTCAGCGCTTTGCCAACCGCCGCCGCGGTGTGGGTCCCCGACTACGTGTTGGGGATTTGGTGTGGCTTTCTTCCCGCTTTGTTCCTATGAAGGTTTCCTCTCCCAAATTTAAACCTCGTTTTATTGGTCCTTACAGGATATTGGAAATTCTTAATCCTGTATCCTTTCGCCTGGATCTTCCTGTGTCGTTTGCTATCCACAACGTGTTTCATAGGTCCTTATTGCGGCGGTACGTTGTGCCTGTGGTTCCTTCTGCTGAGCCTCCTGCTCCGGTGTTGGTTGAAGGCGAGTTGGAGTACGTGGTGGAGAAGATCTTGGATTCTCGTCTCTCCAGGCGGAGGCTTCAGTACCTGGTCAAATGGAAGGGCTATGGTCAGGAAGATAATTCCTGGGTGGTCGCCTCTGATGTTCATGCGGCCGATTTAGTTCGTGCCTTTCACGCCGCTCATCCTGATCGCCCTGGTGGTCGTGGTGAGGGTTCGGTGACCCCTCACTAAGGGGGGGTACTGTTGTGATTTTGCTTTTTGCTCCCTCTAGTGGTCATTAGTGATTTGACTCTGGAGCGTCTGTCTTTTCCTATATCCTCACCTGGGCCGTTAGTTCAGGGGCGTTGCTATATAAGCTCTCTGGACCTTCAGTTCTATGCCTGGCATCGTTGAAATCAGAGCTAATCTGTTGTGCTCTTGTCCTCTGATCCTGGTTCCTGTTTTTCAAGCTAAGTTTGCTTCTTTGCTTTTTGCTTTTGTTTTGTTTTGTATTTTTGTCCAGCTTGTTCCAATCTGTATTCTGACCTTTGCTGGAAGCTCTAGGGGGCTGGTGTTCTCCCCCCGGACCGTTAGACGGTTCGGGGGTTCTTGAATCTCCAGCGTGGATTTTTATAGGGTTTTTGTTGACCAGATAAGTTATCTTGCTTTATTCTGCTATTAGTAAGCTGGCCTCTCTTTGCTGAACCTGGTTCATTTCTGTGTTTGTCATTTCCTCTTACCTCACCGTTATTATTTGTGGGGGGCTTGTATCTTGCTTTGGGGTCCCTTTCTCTGGAGGCAAGAGAGGTCTTTGTTTTCTTCTCCTAGGGGTAGTTAGATTCTCCGGCTGGCGCGAGTCATCTAGCGATCACCATAGGCATGATCCCCGGCTACTTCTAGTGTTGGCGTTAGGAGTAGCTATTTGGTCAACCCAGTTACCACAGCCCTATGAGCTGGATTTTTGTATCTTGCAGACTTACACGTCCCTCTGAGACCCTGTCCACTGGGGTCATAACAGTGTCCCCTGATACCGTGAGACCGTCCCGGAGGTGGGACTTTCCTTCGTAATATGACGCAGCACAGCCGTCATTCCTACCCCCTTGGCGCCGTGCCCCGGCTCCTCAGCGTTGTTTAATTCCGTCCCGGAGCCTGCGCTGTTATGTTATCCCTTGGCCAGGCACACTTAGCGCTGCCCATCTTCTGACATCATTTGGTGTCAGTCTGGCTGCGCCTGTGCGTCCGCGCTGGCCAAGATCCCGCCTCGCAGTGTCGTCTAATGTAATCCCACTGCGGGCCTGGGATCCGTGGCCATGCGCAGTGCATATCCTCGCCTCTCACTCCCCTCCCTCCGGCTTCTTCAGACTGTGCGGTGTCACGGCCGTGGCATGCTATTAGGGATCAGTTGACGGCGCACAGTCTGAAGAAGGCGAAGGGAGATGAGTGAGAGGTGGAGGTGAACATATGCACTGCGCATGCCCATGGATCCCAGGCCCGCAGTGTGATTAAATCAGAAGACACTGCGAGGCGGGATCTCGGCCAGCGCGGACGCACAGGCGCAGTCAGGTTGACACCAAATGATGTGAGAAGAGGGGCAGCGCTAAGTGTGCCTGGCCAAGGGATAACATAACAGCGCAGGCTTCAGGACAGAATCAAACAACGCTGAGGAGCCGGCGCACGGCGCCAAGGGGGTAGGAATGACGGCTGTGCTGCGTCACATTACGAAGGAAAGTCCCACCTACGAGACGGTTTTACGGTATCATTGGACACATTTTATAAGTGTTAAGGTCTGCGTGTAAAAGGAGCTAAACAAAAATAGCTACCTTTTCCTTGTGCAGCATTACTGCTGCACAAGGTGGCTCTTTCAGTAACAAACGCCTGGGGGGGGACAGGTTCTCTTACATTTCAGTTGTTGTGTCAGCATGGCGGTCGCAGGACACATTGCCGGCTACACCGCTGGGGATCAGCTGACGTTACTGACACCCAATAACACTGGGTCGTATGTTTTGACTGTGCAGACGGCACTTCTGAGCCTCAACTGGCGGTGTTGGAGCCCAGGAATTAAAGTTCAGGTGGTAGAAAGATGAACACAACAGGAGACCTGGATACTGTAGACAGTCACCTAATTATTTAATCAGGAAGAGGAGTGGCAAATTCCTGCGAGATCCAGGCCTGGTTCATTTTCAGGAAAGTAAGCCGGTCAACGTTATCGGAGGATAGTCGCATGCGACGGTCAGTTAGTACACCACCTGCAGCACTAAAGACGCGTTCCGATAATACACTAGCCACAGGGCAAGCCAGCACCTCCAATGCATACTGGCTTAGCTCTGGCCATGTATCCAGCTTTGAGACCCAAAACTTGAAAGGGGAAGAGTCGTCTGGGAGTACAGCAAGAGGGCAAGACATGTAGTCTGTCACCATCTGACGGAACCGTTGCCTCCTGCTGACTGGAGCCTTCTGTGATGGTGTAGACTTTTGTGGCGGGCACACAAAACTGTGCCACAGTTGGGCCATACTGGTCTTGCCTTGGGCAGAGGCACTGCTTCTGCTCCCTCTTTGTGCAGAGCCTCCTCCACTGCCTGGACGCACTGAGCTGCTTTGTAATGCACTAGCAGCACTTCTCTCAGTTGGACTGGAGAAGATGATGGAATTCTCCAGTGTGTCTTGGTACTCCCGCATTTTTCGCTCCCGGTTCAACGGTGTGATGAGGCTTTCTATGTTGTCCCAGTAGCGAGGATCGAGGAGGGTGAACACCCAATAATCAGACATGTTGAGAATGTGGGCGATGCGGCGGTTGTTCCTCAGGCACTGCAGCATGTAATCCACCATGTGCTGCAGACTGCCAACTGGCCAAGAAACGCTGTCCCCTGCTTGAGGTGTGATCTCTGCCCGCTCGTCATCACCCCACCCTCGCTGTACACACTGACTACTGGACAATTGTGTAACTCCCTCCTCTGGATGGATGTCTTCCTCCTCCATTGACTCCTCCTCATCCTCCTCACAAAGTGTCCCCTGCCTACGCGTTTGTGAGGAACCACGTGGCGCTGACTGTCCAGAAGATGATGGAAATGGTGAATCCTCATCCTCCACCTCTTCCACAACATCATCCCTTAGCGCTTGCAGTGATTTTTCAAGCAGGCAGATAAGGGGGACAGTCATGCTGACTAGTGCATCATCTGCACTCGCCATCCGCGTGGAATAATTGAAGGGACACAAAACCTGGCAGACGTCCTTCATAGTGGCCCACTCTGTGGTTGTGAAGTCTGAATGGCGCGGAGTGCGACTTCTTTGCGCCTGATGCAGCTGGTACTCCATTACTGCTTGCTGCTGCTCACACAACCGCTCCAACATATGTAACGTGGAATTCCACCTGGTAGGTAGGTCACATATGATGCGATGTTCCGGAAGGCGGAATCGGCGCTGCAGAGCCGCAATGCGCGATTTTGCCGTGCTGGAACGCCGCAAGTGAGCACACTCTTAAGCGGGCCTTGTGCAGCAGTGCATCAAGATCCGGATAGTCCCTCAAAAAACTCTGCACAACCAAATTGAGCACACGTGCCAGACATGGGATGTGAGTGAGGTTGCTGAGGCCCAGAGCTGCCACCAGATTTCGGCCATTATCACACACTACCATGCCTGGCTGGAGATTCGCTGCCACAAACCACACATCGCTCTCCTGCTTGATGGCATTCCAGAGCTCCTGCGCTGTGTGTCTTCGAATCCTCAAAGAAATTAATTTCAAGACGGCCTGTTGACGTTTGGCCATGGCTGTGCTCATGTCGGTCATAACAGGTAAACGTTCACGGGTCCATGTGGAGGTGGACTGTGACGGCTCCTGCAGCGACGATTCTGAGGAACTTGTGTAAGAGGAGGAGTCAATGCGTACAGACTGGATTCCTGCAATCCTTGGAGTGGGCAGGACACGTCCTGCGCCACTTGCACGATCTGTACCCGGCTCAACAACATTAACCCAATGGGCAGTGAGGGAAAGGTATCGCCCCTGTCCATGTTGACTGGTCCACGCATCGGTGGTGAGGTGGACCTTGCTACTGACGGCGTTCAGTAGCGCGTGTTTTATATGTCCCTACACATGCTTGTGCAGGGCAGGGACGGCTTGCCTGCTGAAATAAAAGCGGCTGGGCACGTTGTACTGTGGGACTGCCAATGACATCAAGTCACGGAAGCTGTCAGTCTCCACCAGCCTGAATGACAGCATTTCCAGTGACAGAAGTTTGGCAATGCCTGCAGTCAGAGCCTGTGCTCGTGAGTGGTTTGCCGAGAAAGGCCGCCTTTTCTCCCATGCCTGTACTACCGATGGCTGTAGACTGGCCTGGGAGTGTGAGGATAACTGGGAACGTGGTGCTGCGGGTGGAATTACAGTGGGTCTCTGGACAACAGTGCCAGAGGTTCTTCCACGGCGATCCTGGGAGGAAGCCGAACCAGCTGCATGTGAGCTGGAGGAAGAGGCAACATGAGCTGAAGAGGTGGTAGCTGCCGCTGTTGGTTGGCCTAGCTCTTCAGTGTGTTTCTGTAACTCCGCCGCGTGCCTGGTCCGCACATGTTGGAGGTATTGAGGTTGCTGACATTTCTCCCTCTTGTGACTTTGTGATGACACACCTTGCATTTGACATAGCAAATGTCATCTGCAACTGTGTCAAAAAAGGACCAGGCACTGCAAGTCTTGGGAGCGCCCTTTTTGGCTGTTGGAAGAGACATGCTCCTAACGGGTGCCAAAGTGGAGGCTACAGGATCCGCAGTCTTCCCCCTCCCTCTCCCTCTTTGGCCTGTTCGGGGAATCTCTTCCTCAGAGCTGCTCCCACCACCTTCCTGTCCCTCACGCCACGATGGGTCAAGGACCTCATCATCTACACTACCCTCTGCCACCAACTGCTCCTCCTGGGTAGTCTCAGCAGCAGAGCATGCACCAGAAAGTGGCACCTGAGTGTCCTCAGCGGATGTGTTCTGCGGTGTGGTGACCGGAGACACTGGCCCACCCGCCTCTTCAGACTCAGAGAGAAAAAGCTGTTGGGCATCACTGCACACTGCCTCTTCTTCCATTTATCCAATGCTGCTTGGCTGGCCCCGTTTCCAAGCCAAGAGATTCAGAGAACAGAAGTAGGGACGGCTCCTGTCCTGGGCTCTCTTTCTGCCTGGGCAATTTGGCAGGTGGTGAAGAGACAGATGGGTGCTCTCCAGTGCTCTGTGTCTGAGAGGATGTGGCGGACACATAACGTCCCTGGCCTTGCCTACTGGTCCATGCATCTGTTGTCAGGTGCACCTTTGTAGTCACAGATTGCCTGAGTGCATGGACGATGCGGTCTTTAACATGCTGTTGGAGGGCTGGGATGGCTTTTCTAGAAAAGAAGTGTCGACTGGGTAGCTCGTAGCGTGGTACAGCGTAGTTTATCAGCGCTTTGAAATCTTCGCTTTCAACTAACCGGTAGGGCATCATCTCTAATGAGATTAGTCTAGCAATGTGGGCGTTCAAACCCTGTGTATGCGGATGCGAGGATGAGTACTTCCTTTTCCTAACGAGAGTCTCATGTAGGGTGAGCTGGACTGGAGAGCTGGAGATCGTGGAACTAGCGGTGGTGCCGGTGGACATGGCACACTGAAAGAGGGTTGGAGATGGTATTCTTGCCGGTGCCCTACATGCAGTGTTTCCTACTACGAACCTGGTGATTGCCTGACTGCTTTGGCCTGGAGACGAAAGCTGCACAGATACTGCGGGGAATGGTGGGCTTACAGTGAGGGAAGGGATGTAGCGTTGCTGACTAGCTTCATTGGCTGAGGGTGCTGCAACCTTTAGGGATGTTTGGTAGTTAGTCCAGGCTTGCAAATGCATGGTGGTTAAATGTCTATGCATGCAACTTGTATTTAGACTTTTAAGATTCTAACCTCTGCTTAAGGTAGTTGAACATTTTTGACAGATGACTTTGCGCTGATCATTTGGATGTTGTTTAAAAAAATGCCAGACTGCACTCTTTCTACTATCGGATACCTTTTCAGGCATTGCAGACTGAGCTTCTTTAACCAGATGGCCACGCTGTCCTCCAACTGGTTTTGGTTTTGCCAAGCGTTTTTGGCCAGATACGGGCCCGGCCGATGGAACCTGTTGTGATGTTGATGCCTGCTGCGGCTCCTCCTCCGCTTCAGAACTACTGCCGCCTGCACCCTGTTCCCCCAATGGCTGCCAATCGGGGTCAACAACTGGGTCATCTATGACCTCCTCTTCTATCTCGTGTGCAAGTTCGTCTGTGTCACCGTGTAAGCCGGTGGTATAGCGTTCGTGACGGGGCACCATAGTCTCAGCTGGGTTTGATTCTGGCTCAGTACACTGCGAGGGCAATGTTCTGGTCTGAGTCAAAGGAACAGCATAGTAATCTGGCTGTGCATCACTGTGCATCAGTGCACTCCATGTCCGATTCAACTTCTAATGGGCATGGCCTGTTAACTGTTTCACTGTCTAACCCATGAATGTTATGTGTAAAGAGCTCTATGGAGTATCCCGTTGTGTCGCCTGACGCATCCTTCTCTCTTGTTCTGGGTGAAGAAGACAAGGAAGCGACTTGTCCCTGACCGTGAACATCCACTAACGACGCGCTGCTTTTACATTTAGCACTTTCAGAAGAGGAGGCAAAAGAGCTAGAGGCTGAGTCAGCAAGGAAAGCCAAAACTTGTTCTTGCTGCTCCGGCTTTAAAAGCGGTTTTCCTACTCCCAGAAAAGGGAGCGTTCGAGGCCTTGTGTAGCCAGACGACGAACCTGGCTCAACAACTCGAGACTTAGGTGCTGTATTGCTTTTACCACGACCACCTGATGCTCCACCACCACTACCATCATTACCAGCTGACAATGACCGCCCACAGCCATGACCTCTTCCAGCAGACTTCCTCATTGTTTGCAAAACGTAACCAAATTAACGGTATCTGTTACTGTAAAACAACATATAAGGTGAACTCAAACTTCTGTAGGATTTATATATACCTTTATAGGTGGCTGACAATGAAAGGAAAATCAGGCCCAATGTTACACACTAGGTTTTATGTGCCCCAATAATTTGAAACAGATGGCACACACAAGATCGGCACTCAAGCACAAATGCCAATCTTAATCTCCCACTATGTTTTTTTTGTCAGGGAGAATTTAAACAAAAATAAAAAAATTCCCAGTATGACACACTAGGTTTTATGTGCCCCAATAATTTGAGACAGATGGCACACACAAGACCGGCACTCAAGCACAAATGCCAATCTTAATCTCCCACTATGTTTTTTTGTCAGGGAGAATTTAAACAAAAATAAAAAAATTCCCAGTATGACACACTAGGTTTTATGTGCCCCAATAATTTGAGACAGATGGCACACACAAGACCGGCACTCAAGCACAAATGCCAATCTTCATCTCCCACTATGTTTTTTTTGTCAGGGAGAATTTAAAAAATTCCCAGTATGACACACTAGGTTTTATGTGCCCCAATAATTTGAGACAGATGGCACACACAAGACCGGCACTCAAGCACAAATGCCAATCTTAATCTCCCACTATGTTTTTTTTGTCAGGGAGAATTAAAAAAAAAAAAAAAAAAAGGGACTGTCCTACAATTACTATCTCCCTGCAGTAATCTCAGCAAGGTATGGCATGCAGCAATAACAAGGAGTGGACAGCTGCACAAAAAAAAACAAAAGTGTGTACAAACAAACAAGATAGCTGTGCAGAAAGGAAGGAACAACAGGATTTGTGCTTTGAAAAAAGCAGTTGGTTTGCACAGCGGCGTACACACACAGCAACGCAGCTATCAGGGTCAGGGAGCCTTCTAGGGCAGCCCAATGAGCTACAGCGCTGAGGAAAAAAAAATGTAGCTTCCACTGTCCCTGCAAACAAAAGGTGGTGTTGGACAGTGGAAATCGCTACAGCACAAGCGGTTTGGGGCTTTATGTACCCTGCCTAACACTATCCCTGCTTCTGAAGAAGCGGCAGCAACCTCTCCCTACGCTCAGATCAGCAGCAGTAAGATGGCGGTCGGTGGGAACGCCCCTTTATAGCCCCTGTGACGCCGCAGAAAGCAAGCCAATCACTGCAATGCCCTTCTCTAAGATGGTGGGGACTGAGATCTATGTCATCACGCTGCCCACACTCTGCGTCCACCTTCATTGGCTGAGAAATGGCGCTTTTAGCGTCATTGAAATGCGACTTTGGCGCGAAAGTCACGTACCGCATGGCCGACCCCACACAGGGATCGGGTCGGGTTTCATGAGACGCCGACTTTGCCAAAAGTAGGCGACTTATGAAAATGAACGCTCCGTTTCGCTCAACCCTACTCAGAACTATTTACTGCATCACCTACCCTTCATCTAATTTTCTCAATATCTGCCCTGGAGCCCACTCTATCTTTGCTATGTCACCATCGGCCCCAGTGGACCTGAACCTCAGTGTCGGTAATCCCTTGCCGAACACCACGGGTGGTGTCACAAATCAATCCCATATAAACTTCCCCCTTGCATCACCTTTATTGCACGCCCAGGGCCATGGAGTCAGGTCTCGGCCCCATGACTTCCCCAAAGAACTGTCTGATACGGTTCCGAGTACCCCATGGCCCTGGAGGGTGTCGCAACAGCTTTAGAGTATGAGGAGGGGGAGGGACCATAATCACAGCAGGGTGGCACTCAAACAGCTCAAGGGCATAACTAGAGCTGGCTGGGGGGATACAGAGGACCCAGACACACCTCCTTACCAATGACAGCTTGTCGTTGCCTCTGGGCAGCCTAACGGACATGAGCCAATAAAATGTATTGAATAAATGCTGCTGTGCCTGCCCAACAATCCCAGAGTTGCCTGTATTGTTACCAGTGCTGATTACTGGGTGGCCACCCTGCTGGATCCCCGCTACAAGGACAATGTACCACCCTCACATCCATCACTGGAGTGGGATCGGAAAATGTGGCAAAACAAGCGCACGCTGATAGACACACTACTGATGGCATTCCCTGTTGACAGCGGTGGCTCAGTGCAAGAACAAGGCAGAGGAGGAGGAAGTCGCCAACGCAGCTGGAGCACAGCCACCACCTTGGATGGGTGGTTTAGCATGGCCAAAATGTTGTAAACCTTTCTCAGCATGCCACAACATCTGGCATCACCATCTGTTATGGTCCGCATTAGCAGAAGGCAGTATTTCAAGAACATGTTGGAAGAGTGCAGGACCACATGTCTCCATGTGCTGAGCAATGACTCTGCCCCATTTAACTTCTGGGTCTCCAAATTGGACACAGGCCTAAGCTTGCCCTTAAAGCCTTGGAGGTACGGACCTGCCCTGCAGCACATGTACTGTCAGAATGTGTGTTTTGCATGGCAGGATGTGTGATCACAGAGATGCATATGCGCCTGTGAGTCACCCCTCCTGTGCTGTGGGGTACTCGGTACTGGGTCCTGAGTTCACAGGGGAGAGTCACAGTGGCTGCGACCCTGTCTGTGGCCCTGGGCACCCATGTAAAAGGGGAAAGGTCTTTAAAGGGAATAAAGTTTGTGTTCGTGACGCCACCTGTGGTATTCGGTCAGTGGGGACTGACGCTGCTTTAAGGGGTCCTCTGGGGTGATGTTATGGCAGCTAGATGGTATAACTTCCCACAGATGAAGTGTGTCCCCAGGGCTCCCAGTGTGTAGATGTTAGATGGTGAGGAGTGCAGTAAAGAACGAGGACTCAAGGTTGCAGTCTCTTTACCTTGGTTTACTGAAGACTTCAGCATCCGCAGTCCAGAGCACCAGATCACAGGGCAGGCAGGGTCAGGCCACTTGAAGGAGAGTTAGGAGTCCCCTTACCCAGGTGGAAATCAAAAGCCTTCCTCTAGTGCCATGGTGTTGTAGTTCCTTACGGCTTACAACTCCACATAAGGTCCTCACAGATGTTATCTCTCTGTCCCCCAGGTGGGATAGGACATAACCCGTATGACTGGTGGCTTGAGGTTGTTTATAGGGACTCTAGCATGCCCCAGCCTCAGAGGGGTGCCACCATGCCTCCTGGGTGTTATGTCAGACAGGTAACGTAGAGTTCAGCTGTCCTGCCGGTCTCTGATGTAAGTTGTAGAGGGCCTTACGATCCTTGGTGTTCCAGCTACCGGTTTCTGCTCCTCAGAAAGAGGCAGCCTGCTCGGGGCTGGTCTCTTCCTGATATCCTCACCTGTGCTTTGCTTTCCTGCATACTCTCTGCAATGTATTCGGCTTTCTGAATTTCTCTTTCCAGGAACTGCTGCACTGACACTACACAGCTCCGTAAAACCTTCTGCTACCTCAGACTGATCCAGTCCATCTCCTGACTGGTCCTGCCTGGAACTTACTGACTTTCCCTACAGACTACCAGTTATATATATATATATATGGGGAGTCACCTAGCAAGTAGGATCAAAAGCTCCCCCTGGTGGCCTGGAGTGTGAATGTGTTGCATGTTTGTGTTACCTGTTTGCCGTTATCCCTTCTTGCCTTCAAGAGCAACATCACTCTCCCCGTGAGGAAAGCCATGCTACTGTGATGACCAGGACCCTGGGGTGCCACACTCCCCCCTCGTTAAATCCAGTACTCCCGGACTGGGTAAAGAAGAACAACAATACAGATTAGCAAAAAGACATACAATTTTTGGAATGCTATGAACTTATGAAAACAACTTAATATTCTATAAAGTAGAGCTTCCCTTTATGGGAGGTGAGAACACTTGAACGTTACAATAACTTATTTACATAGTATGCATACTTTTAAGAATATAAAAGAGTGTATTAACTAACTATGAAATGCTATTATGAAAGGCAATTACCCTCTAAGGGTATACTATTTTAAAGCTTCAAAGTGCACAACAAATGCTTTCTTTATTCAAGTGCAGAACTTTTCTAGTAAACAGCAACTATCCCTACAGGTATGCTACATCAAGTCCATCTGATTCAAAAGTGCACATCATACATTTTCACTACTTCCTGCACATAACACTATCGACTTTCAAATCTCAATTTTATTTTTATTCACTTTATTAACTCTTTAATATATGAGCTTTCTATCGTGCAACATATGATTCTAACTAGCAAAGTGCAATGATTCAACATTCCCTTTATGGGTGCAAACAATGTTCAAGTCTTTCAATTCTGAGGTAGTGCAATTAATACTCAAGTCAATCAATAACTTTATAACAGCAGCTACGATGTGAGGGACCATCATTAACCCCCAACATTGGGTTTGGGTGGGCTACAAGACGTGTATCGAGACCTGGAATCCTGCCGCGCCAAACGGGTTTTTCTTCAGGTCTCTGGAAAACAAAGCAATATTCATAGAAATGTTAGAAGCAGTATTTTTAAAACTCCTTTTGTAAAACCAGCAGAAAGCACCTTTAAGAAGGTGCAAACTATTTACAATGGAGCGTTTGTGAGCCATTCACTGTCCATGACTCGAGTGTCTTTAAACAAAATGCAACTTTTGTAAACATAGGATCCCTTTAAACGTGGGAGCCCTTTAAGTAGAAACCCTGTTCAGGTTTTATGAACTTTTTAACAGTAACAGTCATTTTAGAAACTTGCAACACGGAGTTAACTTAACTATTTACAGTTATTTTCAAAGTTTACTTTAGTTGTGGTATTGTCCAAGGTAGCCCCTGCGGAGGTGGGCAACTACCATGTACCACATGGAGCACATCCACGCTCTGGATGGGAGTCTGAGTGCCCACTGATTTGTGTGCAATAACAGTTCGCGTACATCTTGAGCACAGGATGACGGGTGCTCTGTGAGGAATAGATGTGGAAGTCACCTTGCCAGGTGAGGGCGTTGGCGGGCAACGTGGAGCCACTGGTGGTGATGGCTCAAGGTCGTGAGCAGGCGATTCCAGAACTTTTGGTACACATCTGTGTACGTGTAGGGAGTACCACCCTTTGTCTCCCCAGTGTCTAGTATAGGTGACACGGTCACCGGGGTAGAGGTCCCCGTCAGGGTGTCCCTCTATTAGGTGAGCCTCCACGTCCCGTCTGGTAACAAATACCTCCGGTACAAGTCAGGTTCCTTAATAAACCCCCACCCAGCTTTAAGGCAGAATGTCCCCATGGTACCTTGTCTCAGTGGACCCCTGTCCTCATTGCTCCCCTTCCTGGCCCGGGCTTTAGCCTGCAGGTCTTTCTCCTTGGCAGCTTGGCATCGGAGCTCCTGCTCCCTTTCTTCCTGCTCCCATTTGAGCACCTGCTGCCGACAATACTCATCCTGGCTTATGACCTCCACCTGCTCTCCTTCCGCTTGGGCCTCCCCGGGGAACCCAATCAGGTCGGTACTAGTAGGCTTAGAGCGGAAGGTTACTCACTCTCCCTGAATGTTTAGGGTCTTCTTTGTCAGCTGCAGCGGGGCATCAGGGGTCTGTAAAGTCTCCCAGGGTCGCTCCCACTCTAGGCGGCTGCACACCCGGCCGGGTGGTGGCGGTGGCGGGGGGTCTATGGGCATTAGGAGGGTTTCCGCGATGACCGGGGCTGGTTTGGTTTGCTTACGTGCCGCAGTGGTGTCTCCGGTGCTGGTCTCTTCTGCTGCAGGCTTAGGCTCCTGGGGTCGGCTACGCTGCTGCTCGCTGACATCTGCGGCTGTGCGGTACCATGAGCGCCAGAGCTGATGGTATAGCTCCTCCACCTCTGCGCCGAGGACCATCGGGTCCATCGGTGGCGGCGTGGTCCTTTGCTTATCTAATTGGTTGAAGTAGCTGCAGGCTTCCACCCCCTCCTCCGGGTGACCTCCGCTCGCCATCTTGCCAACCAGGTGTGCTTCGGCATCTTCCTGTTCTGGGCGGTCTCTGCTCCTTCCCCCTCCATCCCAGACTAGGAGATGGATCTCTTTTGTTGAGGGGCATATCTTGCGAACATAATAGTATCTGTGGGGGGCGTCTACTACTTTCGCACCATTTACCAAGCTCCACCCACGACAACACGCCCCACTCCTCCTGCATGCCACATGGTGCTGTAATGACAGCAATTTTGGCGGTAATTTTTTGGCGGTATTTCACAGTAAACAGTGTCATGATTCCCAATGGCAGGGAAACATCAGAACACAAAAATAACGGACGAGCTCTGGGTGATGGAATCTCGAGCTGACCGTGAGCTAAATCTACCACACAACTAACAGTAGCCAGGGAGCATACCTACGACTTCCTAAATGCCATGCGCCAGCCGGAGGACTAACTACGCCTGGTAGAGGAAGGAACAGACCTGGCTTACCTCTAGGGAAATACCCCAAAAGATGATAGCAGCCCCCCACATGTAATAACGGTGAGTTAAGAGGAAAAGACATACACAGTATGAAAGTAGATTTAGCAAAGAGAGGTCCACTTACTAGATAGCAGAAGGATACAAAAGAGGACTTTACGGTCAACTGAAAACCCTTTCAAAAAACCATCCTGAAATTACTTTAAGACTCCTGTGTCAACTCATGACACAGGAGTGGCAATTTCAGCCCGCAAGAGCTTCCAGCTACAGAGAATAACAAAAACTGCAAACTGGACAAAAGATACAAAACAAAAGGACAAAGTCCACTTAGCTGAACAGCAGACTAGTAGCAGGAACATGCAACCGAAGGCTCTGGTTACAATGATGACCGGCAAGGAAATGACTGGAGAGCAAGGCTAAATAGGAAACTCCCAAACACTGATGGGAGCAGGTGAACTGAGACAGCAAAGCACAGACAAGTCACCAGTACCACCAGCAACCACCAGGGGAGCCCAAAAAGCGGATTCATAACAGTACCCCCCCCCTTAAGGAGGGGGCACCGAACCCTCACGAGAACCGCCAGGGCGATCTGGATGAGCCCTATGAAAGGCACGAACCAAATCCGAGGCATGAACATCAGAGGCAGTTACCCAAGAATTATCTTCCTGACCATAGCCCTTCCATTTAACCAGATATTGAAGTCTCCATCTGGAAATACGGGAATCCAAGATCTCTACAACGTACTCCAATTCACCCTCCACCAGCACAGGAGCAGGAGGTTCAGCAGAAGGAACCACCGGTATCTCATATCTCCGCAACAACGACCGATGGAATACATTATGGATAGCGAAAGATGCCGGGAGGTCCAAACGAAAGGACACAGGGTTAAGTATCTCCAAAATCCTATAAGGACCGATGAACCGAGGCTTAAACTTAGGAGAAGAAACCCTCATAGGGACAAAACGGGAAGACAACCACACCAAGTCCCCAACACGAAGGCGAGGACCAACACGACGACGGCGGTTAGCAAACTGCTGAGTCCTCTCCTGGGACAACTTCAAATTGTCCACCACTTGTCCCCAAATCTGATGCAACCGATCCACCACCGCATCCACTCCAGGACAATCCGAAGATTCCACCTGACCAGATGAAAAACGAGGATGAAACCCTGAATTGCAAAAGAAAGGAGAAACCAAAGTGGCAGAACTAGCCCGATTATTAAGAGCAAATTCTGCCAACGGCAAAAATGCAACCCAGTCATCCTGATCAGCAGACACAAAACACCTCAAATAAGTCTCCAAGGTTTGATTAGTTCGCTCCGTCTGGCCATTAGTCTGAGGATGGAATGCAGACGAAAAAGACAAATCAATGCCCAACCTGGCACAGAATGCCCGCCAAAATCTAGACACGAACTGGGTTCCCCTGTCAGAAACGATGTTTTCCGGAATACCATGCAAGCGAACCACATTTTGAAAAAATAGAGGGACCAACTCAGATGAGGAAGGCAACTTAGGCAATGGTACCAAATGAACCATTTTAGAAAAACGGTCACACACCACCCAGATGACAGACATCTTCTGAGAAACAGGGAGATCAGAAATAAAGTCCATAGAGATGTGCGTCCAAGGCCTCTTCGGAACAGGCAAGGGCAACAATAACCCACTAGCCCTAGAACAACAAGGCTTGGCCCGAGCACACACATCACAAGACTGCACAAAAACACGCACATCCCGAGACAGGGAAGGCCACCAGAAGGATCTAGCCACCAAATCTCTGGTACCAAAAATTCCAGGATGACCTGCCAGCGAAGAAGAATGAACTTCCGAGATGACTCTACTGGTCCAATCATCAGGAACAAACAGTCTACCAGGCGGACAACGATCAGGTCTATCCGCCTGAAATTCTTGCAAAGCACGTCGCAGATCTGGGGAGACAGCAAACAAAACCACCCCATCCTTAAGGACACCAGCAGGTTCAGAATCCCCAGGAGAGTCAGGCTCAAAACTCCTAGAAAGAGCATCTGCCTTAACATTTTTAGAACCCGGTAAGTATGAAACCACAAAATTAAACCGAGAAAAAAACAACGACCATCGTGCCTGTCTAGGATTCAGGCGCCTGGCAGACTCTAGATAAATCAGATTCTTGTGATCCGTCAAAACTACCACCTGATGTCTGGCACCCTCAAGCCAATGACGCCACTCCTCAAATGCCCACTTCATGGCCAAAAGCTCCCGATTACCAACATCATAGTTTTGCTCGGCGGCTGAAAATTTTCGAGAAAAGAACGCACAAGGTCTCATCACCGAGCAGTCGGAACTTTTCTGCGACAAAACCGCCCCCGCTCCGATCTCGGAAGCATCGACCTCAACCTGAAAGGGAAGAGAAACATCAGGCTGACGCAACACAGGGGCAGACAAAAAACGGCGCTTAAGCTCCCGAAAGGCCTCCACAGCAGCAGGGGACCAATTGGCAACATCAGCACCCTTTTTGGTCAAATCCGTCAGAGGTTTAGCAACGCCAGAAAAACCAGTTATAAATCGACGATAAAAATTAGCAAAGCCCAAGAATTTCTGAAGACTCTTAAGAGAAGTAGGCTGCGTCCAGTCACAAATAGCCCGAACCTTGACAGGGTCCATCTCAATAGAAGAAGGGGAAAAAATGTACCCCAAAAAGGAAATCTTTTGAACCCCAAAAACACACTTTGAACCCTTTACACACAAAGAATTCTCCCGCAAAACCTGAAAAACCCTCCTGACCTGTTGAACATGAGACTCCCAGTCATCAGAAAAAATCAAAATATCATCCAAATACACAATCATAAATTTATCCAAATATTCACGGAAAATATCATGCATTAAGGACTGAAAGACTGAAGGTGCATTAGAAAGGCCGAAAGGCATTACTAAATACTCAAAATGGCCCTCAGGCGTATTAAATGCGGTTTTCCACTCATCACCCTGCTTAATTCGCACCAAATTATACGCCCCACGAAGATCAATCTTAGAGAACCACTTAGCCCCCCTTATGCGAGCAAACAAATCAGTCAGCAAAGGCAACGGATACTGATATTTGACTGTAATTTTATTCAGGAGTCGATAATCAATACAAGGCCTCAGAGAGCCATCCTTTTTAGATACAAAGAAAAAACCAGCTCCTAAAGGAGATGAAGAAGGACGAATGTGTCCCTTTTCCAGGGACTCCTTAATATACTCTCGCATAGCAGCATGTTCAGGTACAGGTAAGTTAAACAAACGACCCTTTGGAAATTTACTGCCAGGAATCAGATCTATGGCGCAATCACAATCTCTGTGGGGAGGGAGTGAACCAATTTTTGGCTCCTCAAAAATATCACGATAATCAGACAAAAATGCCGGAATCTCAGAGGGAATAGATGACGAAATGGAAACCAAAGGTATGTCCCCATGAGCCCCCCGACATCCCCAGCTTAACACAGACATTGTTTTCCAGTCAAGGACTGGGTTATGAGATTGTAACCATGGTAATCCAAGCACCAAAACATCATGCAAATTGTACAACACAAGGAAGCGAATCACCTCCTGATGGTCTGGAGTCATACGCATAGTCACTTGCGTCCAGAATTGTGGTTTATTACAAGCCAAAGGCGTAGAATCAATACCCTTCAGAGGTATAGGGACTTCCAGAGGCTCTAAATCAAACCCACAGCGCCTGGCAAAGGACCAATCCATAAGACTCAGAGCGGCGCCAGAGTCCACATAGGCATCCACGGTAATAACTGATAATGAACAAATCAAGGTTACAGACAGAATAAATTTAGACTGTAAAGTGCCAATTGAAATAGACTTGTCAACCTTCCTTGTACGTTTAGAGCATGCTGATATAACATGAGCAGAATCACCACAATAGAAGCATAACCCATTTTTACGCCTATAATTCTGCCGCTCGCTTCTGGACAGAATTCTGTCACATTGCATTTTCTCTGGCGTCTCTTCAGAAGATACCGCCAAATGGTGCACGGGTTTGCGCTCCCGCAAACGCCGATCAATCTGAATAGCCATTGTCATGGACTCATTCAGACCTGTGGGCGCAGGGAACCCGACCATAACATCTTTAACGGCATCAGAAAGGCCCTCTCTGAAATTTGCCGCTAGGGCGCACTCATTCCACTGAGTAAGCACAGACCATCTACGAAATTTTTGTCAGTATATCTCAGCTTCATCTTGCCCTTGAGATAGGGCTATCAAAGCTTTTTCAGCTTGAATCTCCAAATTAGGTTCCTCATAAAGCAACCCTAAAGCCAGAAAAAACGCATCCACATTGAGCAACGCAGGATCCCCTGGTGTCAATGAAAATGCCCAATTTTGAGGGTCACCTCGCAGCAAAGAGATTACAATCTTAACCTGCTGGACAGGATCTCCAGAGGAGTGAGGTCTGAGAGAAAGGAACAATTTACAATTATATTTGAAATTCAGGAACCGAGATCTATCTCCGGAAAACACCTCTGGTAAAGGAATTTTAGGTTCAGACATCGGAGTATGTATAACAAAATCTTGTAAATTTTGAACCTTGGTAGCAAGATTATTTAAACCTACAGCCAAACTCTGAGGGTCCATCTTTAAACAGGTGAGATCAGAGCCATTCAAGGATTAGAAGGAGAGAAAGGCAAAGGCTGTAATTAGAGCTGAAATACAACTGATCCAACTATGGAGCAAGCATAGGAGGAAAAGAAAAAAAAATCTACAGACTTCTTTTTTCTCTCCTTTCTTCTGCCAATAACTTTAACATTGGCCGGTCATACTGTCATGATTCCCAATGGCAGGGAAACATCAGAACACAAAAATAACGGACGAGCTCTGGGTGATGGAATCTCGAGCTGACCGTGAGCTAAATCTACCACACAACTAACAGTAGCCAGGGAGCATACCTACGACTTCCTAAATGCCACGCGCCAGCCGGAGGACTAACTACGCCTGGTAGAGGAAGGAACAGACCTGGCTTACCTCTAGGGAAATACCCCAAAAGATGATAGCAGCCCCCCACATGTAATAACGGTGAGTTAAGAGGAAAAGACATACACAGTATGAAAGTAGATTTAGCAAAGAGAGGTCCACTTACTAGATAGCAGAAGGATACAAAAGAGGACTTCACGGTCAACTGAAAACCCTTTCAAAAAACCATCCTGAAATTACTTTAAGACTCCTGTGTCAACTCATGACACAGGAGTGGCAATTTCAGCCCGCAAGAGCTTCCAGCTACAGAGAATAACAAAACTGCAAACTGGACAAAAGGTACAAAACAAAAGGACAAAGTCCACTTAGCTGATCAGCAGACTAGTAGCAGGAACATGCAACCGAAGGCTCTGGTAACAATGATGACCGGCAAGGAAATGACTGGAGAGCAAGGCTAAATAGGAAACTCCCAAACACTGATGGGAGCAGGTGAACTGAGACAGCAAAGCACACACAAGTCACCAGTACCACCAGCAACCACCAGGGGAGCCCAAAAAGCGGATTCACAACAAAACAGTTTCTCAATAAAACACAATTCAGGCACAGTCTTTTAGGTGCACATGACCCGATTTGCTGGGTCAGTCCATCCTGTTCATGACGCCAAGAATGAGTCACCCCGCCTGGGCCGTGGGGTACTCGGTACCGGGTCCTGAGTTCACAGGGGGAAGTCATGGTGGCTGCGACCCTGTAAGTGGCCCTGGGCAACCATGTAAAAGGAGAAAGGTCTTTAAAGGGAATAAAGTTTATGCTCATGACGCCACCTTTGGTATTCAGTCAGTGGGGACCGACGCTGCTTTAAGGAGTCCTCTAGGGTGATGTTATGGCAGCTAGATGGTATAACTTCCCACAGGTGAAGTATGTCCCCAGGGCTCCCAGTGTATAGATGGTAGATGGATAGGAGTGCAGTAAAGAACGAGGACACAAGGTTGCAGTCTCTTTATCTTGGTTTACTGAACACTTCAGCATCCGCAGTCCAGAGCACCAGATCACAGGGCAGGCAGGGTCAGGCCGGCTTGAAGGCAAGTTAGGAGTCCCCTTACCCAGGTGGAAATCAAAATTCTTCCTCTAGCGCCATGGTGTTGTAGTCCCTTATGGTTTAAAGCTCCACATAAGGTCCTCACAGATGTTATCTCTCTCTCTCTGTCCCTGGGTAGGATAGGACATAACCCGTATGAATGGTGGCTTGAGGCTGTTTATAGGGACTCTAGCACGCCCCAGCCTCGGAGGGGTGCCACGGTGCCTCCTGGGTGTTAGGTCGGACAGGTAACATAGAGTTCAGCTGTCCTGCCGGTCTCTGATGTAAGTTGTAGAGGGCCTTACGATCCTCGGTGTTCCGGCTACCGGTTTCTGCGCCTCAGAAGGAGGCAGCCTGTTCGGAGCTGGTCTCCCCCTGATATCCTCTCCTGTGCTTTCCTTTCCTGCATGCTCTCTGCAATGTATTCGGCTTTCTGAATGTCTCTTTCCAGGAGCTGCTGCACTGCCGCTACACAGCTCCGTAAAACCTTCTGCTACCTCAGACTGATCCAGTCCGTCTCCTGACTGGTCCTGCCTGGAACTCACTGACTTTCCCTACAGACTACCAGTTATATATATTTGGGGAGTCACCTAGCAAGTAGGATCAAAAGCTCCCCCTGGTGGCCTGGAGTGTGAATTTGTTGCATGTTTGTGGTACCTGGTTGCAGTTATCCCTTCTTGCCTTCAAGTGCAACATCACTCTCCCGTTGAGGAAAGCAATGCTACTGTGATGACCAGAACCCTAGAGCACCACACCTGTCTACATACTGCATGGGCAAGTTCACATTTATTAAAATGAACCAGGTGTGAGTCACACAGGACTTGTCCGTACCTTTGGCTGACTAGAGAAGTATACCAGCCGCATCAAGCCATTGATATTCTCCAACACAGTTTGTTCAATCTATTTGCCATTACCAATGTTTTAGGGCCTCCCTAAAATAAAATAAAAAAAAAGCAGAAAACAAAAAGAAGCAAAAACCAAAAACAGTGTGGGCTACTTCCTTCTTCACCTCTTCCACCTACACTGTTACGTCCACCTTCACCTGTTCTTCAACCTCTTCATGCCGTAGCAGATTTTCATTTTTGTGTTTCTGTTTTTTGCTTCCCTTCCTCCGAGAGCCATAACTTTTTTATTTTTTCGTCAATATTGCTATGTGAGAGGGGTTTTTTTGCGGTACGAGTTGTACTTTTGAACAACCCCTTTGGTTTTACCCAGAGGCGCAGCTAGGGTTTTGGCGAAAGTTCTGAGTGGGCCCCCAACCAGGTAACCTTGATTACAACTTGGTGACACACCTTAATAGTGGAGGAGAACTTCAGCAGATGACCGCACTGTTACTGAAGACAATCTCTATATAAAGACCAGCATGGATATTACCGTCATATGGTCAGTGGTAGATACCAGTCCTACAGAACATATAAGAGATCACAGTACAGTTATAGATAGTGACTTACTGCTGACATTCTTTCTGATGGAATAGTTTATTTTTCCCGTTTTTTCCATCTGGCTCAGACCGACATGACAACTTCTTCCAGCCAGGACTCATCTGCAGAGAATACAACAAAGACACGTTTCACTTCTCATATTCCAGCCTTCACCATCTATTTCCAACCTGCACAAAGTCCTCATTCTGCTGATATCCCAATACTGAGCCGCTGCTGCTGTATGTGTCTCTATTACTGCACCTGCTGTGTGGTTCTCTGTGCCCTCTAAATTCTAAAGCACCCCTCTATAATATAGTAATGCCAGCTGCAAGTGCCCTAGCAAACAGTGTCAATATTTTGCCCCCTAAAAAGTAATAATGCCCTGTGTGGTCCTTTGATAGTCACTGTAACCTGAGTTCCCCTATAACAATAAGTGCCCACTTTGCATTTAAAAATGTCCTGAGTCTGCCCCCTGTAAAGCTCCCCTATACACAGTATGGTGCTCTCTTATACACAGTATAATGCCCCCTCACTGTATAGTATCACCCACACAGTATACTGACCCCTTGGCAGCCTCCAAACTGTTTGATGGCTCCAACACTGTATGATGGCTCCCTCACTGTAATCTCCACACTGTATGAAGCTCCCCTAGATAGCCTCCATATAGTATAATGCACCAGATAGTCATAAATGCAGTATAATGCACTCCTCGTGAGCCTCCATATAGTATAATGCACTCCCCATAAGCCTCCATATAGTTTAATACACTCCCCATAGGCCTACTATATATTGTATAATGAAAGCCCCTAAGGCAGACTCTATAGCACAAGGCTGCACCCATAGGCATACTCTATAGCACAAGGCAGCACCCCCATATGCAGACTCTGTAGTATAAGGCAGCTCTCCACAGGCAGAACCTGTACTATAAGACATCACCGCATAGACAGACTCTGTAATATAAGGCAGCACCCAATAGGCAGACCCTGTAGTGTAAAGCAGCACCCCACAGGCAGACCCTGTAGTATAAGACATCAACCCCATAGGCAAACCCTGTAGTCTAAGGCAGCACCCCCATACACAGACCCTGCAGTATAAGGCAGCACCCCACAGGCAGACCCTGTAGTATAAGATAGCACCCCCTTAGACAGACCCTGTAGTAAAAGGCAGCACCCCACAGGCAGACCCTGTAGTATAAGACATCAACCCCATAGGCAAACCCTGTAGTCTAAGGCAGCACCCCCATATGCAGACCCTGTAGTATAAGGCAGCACCCCCATAGGCAGTCCCTGTAGTATAAGGCAGCACCCCACAGGCAGACCATGAAGTATAAGGCAGCACCCCACAGGCAGACCCTATTGTATAAGACAGCATCCCCATAAGAACCCCATAATATGAGGCAGCACCCCATAGGCAGACCCTGTAGTATAAGGCAGCACCCCCATAGGTAGACCCTGTAGTATAAAGCAGCCCCCATAAAAATAAATAAATACTCACCTCTCTTCCTCCGCAGCTCTGAGCGCTCGCTCTTCTCCTGACAGCAGGCACCAATTCTTGACAAAATCACACCCCCTGTCAGTGTCTGCGTTGGTGACATCAGACACTGAGAGAGGGATGATGGGAGAAGGAGCGTAGCGCTCATTCTCCCATCAATGCGATCAGCTGTATCGGCTAAATGCCAGTACAGCTGACCTTGCGATGACGGGCGGGGAGCTCACCGCTGGCACCGGGGCGTGCAGAGCGCCGATACAGTTACAGTAGCGTAGTTCTGCGTCTGCACCCTCCGAGAGCAGGGCCCTGGGCGACCGCCCCCTCTGCCCCCCCCCCCAAGTAGCTACGCTACTGATTTTACCATATTGTGTACTTGAAAATGGGAAAAAAATTGCAAGTGCGGTGAAATTGCAAAAAAAGTGGAAATTAAACAACTGTTTTTTGGATTTTTTTTACCATGTTCAACAAATGGTAAAACTGACGTGCCTTTATGATTCTCCAGGTCATCATGAGTTTGTGGATAACAAACATGTATAAGTTGTTTTTTATTTAAATGGTGAAAAAAATCCAAAGTTTGTAAAAAAAAAAAATTGCTTCACTTTCCGAGACCTGTAGCATCTCTATTTTTCATGATCAGGGGCTGGGTAAAGGTTTTTTTTATGTGCCGATCTGATGTTTTTAATGATACCATTTTAGTGTATATACGATCTTTCGATTATCTGTTATTGCATTTTAATGCAATGTTGCGGCGACCAAAAAAACACAATTCTTTTTTTCCTTTTTTTTGCTACAACGTTTACCAGTTGGATTAATTCTTTTTATATACCATATATACTCGTGTATAAGCCGAGATTTTCAGCCCCAAAAAATGGGCTGAAAGTGGCCCTCTCGGCTTATACTCGAGTCATGATCAGCGGGTGAGGGGGAGCGACGACTGTCACATACTCACCTGCTCCCGGCGCTCCTGACGCGGTCCCTGCATGTCCCACGGTCTCCAGGCGCGGCAGCTTCTTCCCCTGTTCAGCGGTCACTGGTACCGCTCATTAAAGTAATGAATATGGACTCCACTCCCATAGGGGTGGAGCCGCATATTCATTACTGTAATGAGCGGTACCATGTGACCGCTCACTAGAGGAAGAAGCTGCCGCGCCCGGAGACCGTGGGACATGCAGGGACTGCGTCAGGAGCGCTGGGAGCAGGTGAGTATTTCACATTCACCTTTCCACGTTCCACCGATGCTCCATCTTCTGCATCCTCGGCACTGACTGTTCATGTCAGAGGGCATGATGACGTATTAGTGTGCGCGCCGCCCTCTGCCTGAACAGTCAGTGCGGAGAGATAGGACGCTGAGGAGCAGCGGGCAGCGACGAGAGGTAAGTATGTCATTTTTTTTTTTAGTGCAGCAGCAGCATTACATTTGGCACAATATTATATGGGGCATCTATGGGGCCATAATGAACTGCATGGAGCATTATATGGGGCCATATAAAGAACTGCATGGAGCATTATATGGGGCATCTATGGGGCCATAAGGAACTGCATGGAGCATTATATGGGGCATCTATGGGGCCATAAAAAACTGCATGGAGCATTATATGGGGCATCTATGGGGCCATAAAGAACTGCATGGAGCATTACATGGGGCCATAAAGAACTGCATGGAGCATTATATGGGGCATCTATGGGGCCATAAAGAACTGCAAGGAGCATTATATGAGGCATCTATGGGGCCATAAAGAACTGCATGGAGCATTATATGGGGCATCTATGGGGCCATAAAGAACTGCATGGAACATTATATGGGGCCATAAAGAACTGCATGGAGCATTATATGGGGCATATTTGTATATGGAGCATCTTATGGGGCCATAAAGAACTGTATGGAGCATTATATGGAGCATATTTTAATATGGAGCATCTTATGGGTCCATAATGAACTGCATGCAGCATTATATGGGGCATATTTTAATATGGAGCATCTTATGGGGCCATAATGAACTGTATGGAGCATTATATGGGGCTCCTGATTCAATATGGATATTCAAAAACACTTAACCTACTGATGTCTCAATTAATTTTACTTTTATTGGTATCTATTTTTATTTTTGAAATTTACCAGTAGCTGCCACATTTCCCACCCTAGGCTTATACTCGAGTCAATAAGTTTTCCCAGTTTTTTGTTGCAAAATTAGGGGGTCGGCTTATACTCGGGTCTGCTTATACTCGATTATATACGGTATTGATACATTAGGCGATTCTGAACGTGATGTTACCAAATATGTGTATTTTTTTAAATTGTTTTATTTTGAATGGGGCGAATGGGGGTGATTTGAACTTTTATATATATATTTTTTTAATAACTTTTTTTACTTTTCACTTGCTTCAATAGTTTCTTTAAGAGTCTAGAAGCTGTGATAATCCGATCGCCTCTGCTACACACAGGTAAGATCAGGTGATGTCTTCCTGGAGCAGAACAATATTGTATCATACAATTATTAGGTTCTGTAGAAGGATGTAGATCTGGGGATTTATTATGATGGAATATAGGAATATAGGCTGAACTGGATGGACAAATGTCTTTTTTCGGCCTTACTAACTATGTTACTATGTTACTATGTTACTATGTGTGTAGCAGAAATGCTCATTTGCTATGAGAGCCTACCTTTGGGCGGCGCACATAGCAATCTGGCAATGACAACCACAGGGGCCTGCTGCAAACCTCAGGTTGTCATGCCAACCCATCAGCTAACCGCGGTCATGTCGATGGGAGGGATTAGTGACGTGCTTCCAACACGATCGCATTAAATGCCACTGTCAGAGATTTACAGCAGCATTTAACGTGTTAACAACTACGGATGGATCGCGATTTCACTCGTGGCTGTTAGGGGCACATGTCAGGAGCCGGATCCCACATCAAAGGGAGGGAAACGACATGCACAGTACATGTACGGCGCATGTCGTGAAGGAGTTAACTTACTTCTAAACCACCTCCTAGCTCAAGATTATTATTTTTTTTTATTCTATGTTTTTAAGGTATTTCCCTAAAAAAAAAGAAAAAAAATTCTCCTCAACTACTTCCACCTACACCACCACATCAACCTTCACCTCCTCCTCCACTTGGACCTCTGCCTCCTGTTTCAAAATCCTTATTTTTCATTTTTTTTATTCTTTGTTATTTTAAGTATCTTCCCTACCCACACTTGTTTGCAAGGAAATAGTCCTGCTTTTACCCCCATTTTGCTTCCTTTTGCAGCCCCTTACCCTTTACTTCTACCATTTTACAGCACCAAAATTCCGGTCCATTGGTTTCTATGGGGCTTAGCTTCGGGGCCAAGTTAGGGTCAAGTTCTGGTACCCGAACCAAACTTTGGACTACAGATCGACTGAACCTGATGAACCCGAACACCACGGGTTCACTCATCTTTACTAGTTTCCATTTTTTTCACTGCTTAAATAAACCAGTCAAATAAATGACAAACTTGGTATCGCCATAATCATATCCTTTCCCGGAGAAATATATTGGTTTGGGTTTTTTTCTTCATATAAAAACAAAACATTAAAAACAATGGCTAAATAGTGGGTTTTTTTTCACTATTTTACCGTGCCTCTGAATTTTTTCCCATTTTTCTGTACATTGTATTTTTAAGTGAGTGATTTAATTCAAGCCTCCAATTTGTCCTGCAATAAACAAGTCTTGATATGCCTGTGTCGATGGAAGAATAAAAAATTATAGATCTTCAAAGAAGAAGAAGAAAAAAACAAAGAGCAAAAATACAAGTTATCTGCAACAGGAAGAGGTTAAAGATTGCTGTGGGATTTTCGTCATTATTTTGGTCATTTGAGCTAGGGTCTGGGACTACCTTCACCTTTTCTTTTTTGAGTTCTCTTTGAAAATATATTGAAAGTTTAAATTGTAATTTTTATGTTGACCAACATACTAAACTACTGTGCAAACATAGCTGAACCCCTAAGATTACAGCGTGTACTCCAGTTATCCACAAAATCAGTGAATCTTACACACGTGTTACACATCTCAAAGCCTCAATTTGATGAATGTTTTTTAGGCTTATCTACAGTATATGGGATCAGGGCCGGCTCCAGGTTTTTGAGGGCCCTGGGCGAAAGAGTCTCAGTGGGCCCCCCTTTTAACACATACCACGATTCATGATACAGATACAGCAGATAAATATAGGTATAGTACAATGCCAGATTTCATTTCTTATATGAGTGATAGCTATTGTAAATTCTACAATACCATACAGCAGAGGGGCTTTATATAAGTCAACTCCTTATATGGCAATTGTTGTGACCTACTCCCTCTTCCTCAGTTACCAGTAGGCATTTTATTCTTAGCTGAACTTGCTGCAAAGAAAAAACAGCATAAATTGAATATGACAATTTTTTAATGGAAAACTTTTTAAAGTAAACATTAGAAAATATTAACGTAGAACACTTGTAAAAGTGCAAAATGGGTAGCATATAGCACATACACGTAGTATATAGCACAGCCACGTAGCATATAACACAGCCCATGTAGCATATAGCACAGCTATGTAGTATATAACACTGCCCACGTAGCATATAGCACAGCCATGCAGTATATAGCACAGCTACGTAGTATATAGCACAGCCACGTAGCATATAACACAGCCATGTAGTATATAGCACAGCCACGTAGTATATAACAGAGCCCATGTAGTATATAACACAGCCCACATAGTATACAGCACAGCCACGTAGCATATAGCACAGCCACGTAGTATATAGCACAGCCCACATAGTATATAGCACCGCCACATAGCATATAGCACAGCCCACGTAGTATATAGCACAGCCATATAGTATATTACACAGCCCACGTAGTACAGTATATAGCAGTCACATAGTATATAGCACAGCCATGTAGCATATAGGACAGCCATGTAGCATATAGCACATCCACATAGGATATAACACAGCCCACATAGTATATAGCACAGCTACATAGTATATAATACAGCCACATAGCATATAGCACAGCCACGTAGTATAGCACCCAGGTGTGGAGGAGAGGAGACTCTCCTCCAGGGACTGGGCACCATATCCCTGTAATTAAAATAAAAAATAGTTATATACTCACCTTCTGGCGGCCCCCGCATCCAGCCCTGACCTTAGCGATGCTCCCGGCAGCTCCTCTTCCCAGTAATGCCTCGCGGCAATGACCTGTGTTGACGTGGTGGTCTCACATGATGCTACATCATCTGGGGTCATTTCACAAGGCATTACTGGGAACGGGAGCTGCCGAGAGCATCGCAAGGAGCAAGAAGGCTGCGGGGGACACCGGAAGGTGAGAATAGCAAGATTTTTTATTTTTTTAATTATTTTTAGCATTATATCTTTTTACTATTGATGCTGCATAGGCAGCATCAATAGTAAAAAGTTGTTCACACTTATTAAAATGGGCCCCCATCTCGCTAGGGCCCCAGCACTTGCCCGGGTGCTGACGCCGGCCCTGTATGGGATTATACATGTAAATTCAATCATTTAGTTGCCACAACACAGACCTCATTTTTTGTTGTGTTGTGATCCTGGGACAATGGATGAAAGCCGATATTATAGTGATAAAAATGCACTGGCTGCAAAAGACAATAGCCTGAAGTGAAATTGAAAGACTTTGGTGACCTCTGCTAAGAAATCCTGGGAACATTCTTCAGAAATCGCTGCATTAAGAGAGAGATTTTCTGCCAGGCTTTCGTGACCTCTAGAAAGGTGTCAAATATTTTATTTCACAACTGAGACGACTTTCAAATGGATGCCAGGAAATAAATTATTCATTAAAAACAGGAATCCCATAAAAAAAATAAATATCATTCTGCTGTACTAAATAAACGCATTGATAAAAACACTGAAGGGCTCTTCTGAAGTAAAGAATTGGGTGTTCTGATATCATAAAGCAGACATCATGGGTTACAATCGCTCTCACAGCTAGACAAATAGCCTGCCCGCACTAATGCTTTATAAATGACTTCCAGGCAAAGTTTGGGCTCTTTGAGTACTTTTTTATTTCTGCCTATCCACATAATCCTATTTACTTAAAGAGCATGTTCTTGAGTCTGGCATTATTCTCCGCTAGAAATGAAAGCCGGTTATTGTGTTTACTTGGCAACCTACATCAAATCTGTAATGTGAAATTGCTCCTCAAGGTAGGAAAGAATTACATTAAACATTAAATATTATTAGCATTAAGTAGGGAGGTCAAGGACGTATCTGAGTGACACCATTATAGAAAAGTAAGATTGCCAACTTCTAATAGGGTCATAGATATATAGATAATAAATAGATAGCTAGATAGATAAAAGATAGATAATAGATAGATAGATAGATAGATAGATAGATAGATAGATAGATAATAGATATATAATACCTAGATAGGTGATAGATATAGATAGATAGATAGATAGATAGATAGATAGATAGATAGATAGATAGATAATAGATAGACAGATAGGTAGATAATGCTTGTGAAAGGCTCAGTGTGAGCCGAAATGTTGCCACGCCATGTTAATCTGAATAAATTCATCTATTCACCTGAAATAATTGGAGTGCTGCCATCTTTTTTTCTTGCTATGGACTTGGGAAAGAATTGGATGAATTGCTTAGAAGGCCTGTGCACCCACAAGTATAACAGTGTGCTGTTCCAATTTACATTTCTAGATAGATCGATAGATAGATAGATAGATAGATAGATAGATAGATAGATAGATAGATAGATAATACAGTAGATAGTGTGAGGCAGTGACCACTGTTATAGCTAAGTGGCACTGTATGGGCTCCTTAGGATACGCTTGGAGGCGTAACTGTAATGGTGAGACAGAGACCGGTGTCATGATCAATGGCCATTATGTATCACAGAGGTGGGTGGCCCTGTGATGGAAGCTTGGGCGTGTTTTGCTCAGCAGATCTACTGCTGAGGGATTTGCTTTACATTGAGAGGCTTCCAGGTGACTTGGAGAGTTGGGTGGGTCCAGTCACCTACATACCCACCCAAGGGGGTGTGTCTGAACACCCAAGATGAAGCCTGTGTGTGGTTGTGTGTTTGAGGCCTGCGGTGATGTCACGATCACCTGACTAGCTATGTGATAGGTACCTGGGTGTGGTTACAACTATGTAATGGAGGTGTGCTTGGCACATGGGTGGAGAGTGTTTATGTGTCTGTCAGTGTGGACAGATTTCAATGTGTCCAGGCTGGGCACTACAGAGTGGTCTGTGTGCATGGAAGGAGTAGTCTTCCTGCATGTGTGGCTTCAGACCAAACCTGCTTGCTGGACACCGTACAGCCTGGGGAAGGAGTGCCGGCTACTCTGTGCCAGAGGGAGGTCTGTGAGATACCTCCGGAGTGAACGGTCTGATAACCATGAGTGATACTGACCAGGGTCTGTGAGAAACTGTTTTTATGGGATACCTCTGAGTATAAGAGGCATCTGGAAACCTGTGTGGCCAACACCAACAGGTAACAGACAGAAATCCATCTTATGATGACCGGGGTCAGTGAGAGACTGTGTTTAGGCTATAGAGCCTGCGTGCTGGACATGGCACAGCCTGTGTGCCCACAGGCCTGAGAGAGCAGAACTACTATGGACATTGAGGATTTGTCTGTCTGATGTAAGACTGTTTGCCTTTTGTTCACGTTTCTATGGTTTATGGAGAAAATAAACCACATACAGTAGACTGTTTTAAGTGAAAAATCGTTCCTGTGTGCCTGATTATTGCAGCCAAGTGAGTGTTTCTAAATGCTTTAGTGATCGCTGAATCACAATAGATAATAACCTAATATAATAATCGCCAGTTGGGACTTCCGGCCGCTGTCCACGAATACCATAAGGCACTGCAGCAGTGTCACTTGCGCAGTTTGTGGCAGCAAGGCTCGGCTTCCCCGATCCCACATGGCTCGGCTCCCCCGGTCCCGGGGAAGGGGGGCAATGTGAGCTATGCATACTACCAGAGGAAGGGGGGAGCCAAGCCCTGCGGTACCGGGGGAGCCGAGCCATGTGGGATCGGGGGAGCTGAACAATGTGGGATCGCGGAAGACATACCAGGACAGGACAGGGGGAGACACATACCAGGACAGGATGGGGGAGCCACATACCAGGACAGGATAGGGGAGCCACAGACCAGGACAGGACGGGGAGCCACATACCAGGACAGGACAGGGGAGCCACATACCAGGACAGGACGGGGGAGCCACGCATACCAGGACAGGACAGGGGAGCCACGCATAGCAGGACAGGATGGGGAGCCACGCATAGCAGGACATGATGGGGGAGCCACGCATAGAAAGACAGGGATGAGGGGACAATACATACCCGGCTTATAATGGAGACAATAAGTATACCCATTTTTCTGTGGCAAAAGTAGGTTCCTCGGCTTATACTTGGGTTGGCTTTTACTATAGTATATACGGTATTCATCTAATATAATAATCGCCAGTTGGGACTTCCGGACGCTGTCCCCAAATCCCATAAGGCACCGCGGCAGTGTCACTTGTGCAGGCGCAGTTTGTGGCCGCAAGGCCAGGAACTGCGCTTGCGCAAGTGACATTTACGTCACCGCTATTCCTGCTCATGCGCAGTAACAGCCACAACTGCATGCTCTACCCGCTCAGTATGTTAATTTCACCGCACTCCCGATGCGATAGCATCGGGCCTATTTCTAGAAGTTAGATAATAGATAGATATATATATTCGAGATAGATATATAGCTAGATAGATTAAATACATAGATAGATAATAGATAGGTAATAGATAATAGATAGATACGATAGATAGATAGATAGATAGATAGATAGATAGATAGATAGATGATAGATAGATTGATACGATAGACAAATAATAGATACATTATAGCTATGATAGATACATACATAATAGGCAGATAATAGAGATAGATATCCTGCAGATATATAATTTCATAACCCCCCTACATAATATAAAGTTGCACCCTTTAGTGCCTTTCATGTGGAGTTTATTGCTGAGCTTTTTAGCCTGGTTTAACCTAATAAATCAATAAATAAATAAATTTATCAAAAATTTGCCAATAAATTTTATGACTGGCACTTCATATCATAGATTATACACACAATTCAGACTTACATACAAATGGTTGATGAAGCAGTCAAAAGGTCAAATATAAAACCATATTTTAATACCGTAGTCATAATTTTAAAAATGTATACATTAAAAGACAGAGTGCCGAGAAGGGGGAAAAGCCATCATATAGATAAAGAATAAATATATAGTATGTAAGTGCTGAAATCTATATTAATATAAATCAAGCAATAACAGATCATATAAGGTATCAATTAATACAGTGTATGGGTCTGTCAAAATTGCAGAAATACTATCAGGCCAATATGACTAATCAAGGCAATAAAGAATATGTAATGGTATATTTGCCATATAGCCCACTAGTAAGTCTGCAATAAAATGGCAGAAAATATCCCAGGCAATTCAAGACCAAAATGCGTGTAAATCAATATCAGGTAAAAAGATGCAAGTGCAGATGAAGTTGCCAAATACAATACATAAAGTTAGAGCAGGAACACTCAGCTTCGCAGTCGCTTCTTCTAGAGGCATCTGGGAATGGGGGGTGTGGTATTTTAAGTTTCCTAGCACCAATAGCAAAAGGTCTGGACAGGTGTAAAGCTACGTTCACATTTGCATTGTGCGCCGCAGTGTCGGCGACGCAACGCACAGCGCAAACAAAAACGCAGCAAAACGCATGCACAATGCTGCGTTTTGCGACGCATGCGTCCTTTTTTTGGTTGATTTTGGACGCAGCAAAAATGCAACTTGCTGCGTCCTCTGCGCCCGGACGTGTGCGCCGCAGTGACGCATGCGTCGCAAAACGCAAGTGCAACGCATGTCCATGCGCCCCCATGTTAAATATAGGGGCGCATGACGCATGCGGCGACACTGCGGCGCCCGACGCTGCGGTGCAGACCGCAAATGTGAACGTAGACTAAGGCTACGTTCACATTTGCGTCGTGCGCCGCAGCGTCGGTGACGCAACGCACAGCGCAAACAAAAACGCAGCAAAACGCATGCACAATGCTGCGTTTTGCGACGCATGCGTCCTTTTTTTGGTTGATTTTGGACGCAGCAAAAATGCAACTTGCTGCGTCCTCTGCGCCCGGACGTGTGCGCCGCAGTGACGCATGCGTCGCAAAACGCTAGTTCAACGCATGTCCATGCGCCCCCATGTTAAATATAGGGGCGCATGACGCATGCGGCTACACTGCGGCGCCCGACGCTGCGGTGCAGACCGCAAATGTGAACGTAGACTAAGGCTACGTTCACATTTGCGTTGTGCGCCGCAGCGTCGGCAACGCAACGCACAACTCAAACAGAAACGCAGCAAAACGCATGCACAACGCTGCGTTTTGCGCCGCATGCGTCCTTTTTTTTATTGATTTTGGACGCAGCAAAAATGCAACTTGCTGCATCCTCTGCACCCGAACGCGGGCGCCACAGGGACGCATGCGGCGCAAAACGCAAGTGCGACGCATGTCCATGCGCCCCCATGTTAAATATAGGGGCGCATGACGCATGCGGCGACGCTGCGGCGCCCGACGCTGCGGCGCAGACTAAGGGTGGTTTCACACTTGCGTTTTTGTCTGCAGCGTTTTTTGCACAAAAAACGCATGCATTTTTCGCCTATATTTAACATTGAAAACGCATGCGTTTTTTTGTACGCGTTTGGTCGTGTTTTCAAATGCATGCGTTTTTTTTGCATGCGTTCATTTTCAGAAATGCTACCTGCAGTATTTTCTTGCGCGGTTTTTTTGCAAAAAAATGCATTGCTGTCTATGTAAACGCACGCAACGCATTTTTTTATTGGAAAAAAACAGAAAACACACTGAAAAGTCACCCACCACCATCAAGGTGATAAAGGGATCCAAACCCTAACCCTAACCCTACCCCTAACCTCACCCCTAACCGTTTAATGAACATTTTCTGACAGTCATAGTGCCACGTATTTCAGTGCCACGTATTTCAGTGCCACAATATTTCAGTGCCACGTATTTCAGTGCCACGTATTTCAGTGCCACAATATTTCAGTGCCACGTATTTCAGTGCCACGATATTTCTGTGCCACGTATTTCAGTGCCACGTATTTAAGTGCAACAATATTTCAGTGCCACGTATTTAGGGTAGGGTTAAGTGTAGGGTTAAATGCATGGCACTGAAATATCGTGGCATTTACGTGAAATACGTGGCATTTAAATATGTGGCACTTAAATACGTGGCACTTAAATACGTGGCACTTAAATATGTGGCACTTAAATACGTGGCACTTATATACGTGGCACTTAAATACGTGGCACTTAAATACGTGGCACTTATATACGTGGCCACTGAAATATCGTGGCACTTATATACGTATATACGTATATAAACGTATTTCAGTGCCACGCATTTCAGGTTAGGGTTAGGGGTAGGTTTAGGGGTAGGGTTAGGGTTAGGGGTAGGGGTAGGGGTAGGGTTAGGGGTAGGGTTAGGGTTAGGGTTTTTTGTTTTTTTCTTGTTTTCTTGTGGTTTTCTATAAAAACGCATGCGTCTAAAAAACGCATGCGTTTTACCGCATTTACATGCGTTTTTTCACACATGCGTTATTTTAAAAAACGCATGCAGATAAAAACGCAAGTGTGAAACCAGCCTAAGAGGTTAAAATGATCAGCCGGACACTGTCAGTGCATGTGACCTTTTGCATCTCCTCTTGTAAATGTCACTTCCAGTAACCGCACACTGTAACGCATGCGATCCGGAAGTGGAGGGCTCCCGGAAGTGTGCGGGGTTGCAAGATAAGTGCATGTGTGATGCTCCAGGGTCCTGGTTGTCACAGTGGCATTGCTTTCCACATGGGGAGAGTGATGTTACGCTTGGAAACAGGGCCGGACTGGCCATCGGGCAGTTCTGGCAAATGCCAGAAGGGCCGGTGGCAGTAGTGGGCCGCTCGAGTGTGCCGCTGTCGGCACACTCTCCCCGCTGTCGGCGCACTCCCGGCCCCGCATTCAACTATACCGGCATCATAGACGCCGGTACAGTTGAACGCAATGATGGAGGAGAGAGCGTCTGCTGACGCTTCCTCTCCCATCATTCCCCGCTCTGCCTGCCGCTGACACTGCGGGTGCGCGATGACGTCATATCATCGCGCACCTGCTGTGTGACCGGGCGGGCAGACTGCGACTGCTGAGACCGGAGCCAGAGCAGCGCGGGGCAGGAGGAAAGGTGAGTAGAGTGTTTTTTTTGTTTTTTTTTATCAATGAGTGATGACTGGATTGTGGAGCTATGGGGGGGGGGGGCTGTGCTGCATTCCATTCTATGGGCCTCTGCTGCATTATATTCTATGGGGCTGTGCTGCATTCCATTCTATGGGCCTGTGCTGCATTATATTCTATGGGCCTGTGCTGCATTATATTCTATGGGCCTGTGCTGCATTCCATTCTATGGGCCTCTGCTGCATTATATTCTATGGGACTGGCTGCATTCCATTCTATGGGCCTCTGCTGCATTATATTCTATGGGACTGTGCTGCATTATATTCTATGGGCCTGTGCTGCATTCCATTCTATGGGCCTGTGCTGCATTCCATTCTATGGGCCTGTGCTGCATTCCATTCTATGGGCCTGTGCTGCATTATATTCTATGGGCCTGTGCTGCATTATATTCTATGGGCCTGTGCTGCATTATATTCTATGGGGCTGTGCTGCATTCCATTCTATGGGGCTGTGCTGCATTCCATTCTATGGGCCTGTGCTGCATTATATTCTATGGGCCTGTGCTGCATTATATTCTATGGGGCTGTGCTGCATTATATTCTATGGGCCTGTGCTGCATTGTATTCTATGGGCCTGTGCTGCATTGTATTCTATGGGGCTGTGCTGCATTATATTCTATGGGCCTGTGCTGCATTCCATTCTATGGGCCTGTGCTGCATTATATTCTATGGGGGCTGTGCTGCATTACATTCTATGGGGGCTGTGCAGCATTACATTCTATGGGGCTGTGCTGTATTATAGTCTATGGGGGCTGGCTGTATTACATTCTATGGGGGCTGTGCTGTATTACATTCTATGGGGCTGTGCTGCATTACATTCTATGGGGCTGTGCTGTATTATAGTCTATGGAGGCTGGCTGTATTACATTCTATGGGGGCTGGCTGCATTACATTCTATGGGGGCTGTGCTGCATTACATTCTATGGGGGCTGTGCTGCATTACATTCTATGGGGACTGTGCTGCATTACATTCTATGGGGGCTGTGCAGCATTACATTCTATGGGGCTGTGCTGTATTATAGTCTATGGGGGCTGGCTGTATTACATTCTATGGGGGCTGGCTGCATTACATTCTATGGGGGCTGTGCTGCATTACATTCTATGGGGGCTGTGCTGCATTACATTCTATGGGGGCTGGCTGTATTACATTCTATGGGGCTGGCTGTATTACATTCTATGGGCCTGTGCTGCATTACATTCTATGGGGGCTGTGCTGCATTACATTCTATGGGGGCTGTGCTGCATTACATTCTATGGGGGCTGTGCTGCATTACATTCTATGGGGGCTGCGCAGCATTACATTCTATGGGGCTGTGCTGTATTATAGTCTATGGGGGCTGGCTGTATTACATTCTATGGGGGCTGTGCTGCATTACATTCTATGGGGGCTGCGCAGCATTACATTCTATGGGGCTGTGCTGTATTATAGTCTATGGGGGCTGGCTGTATTACATTCTATGGGGGCTGTGCTGTATTACATTCTATGGGGGCTGAGCTGTAATGCTGGATTCAGCTGTAATTATATGTTATATAGTCGTGTTACACTCCCCTCACTTCTTGTAGCCTACAAGTGTACAAAGATATTATACAGTCACCATGTGACAAGTGGACCTGTGTGACTTCAAATGCCAGGGCTGAATTTTAGTCCCAGTCCGGCCCTGCTTGGAAACGATGGTGGATGCCTTTTTGACAGGTAATCAGCACATACAACACCGTTCTGACTCCAGGCCAGAAAGGGTAGCTCACCACCCAACTTCAGGGAGCTGCTCTCTCTGGTTGGGAGGAGGAGTTAGTTGCTTGGCAGTTGCTAGGCAGTTGGGAAGACAGACAGCAGACTGGAGCAGTCTGAGGCAGAAGAACGGGTGAGGGTCCGTACAGCCTGAGGTGCTGTAGCTCCTAGATAGCGAGATGGAAAGGAAGAACAGCCTTTAGCTAACGTGCCGGAGAGCGAAGCACAGGAGTGTGACAACCGGGGAGAATAGCTGGGACTGGGCTACATCCCTGAACCCTAAACCAGGTAAAAAGACTGCCCAACTGTGTCCTTCGTTCTTTACTGCACCATTCACCATCTCCCATCTATTCACCAGGAGCCCTCAGGACCTACTTCACCTGTGGGAAGCTATACCATCTGGCTGCCATAACATCACCCCAGAGGACCCCTTTAAGCAGCATTGGTCATCCCAGACCGAATACCACAGGTGGCATCACAAACTTTCCTAATTACAAAAATCCCTTTAAAGACCATGCCTTCAACATGGGCGCCCAGGGCCACGGACCGGGTCGCCGCCGCCGTGTCCCTTTAAGTTACAGACCCGGTACGGAGTACCCCACGGCCCTAACAGGCGACTCACATGTGCACTGTCCGGCATTAGGCCTAATGAATGGGCTGGAATGCGTCCGGCAAGGGCAGGAAGTCTGGCTGGAAGAGCTGGTTTATAAAAAGCAGAACGGAGTGTCTAATGATTTAATTGATGGGTATATATACACAAAGCATCAAATGTGCTTTATGAAGAGAATAACCTATTATAATATACTGTATTTTAATTTATACATTTTTAAAATTATGATTACTAAAATATGGCTTTATAATTGATCTTTTGTCTCCTTCAATGGCCATTTGTACGTTAGTCCAAATTTTGTGTATAATCAATAAATAAATGTAAAAAAATGACATGGGGTCCACTCTACTTTATGAAACCCACAAAGATAAAAGAGACAGATGTGAGCTGGTATTGCCAGGTTGGGAAAATTCCTTGTTTTTAGTCCCTGTCCAGCCTAAAAATACCAGTCCACAACCACCCTAGAAGTGGAGCATTGCATTACATGCTCCAATTCTGGAACATTGCCATCGCTCTTCCCGATTGCCCTGGTGCGGTGGCAATCGAGGTAATGGCGTTGAGGTTAATGCCAGCTGTGAAGTGTGCAAAAAAACAGCTGACATCAAGGCCCGATTTTAGTAATGGAGAGGTGTTTTTCAGACACCACCATTAAGTAAACCAATACTAAAAAGTAAAGAACACACAGACATAAAAATACTTTATTTACAAAATACTCCCCGACACTTTCCCTGGTTCACCAAAAACTATGCAGATGTGACATAGTCCAGTGATTTTTTTTCTCTCATTGCACATTGCATGGTCATGGAGTTTTACAGTTTTCAGTCTGTCAAGCTATGTGACATTCTATGACAAGATGTAGCTTTCATTGATACAATTATTTAATATATATGACTTTGTGATTACCATTTTTTTACACTTTTTGAAAGTTGAGAAAAAACTACACTAGTTCTGGGATTTTTTTTTAACACTGTTCAGTATAATTGACATGTTAACTTTTTCCTGTGAGTTGATAGGATAATGTGAATATCAGATATAGAAAATATAGAAAATAGCTTTTTTAAAACATTTCATGTGAAGCCCTGCATGTACAGCGCTGGAAATTAGAGGATTAAATGCAGATGTCAGAAATTGACAGTGGCATTTAAATGGCTAAACTGCCGTTTTCAGAACCTGCTTCAATCATCGATATTAGCAGGAGGTTCATGCTGTGTCACAGATGGCATCTAACTTGCATGGAGCTCAGTTCCTTACCCTGGTTCATATACCTGCACCTGACATGTGACTTACATTTACATCACATGTCGTTTAGGTGCCAAGAAATTAAAAAGTACAAAAATTGGATTGCAGTAACATATTGGTACTTTAGGGTAAATTCTACCTTTTTGAGTGTTTTTATTTCACATTTTGGGGGGGATATATTGAATGAAAAATAAATCATTGTATTTTTTAAGGTGTGAAATTGTATAATTTAAAACTTTTATGGACGTGATGAGTGCAATTATGTTTGGCGAATAAAAACAGAAAACTACATAGGGTTCACACCTAAGGAAATTTAAATGCTCCAAATGATCTAAAAAAGTGAATTATTTGGGTGCTTTTCTGGTATACTAATTAGTAGAAAAAAGTAACATGAACAGTCCAGAACCAACAAGCGCACCAAAACGTTAAGAGGATTATGAATTAATTAGTAAAAATTTGTATTACTTAAAAATTCTTTCAACATCAAATGCATTACTAGAAAGATTTTATATATAAAAAACATAATGCGCATACTTGAAAAAGTCTGGCTGGACAGAAGAAACAATAATAATAATAATCTTTATTTTTATATAGCGCTAACATATTCCGCAGCGCTTTACAGGTTGCACACATTATCGTCGCTGTCACAATCTAAATTCCCTATCAGTATGTCTTTGGAATGTGGGAGGAAGCCGGAGTACCCGGAGGAAACCCACGCAAACACGGGACTCCAGCGCTGCAAGGCTGCTATGCTATCCACTGCGCCACCGTGCTGCCCCCCAACAAAAGTGCTCCTTGTGTGATCAGAACAGACACAGGGAGGTAAAAAAATCTGAACTCAGTTGGTGATGTGCAGCAGGCACAACACTGGCAAGGACATGGGTGGGCAGTATACTATAGAGTCTGCCTACGGAGGGGTGCACCCAGTCACCCAGTGCCCAGTCAGTGAGATGTAACGCCCCTGTTCATATTTGCGCATCCAGGTGTCAGTGGTGAAATGCACCTTGGCAGACATACTGTCGATCTTTTCAGGGAACAGGTGGTATTGTCAGGAACATGCTGGTGTTGTGCAGGTGCAGCTTTCTTTGAGAAGCAATGGTGAATGGGCAACTGGTACTGGGGACTGTGACGGCCATCAACGTTCGGATACCATCTGTATCCACCAGGTGGAAAGGCAGCATTTCTGTGGCCAACAGATTGGAGATGGGGGACGCAGTACAGTCCGAGATCGCCTCTGGTATCTGAGTCTCATCAGGATCTTCTTCACCCTTGGTGGTTAACGTCTGTGATGAGGGTTTGGATTCTACTTGGACCCAACTTTGTCTAGCCTGGGATCCAACATGAAAAAATTTTGGACATCGGTGCATATGCTTTCCTCCTCTGGATTCTGTGATTCTTTGAAGCAGATCTCTGATACCCATGGAATAGAATGTGTGAACAGCTCTTCAGAACGGCCCATCTGAGGTTCCCCACAGTCAGTTGGGCATTTGGAAATTTTTGACATGGGGAAAACAAGGATGATTAAGGTGCCGCCTCTGAGGATTGTAATGTGTGTGTTGTTAAGGTGAAGGAAGAGGGGGAGAGGCCACTTGATGCAGTGCTTGCCATCCACTGGAGCACATGCTCTTTCTGAGCCTCATCTACAAAGCGTACCACTGTGCAGGTGCCAAAAAAAGGGAGTCGAGTAACATATGTTGTCAGTGGTCTTTGAGTTTGGTGCACCTCGAACACCAAGCTTATTCCCCTTCCACCACAACCTCGCTTTTTCCCGCTCATGTTGTAAGTAGCCTTCCCCTCGTGTACCCTGTTGTTTCCCAACCTTAGGCCCACAGCTGTCAGTCACCTGTCACTAAATGAACAATCACTATTTATTTTCTTAGATAGTGTGTCTGAACAACACTGTTGTGCCTAACCATTTTTAAGTGGAAATCTGGCTTTCTGATTTGCCACTGAAACACAGTTTTAGCGCAATCAATTTGGAGTAACTAACTGGGCCTCGTAGTTGCACCCCAATATTAGACCTAACAATTTTTAAGTGGAAATCTGGCCTTCTGATTTGCCACTGAAACACAGTTTTATCACAAATGATTTGGATTAGCTAATTGAGCCTCCTGTCTGCACCCCAATATTAGGCCCTATGATTTTTAAGTCGAAATCTGGCCTTCTGATTTGCCATACGATTTTGAGTAACAAATGGGGCTTCTGGAGACTGCTACACAGTTTTTGCACAATCTATGTCAATGCTGGAAGATCGATTTCACACAGGACAGGATCCTATCTATTTAAATGACAAGTTCGTTTTCAGCACTAGCGCAGGAGCGACCTCTCTGGACTGTGACACCGATTAACCCCTTCAAAACGCAGCCCTTTTTCATTTTTGCGTTTTTGTTTTTCGCTCCCCTCCTTCCCAGAGCCATAACTTTTTATTTTTCCATCAATATGGTCATGTGAGTGCTTATTTTTTGCGGGACGAATTGTACTTAGGTCTCACATGGGCCTAAAATGCAACATTTTGAGCGCAAGCAGGCGAGAAATGTGTGAATTTAGTAGTTTGGCATTGGCTGCTTATTTCCGCTTGCATTCCAAAGACTGGGGTATGGACAACTGAACGCTGCACTGGGACAAGGACGTGGACGTGCTTGTTGATGGTGCTAGTTGAGTCTGTGTGCAACTGCAGATGCAGGGCATGAGGCATCTTTGCATGCACCATGTACAGGGGATTTGCTCGCACGCACAACATTGGAAGAAGCAGTGGTATCACCAGCAGACACTGTTCATGGAGCCTTGTATTCAACCAACAAAGTTGGGTGCTTTGCTGCCATGTGCCTGATCATGCTTGTGGTGGTTATGATGGGAGTTTTGATACCCCTGCTGATGCGGGCCTGGCCGTTGGTGCAAATGGCCTTCTGGGGGTTATCGGCAGAGTCTTTAAAAAACAACCAGGGTGTTACAAGGACATTCTGTGTCTCCCTCGACCACACCACCTCCTCACCTCGACCACAGTCTTTTGGTGTTCCCCAAGGCTCAGTTCTAGGACCCCTACTCTTCTCCATCTACACCTTCGGCCTGGGACAGCTGATGTAATGGCACGGTTTGCAATATCATCAGTACGCCGATGACATGCAGATCTACCCATCTGTACCTGACATTACCTCATTACTGACCAAAATCACACATCTTGCCGCTATTTTATCGTGTTTTTATGCTCGCTTTCAAAAAGTGGACATAGACAAAACAGAATGTGTCATCTTTCAACCATCTCACGCTAAATAGACATGCGAGCTGTGTATGCATCATTCAGTACAACTTTAGTAAGAGTGAAAGTTTGCCCAAGAGAAAATGATTTTCCAGACATTCACAGCCTTTTTTGGCACATTTTTTGCAGTTGGGATCTTCATCTTCTTGGTGTGGATGTGGTAAATTAATTTCAAAGTTGTCATCAATACCATCATCGTCCATATGTTGTAAAGAGGAAATCTGCTGTTTCCCAGGGTTGTAGTTATCTACGCTTCGTGGCATTCCTTTAACAGTGTTCTTTACACTAGAACAAATAATTGTTGACTGTGTCATTGGGATATTATTGGTAATATGTATGGGTGAAGATAAAGAAGCTTGTGCCACAGGTGTGTTTATAGTTACGGACGGTGCACTCCTCTTTTTTTAAATCAAATCATTTTGTATTAAAGCATATGACACGCAGTAACACAGTCTGATACATTTTCCAGACAGGTACCACTAATACAGAACCGATGAATACATTTTCATTTTACGCAAACATGACCCTTACACCATAACCAACCCTCCCTCACCCCAGTCCCTTACCTATTATCCACTACAACCAACTGACATCACCTCTTGAAAATTGTCCAACAGTACATGTAAAAGTCCCTCCAGAAGCAACTAAACGACCCCCATTCTACTCTGCAATAACTCAGCAGACGCCACGCCTGGGTAATCCATCCATCCGCCCCACACATTTTCAAATTTTGTATTTTGACCTCTCTTGATGTAGATATATCTAATATATAATTGCCTAGAATACTACTTCCTGCAATTTGTGCCAACTTCCGTGGCTTTGTCCGGAGCTAATGTCCGGAGATAATGTCCGGAGCTAATGTCCGGAGATAATGTCCGGAGCTAATGTCCGGAGCTAATGTCTGGAGATAAGTGACGTCACCAGTGTCCTACACCCAGGCAGAGCACAGGGGCCCCAGGCAGCATATGGTGCCCCAGGCAGAGCACAGTGGCCCCAGGCAGAGCACAGGGGCCCCAGGCAGCATATGGGGCCCCAGGCAGAGCACAGTGGTCCCAGGCAGAGCACAGGGGCCCCAGGCAGCCTATGGGGCCCCAGGCAGAGCACAGTGGCCCAAGGCAGAGCACAGTGGCCCCAGGCAGAGCACACACCAAATCGGAGTCCGAGGGGCTCCGCCAACCAAATCGGAGGCCGAGGGGCTCCGCCAACCAAATCGGAGGCCGAGGGGCCCCGCCAACCAAATCGGAGGCCGAGGAGCCCCGCCCACCAAATCGAAGGCCGAGCGGCCCCGCCCACCACATCGGAGGCCGAGGGGCCCCACCCACCACATCGGAGGCCGAGGGTCCCCGCCCACCACATCGGAGGCCGAGGGTCCCGACCCACCAAATCGGAGGCCAAGGGTCCCCGCCCACCAAATCGGAGGCCGAGGGTCCCCGCCCACCAAATCGGAGGCCGAGGGTCCCCGCCCACCAAATCGGAGGCCGAGGGTCCCCGCCCACCAAATCGGAGGCCGAGGGTCGCCGCCCACCAAATCGGAAGCCGGGGGTCCCCGCCCTCCAAATCGGAGGCCGAGTTGCCCCGCCCACCACATCGGAGGCCGAGGGGCCCCGCCCACCACATCGGAGGCCGAGGGTCCCCGCCCACCAAATCGGAGGCCGAGGGTCCCCGCCCACCAAATCGGAGGCCGAGGGTCCCGCCCACCAAATCGGAGGCCGAGGGTCCACACCATCCAAATCGGAGGCCGAGGGGCCCCACCCACCAAAGCGGAGGCCGACGGGCCTCACCCACCAAATCGGAGGCCGAGGGTCCACACCATCCAAATCGGAGGCCGAGGGGCCCCACCCACCAAAGCGGAGGCCAACGGGCCCCACCCACCAAAGCGGAGGCCGAGGGGCCCCGCCCACCACATCGGAGGCCGAGGGGCCCCGCCCACCACATCGGAGGCCGAGGGTCCCCGCCCACCAAATCGGAGGCCGAGGGTCCCCGCCCACCAAATCGGAGGCCGAGGGTCCCGCCCACCAAATCGGAGGCTGAGGGTCCACACCATCCAAATCGGAGGCCGAGGGGCCCCACCCACCAAAGCGGAGGCCGACGGGCCCCACCCACCAAATCGGAGGCCAAGGGTCCACACCATCCAAATCGGAGGCCGAGGGGCCCCACCCACCAAAGCGGAGGCCGACGGGCCCCACCCACCAAAGCGGAGGCCGACGGGCCCCGCCCACCAAAGTGGAGGCCGAGGGGCCCCGCCCACCAAATCGGAGGCCGAGGGTCCCCGCCCACCAAATCGGAGGCCGAGGGTCCCCGCCAACCAAATCGGAGGCCGAGGAGCCCCGCCCACCAAATCGAAGGTCGAGGGGCCCCGCCCACGAAAGCGGAGGCCGAGGGTCCCCGCACACCAAATCGGAGGCAGAGGGACCCCGCCCACCAAATCGGAGGCCGAGGGGCCCCGCCCACCAAAGCGGAGGCCGAGGGTCCCCGACCACCAAATCGGAGGTGGAGGGTCCCCGCCCACCAAATCGGAGGCCGAGGGTCCCCGCCCACCAAATCGGAGGCCGAGGGTCCCCGCCCACCAAATCGGAGCCCGAGAGTCCCTGCCCACCAAATCAGAGGCCGAGGGGCCCCGCCAACCAAATCGGAGGCCGAGGGGCTTCGCCAACCAAATCGGAGGCCGAGGGGCCCCGCCCACCAAATCGGAGGCCGAGGGGCCCCGCCCACCACATCGGAGGCAGAGGGGCCCCGCCCACCAAATCGGAGACCGAGGGGCCCCGCCCACCAAATCGGAGGCCGAGGGGCCCCGCCCACCAAATCGGAGGCCGAGGGGCCCCACCCACCAAATCGGAGGCCGAGGGGCCCCGCCCACCAAATCGGAGGCCGAGGGGCCCCGCCCACCAAATCGGAGGCCGAGGGTCCCCGCCCACCAAATCGGAGGCCGAGGGGCCCCGCCCACCACATCGGAGGCCGAGTGGCCCCGCCCACCAAATCGGAGGCCGAGGGTCCCCGCCCACCAAATCGGAGGCCGAGGGTCCCCGCCCACCAAATCGGAGGCCGAGAGTCCCCGCCCACCAAATCGGAGGATAAGGGGCCCCGCCAACCAAATCGGAGGCCGAGGGGCCCCGCCAACCAAATCGGAGGCCGAGGAGCCCCGCCCAACATATCGAAGGCCGAGCGGCCCCGCCCACCAAAGGGGAGGCCAAGGGGCCCGGCCCCACCCACCAAAGCGGAGGCCGAGGGGCCCTGCCCACCACATTGGAGGCCGAGGGGCCCCGCCCACCAAATCGGAGGCCGAGGGTCCCCGCCCACCAAAGCGGAGGCCGAGGGGCCCCGCCCACCACATCGGAGGCCGAGGGGCCCCGCCCACCAAATCGGAGGCCGAGGGGCCCCGCCCACCAAATCGGAGGCCGAGGGGCCCCGCCCACCAAATCGGAGGCCGAGTGTCCCCGCCCACCAAATCGGAGGCCGAGTGTCCCCGCCCACCAAATCGGAGGCCGAGGGTCCCCGCCCACCAAATCGGAGGCCGAGGGTCCCCGCCCACCAAATCGGAGGCCGAGGGTCCCCGCCCACCAAATCGGAGGCCGAGGGTCCCCGCCCACCAAATCGGAGGCCGAGGGTCCCCGCCCACCAAATCGGAGGCCGAGGGTCCCCGCCCACCAAATCGGAGGCCGAGGGTCCCCGCCCACCAAATCGGAGACCGAGGGTCCCCGCCCACCAAATCGGAGGCCGAGGGGCCCCGCCCACCAAATCAGAGGCCGAGGGGCCCCGCCCACCAAATCGGAGGCCGAGGGTCCCTGCCCACCAAATCGGAGGCCGAGGGTCCCCGCCCAACAAATCGGAGGCCGAGAGTCCCCGCCCACCAAATCGGAGGATAAGGGGCCCCGCCAACCAAATCGGAGGCCGAGGGGCCCTGCCAACCAAATCGGAGGCCGAGGGTCCCCGCCCACCAAATCGGAGGCTGAGGGGCCCCGCCCACCAAATCGGAGGCCAGGGGTCCCCGCCCACCAAATCGGAGGCCGAGGGGCCCCGCCCACCACATCGGAGGCCGATGGGCCCCGCCCACCAAATCGGAGGCCGAGGGTCCCAGCCCACCAAATCAGAGGCCGAGGGGGTCCGCCCACCAAATCGGAGGCCGAGGGTCCCCACCCACCAAATCGGAGGCCAAGGGTCCCCGCCCACCAAATCGGAGGCCGAGGGTCCACACCAACCAAATCGGAGGCCGAGGGGCCCCGCCCACCAAATCGAAGGCCGAGGGGCCCCGCCCACCAAATCGGAGGCAGAGGGACCCCGCACACCAAATCGGAGGCAGAGGGACCCCGCACACCAAATCAGAGGCCGAGGGTCCCCGCCCACCAAATTGGAGGCCGAGGGTCCCCGCCCACCAAATTGGAGGCCGAGGGTCCCCGCCCACCAAATTGGAGGCCGAGGGGCCCCGCCCACCAAATCGGAGGCTGAGGGGCCCCGCCCACCAAATCGGAGGCCGAGGGGCCCCGCCAACCAAATCGGAGGCCGAGGGGCCCCGCCCACCAAATCGGAGGCCGAGGGTCCCTGCCCACCAAATCGGAGGCCGAGGGGCCCCGCCAACCAAATCGGAGGCCGAGGGGCCCCGCCCACCAAATCGGAGGCCGAGGGGCCCCGCCCATCAAATCGGAGGCCGAGGGTCCCCACCCACCAAATCGGAGGATAAGGGGCCCCGCCCACCAAATCGGAGGCCGAGGGGCCCCACCAACCAAATCGGAGGCAGAGGGACCCCGCACACCAAATCGGAGGCAGAGGGACCCCGCACACCAAATCAGAGGCCGAGGGTCCCCGCCCACCAAATTGGAGGCCGAGGGTCCCCGCCCACCAAATTGGAGGCCGAGGGTCCCCGCCCACCAAATTGGAGGCCGAGGGGCCCCGCCCACCAAATCGGAGGCTGAGGGGCCCCGCCCACCAAATCGGAGGCCGAGGGGCCCCGCCAACCAAATCGGAGGCCGAGGGGCCCCGCCCACCAAATCGGAGGCCGAGGGTCCCTGCCCACCAAATCGGAGGCCGAGGGGCCCCGCCAACCAAATCGGAGGCCGAGGGGCCCCGCCCACCAAATCGGAGGCCGAGGGGCCCCGCCCATCAAATCGGAGGCCGAGGGTCCCCACCCACCAAATCGGAGGATAAGGGGCCCCGCCCACCAAATCGGAGGCCGAGGGGCCCCACCAACCAAATCGGAGGCCGAGGAGCCCCGCCCACCAAATCGAAGGCCGAGCGGCCCCGCCCACCAAAGCTTAGGCAGAGGGACCCCGCCCACCAAATCGGAGGCCGTGGGGCCCCGCCAACCAAAGCGGAGTCCGAGGATCCCCGCCCACCAAATCGGAGGCAGAGGGACCCCGCCCACCAAATCAGAGGCCGAGGGGCCCCGCCCACCAAAGCGGAGGCCGAGGGTCCCCGCCCACCAAATCGGAGGTCGAGGGTCCTCGCCCACCAAATCGGAGGCCGGTCCCCGCCCACCAAATCGGAGGCCGAGGGTCCCCACCCACCAAATCGGAGGACGAGGGGCCCCACCAACCAAATCGGAGGCCGAGGAGCCCCGCCCACCAAAAGTAAGTGCGGCCCCAAAAGTAAGTCCGCCCCCGGGTGCAAAAGTAAGTGCGCCCCCGGGTGCAAAAGTAAGTGCGCCCCCGGGTGCAAAAGTAAGTGCGCCCCCGGGTGCAAAAGTAAGTGCGCCTCCGGGTGCAAAAGTAAGTGCGCCCCCGGGTGCAAAAGTAAGCGCGCCCCCGGCCCCGGGTGCAAAAGTAAGCGCGCCCCCCAGTCCCGTGTGTGAAAAGTGCTGCTGTAAAGCTGGTAGCGCTGTTCAAGCACCATGTATTTCCTTCAGGAAATGCCCATCTAATATATAATTGCCTAGAATACTACTTCCTGCAATTTGTGCCAACTTCCGTGGCTTTGTCCGGAGCTAATGTCCGGAGCTAATGTCCGGAGATAATGTCCGGAGCTAATGTCCGGAGCTAATGTCCGGAGATAAGTGACGTCACCAGTGTCCTACACCCAGGCAGAGCACAGGGGCCCCAGGCAGCCTATGGGGCCCCAGGCAGAGCACAGTGGCCCCAGGCAGAGCACAGGGGCCCCAGGCAGCATATGGGGACCCAGGCAGAGCACAGTGGTCCCAGGCAGAGCACAGGGGCCCCAGGCAGCCTATGGGGCCCCAGGCAGAGCACAGTGGCCCCAGGCAGAGCACAGGGGCCCCAGGCAGCATATGGGGCCCCAGGCAGAGCACAGGGGCCCCAGGCAGCATATGGGGCCCCAGGCAGAGCACAGTGGCCCCAGGCAGAGCACAGGGGCCCCAGGTAGACCATGGGGCCCCAGGCAGAGCACAGGGGCCCCAGGCAGAGCACAGGGGCCCCAGGCAGCATATGGGGCCCCAGGCAGAGCACAGGGGCCCCAGGCAGCATATGGGGCCCCAGGCAGAGCACAGGGGCCCCAGGCAGCATATGGGGCCCCAGGCAGAGCACAGTGGCCCCAGGCAGAGCACAGGGGCCCCAGGCAGAACATGGGGCCCCAGGCAGAGCACAGGGGCCCCAGGCAGAGCACAGGGGCCCCAGGCAGCATATGGGGCCCAAGCAGAGCACAGTGGCCCCAGGCAGCATATGGGGCCCCAGGCAGAGCACAGTGGCCCCAGTCAGAGCACAGGGGCCCCAGGCAGCATATGGGGCCCCAGGCAGAGCACAGTGGTCCCAGGCAGAGCACAGGGGCCCCAGGCAGCTTATGGGGCCCCAGGCAGAGCACAGTGGCCCCAGGCAGAACATGGGGCCCCAGGCAGAGCACAGTGGCCCCAGGCAGAGCACAGGGGCCCCAGGCAGGGCACAGGGGCCCCAGGCAGCATATGGGGCCCCAGGCAGAGCACAGTGGTCCCAGGCAGAGCACAGGGGCCCCAGGCAGAGCACAGGGGCCCCAGGCAGCCTATGGGGCCCCAGGCAGAGCACAGAGGCCCCAGGCAGCATATGGGGCCCCAGGCAGAGCACAGTGGTCCCAGGTAGAGCACAGGGGCCCCAGGCAGCCTATGGGGCCCCAGGCAGAGCACAGGGGCCCCAGGAAGCATATGGGGCCCCAGACAGAGCACAGGGGCCCCAGGCAGCATATGGGGCCCCAGGCAGAGCACAGTGGCCCCAGGCAGAACATGGGGCCCCAGGCAGAGCACAGGGGCCCCAGGCAGAGCACAGGGGCCCCAGGCAGCATATGGGGCCCCAGGCAGAGCACAGTGGTCCCAGGTAGAGCACAGGGGCCCCAGGCAGCCTATGGGGCCCCAGGCAGAGCACAGGGGCCCCAGGCAGCATATGGGGCCCCAGGCAGAGCACAGGGGCCCCAGGCAGCATATGGGGCCCCAGGCAGAGCACAGGGGCCCCAGGCAGCATATGGGGCCCCAGGCAGAGCACAGCGATATTTTGGACCACTGTGCGGTGTTTCAGACCCCCTGTGTGATGTCTGGTGCCCTGTTCTTAAGTATATTAAAGATTAAAGTAACGTATATTAAAGTATATTATAGATCAAATTTGACACGTTTATGAGCACCATTGAGTGATATACTCAAGAATGACATAATTTTTCAACATTTTATGGTTTCAAACTGTAAACACTCAGAGTTTTTTTTACTTCAACCAGAAAACCTTAACGGTTCATAAAAAACTTGACTGTTCAGGATATGATAAAAGTCATAGTATTCTGAATCTTTAACTTATAAAGATACCTTTACATGGGGTGATTATTGGTTCCAGAGAGGCTTTCGGCCGATAATCGTACACATGGCTGGTGACAGGACAATACAATATAAACGTTCAAAGGTAAACACTGATAACATTAAAATCTAATATATAATTGCCTAGAATACTACTTCCGGCAATTTGTGCCAACTTCCGTGGCTTTGTCCGGAGATAATGCCAGGAGATAAGTGACGTCACCAGCGTCCTACACCCGCTCAGGGTGGACAAAGATATATGCCTTCGTGGTGCATGGCACTTTTCTGATTGGTTGCCGCCTGCCACGAGAGACCAATCAGAAATGTGCCGTACTGTCAAGAATTGTCAAGAGCTGGTGAGTGCAGCCATTTTTTGTTCTTTCTTACTATTATTTATTAATTGTATTATTCTTACATTTGAATAAATAAAGTATATATGGATTCTAGACTCCCGATTCTTTAGAATCGGGCTGCCATCTAGTCTTTCCATAAGGAAAAGAGAATTAATTTTATTAATAAATTTCTTTTTCCCTGGCGGTTTTTCATCCAACCAGTAAATTGCAATAAGCTTTCTAGCAGCACACAACAATCTTGCAATAATCAACCTTACACATTCATCCGTAGCAATATCATTCATACAACCCAGAAGGCAAGTCAGCAGGTTATGCACCACATTTACCCCTGTCACCTTTTGAATCAAGTTAAGCACCTTCAGCCAAAAGGGTTGGAGGCGCTCGCACGACCACATCATATGTATCAAATCTGCATCATCATCACCGCACCTTGGCCATGTTGAGTCACCTCTCAGTATTGCCATCCTCATCCATTCCATGGTCCTGTACACCCTATAAACCAGGTATTACTCCAACACCCTCTTAGCCTCACTCAAGGATAGACTCCCACTGGGACTCAGACAAAGGCCCACGTCCGCCACCCATTTTTCCTTTAGCCTTAATGGATGTTTCAATAAAAAGGTATCCATCAGACCTCTGTACATCAAGGTAATGAACCCCCTCGTACTCCTCTGAGGCCCGATAAGATTCAACAAGGTATCAGACTGCAGAATCATGCGCGACCCCTCCTTTTGACAATTTAGGGCGTGTCTCAACTGCAAATATTGAAAGAACATCTTCTGGGACAAAGGAAGCTCAGTCCTAAGTGTCTCAAATGTTTTAATAACATCCCCATCAAGCAACTGAGACAGGAACCAAATGCCAATGCGCCTCCACTGACCAAACCCTCACAATTTCATGAGCTCTGCCAACCTAGGATCAAACTAAATCGACGTATATCTCCCCATCTTAGCTATTGTTGGGAATTGTTTGGGGTTAATTCTGAATCTGCCAGATTCCAGACTGGCTAACAATCGGCCTTTCCCTACAGCGTGTTCAATGATTATCCCCGCTTAAGCGCTCTGTTCTGGTTCTCCTCAACCTACCATATGCTGCCATTAAGATGCTATATAGTAAATCCATGGATTGGGGACCGCCAGACCACCCTCATCCTTCGCTCTTAGCAGATGTTCCAATTTGATGCGCGCCATGCCACCCTTCCAAGTTAAGCTCCTAAATAGAGTATTGATCCTATAAAATTTACTCTGAGGAAGCCACACTGGAGCATTATGTAATATGTAGAGGAGCTGAGGCAAAAGTATCATTTTGATCAAATTTACCCTTCCTGCAACCGACAGAAATAGCTTCTTCCAGGCCCCAATCTTCTGCTGGAACTTCCCAAGCATAGGAGTCAGGTTGAGCAGTACATAGTCCTCTATTTTGCCCGAAACCACGATGCCCAGATATTTAAACTCTTGTACCACCCTTAAGGGAACCCCAGGGTCTAGTGTCAGAGAAGCCGCCGAGTCCATGGGCAACAACACAGACTTATCCCAATTAATAGATAAAATGGAAAGAGCCCCAAATTTTTTAATGCTGTTCATAACAGCCCCCAAAGACTACTGTGCATCTTCCAAGAACAGTAACATGTCGTCCACGTACAGGGCAATCTTTTCTTCATAGTTTCCGTATCTAAATCCCTTATTTCCCTATACCTCCGTATTGTCGCCGTCAAGGGCTCAACATCAGCTGCAAACAAGAGAGGAGACAAGGGACACCCCTGCCGTGTTCCCCTATATAAAGGGAAATCCCCCAACAAGAGCCCATTTATCCGTGTCCTGGCTCTTGTAGAGGTATATAACAATTGCACTCAAATTATAAATCTCTCTCCAAAACCCATAGCCTTCATAACCACCCACAAATACCGCCATTCCACACTATCATAAGCCTTAGCAGCGTCTAAAGACACCACAACCCGCTGACCCATATTGTCTGACTTTACCTGCAAATAGAGAAACAATCGTCTAAGATTACATGCTGTAGAACTATTGGGTATAAAAACGGACTATTCATGGTTTATTAGTGTCGTTATCACCTTGTTAAGACAATTAGCCAACAATTTAGCCAAGATTTTCCTATCTATGGTTAATAATGAGATTGGGCGATAAGAAGCCGGATCCGTCGGATCCTTACCCTGTTTTGGCAACACTACAACTATTGCCTCAGGCATGGACCATGACAACTCCCCCTCCACCAGACCAGCAGCATACACCTCCACCAAAGTGGGAAGCAATACCTCTTTACATTTTATTTACACCTCCCCTGGGATACCATCTACCCCTGGGACTTTATCATTAGGTATAGAGGCCAGTGCGGCGTCAAGCTCCTCCAAATTAAATGGCTCTTCAAAAAGTCCCTGAACTACCATAGAAAGTCTAGGAAGGTGAACCTCTGCCAGAAAACCATCCACCTTCTCCATTGTTGGTTGTACCTGCGATTTATAAAGATCCAACTAATACTCCGTCATCACCTCCAAAATTGCCCCACAACCAGTATGCACCGACCCATCCTTTCCCTTCAAAGCAACTATATGTGTGGAGTCTCTCTGTGCCGCCACTATTCTAGAAAGGAGATGACCCGCCTTGTCCCCCTCCTCGTGGACTCCTCTTTAAACTTAGTTTTTCACAAGCATCCATCAGTTTGTTTGGTTTTCTTCCAACACTGATCTGCTTTCTATAATTCAGCATCTCACGAACATGTTGCACTTTGCCCTTTAGACAGACACGTGCGTCTTTGGTTTGGCAACATATTTTTGACAGGCATTTTTTAGGCCGAGTTCAACACATGCATCTGTTACACCGATCTTCTGATGGGCATGAAACACATTCTGGTAATTGGTGGTGGCTAAACGACTAATCATTGTAGGCTGTATCCTGGATCTCATACCTTCCATAGCCACCGCTGTTATTAATCATGTACGTTCCCATACCTGTCATCACCATGCCCCTTTTCTTGATCACTTCCTTCAATGATTCATCCGCCATATTTTTACTACAAACCTGCACCTTCCCAGCAGCAACTGTGTAGGAAACCACTTTACAGTTTTGCAAGGTGTTTATGATGCCCGTAAACATTTTTTTTTTTAGAAAAATTGCTCCCCAATGGGGAAATGTTTGTCAGCCCATGCACTTAGTGTATGGGCATTACAAGTGTAGGAGACACAATACTTTACATTGGGCCTAGGTTTTAAGGAGGCCTTCAGCAATGTCTCCTCATATTCCACCACTAGAACACTAGGGTTCACGTGTTCCCTGCTGCTACAGAAAGTCAATTTTTGGGATAGGGTGTCTAGGATCCACATGAAAAATTAAAAGAAAAATAACCACCTATGAGCAAATGCTTGTCAGGCCAGGCACTCCATTACAAATATAAGAGACCCATACCCCTACATTGGGCCTACTTCTTAACTCTGTGTCCTGCAATGTGTCCTTTACCTGCCACTAGATGACCAGGGTGAACGTGCTCTGTACTGTGAATTTTGGGCACGGGGGCTGTGATGGCACTATTTTTTTAAATAAAAAACAGGAACCCACTTTGGGGAATTGGGCATGACATTACATTGGGCCTACTTCTTAACTCTGTCTCCTGCAATGTCTCTTCTTTAACTGCCACTAGATCACCAGGGTGATCGTGCTCTGTACTGTTATAGGCCGGTGAAGTTTGGACAAGGGGGCTGTGTTAGCAATAGTATATTTTAAAAAAAGGTACCCCACATTAGTGAAACCACATCCTTGTTGGCAAAGACTTCATAATATTTGTGCACCTTAAAGAGCTCAATTAAAAAGCTCCTTTTTGTGTTGCCTGGTTGGTCACATTGCACACACTACACTTCATATAAATTTGATAAAGCAATGTTGTTAGTTAGCTCAGTAGTTCATTAAAAAATATTTCTTTGTCCACTATATTACTTTCTCTCCCTGACAGCTATAACTTTGGCTGCTTCAAATGTACAAATGGCGAATATACCAATGGCGATTTGGAATCCAGATTAAAATACTGCATACTGAATGGATTCAGCCAATCACATAGCTGCATTTCTTGTAAAACAGTTACAGATGTGACTGACAATGCTCATAGTGACACATTCTTGATGAATGTTTGTTTATTCACTTCACAAACAGTTCTAAGCCTCTATATGTTTGCTGTTTGTCATTGTAAAACATTAAGGTTTACTGAAACTCTGCCTGTGGTGGTTTGATCTAAATCCTTGTGGATTTTATTTTCTAGGGGTTTTTGGCCACTCGTCTGATGACTCCCTGATATCTCAGTTTCATCCAACCTTGAAAAGTGGCCACTTGAAGGTGTGGATGAAACTAGAGTTACTACATAGTGTAAATCACTATATAAGACCAGAGAAACATGACTAAGACAGATGCCAAAACTGGGTTACCTGTACATGTACAGTGTGCTGATACCTGCATATTTGGAGACACCCATGCAGTGTAGGTAATCTCCGGGGTTCTCTGTCTTGGTGTTGCTTCTCTGATATTCCAGACGGATGATGTTTAAAAGCCTCTTGGTGATTATCTAAATATACTGTATGTAGTTAATCTTGATATGTATGTAATCACTATATTTATTTAGTCCTTATATGTACTTATTAACCTGTGTATGTTAACATATGCAAAAGTGTACGCACTCACACTATTCAATCATACTATTTCTTGAATTTTTTTAGTTTGCAATATAATTGCCTTGTATTGCAAGTGTTAGCCTTTTTAAAGCCGTATCTGAACCTTAGTGTTAAAAACATGTCAAATAAAATTGCCAAATTTTCTTGTAAATTATTGTGCAAAGAGGGAATCATGCTGCAGGGCTGGCATTGCTGTCAATGTGTAAAACAAAGGAGTACGGGAGTACAAAATGCATATTGTGAAGTGGATTTTCATGGGCCTTTCCAGAATGTGGGTGTTAGGTGTCGAGTTCCTGCCTCTGCACAGGAGGAATCTCGAACCATCTCCGCTGCGGTCTCCCATTCTTCTCCAGCCGCAGTAGAGTCTGCTCAGCAGAGACGTCGGTCTAGGCGTCTTGCTCAGTCTCACTCTGTGTATAGAGTTATTGCTGCTTTTCCAGCTTCTGTCATTAAAGCCAATGCTGGGCAGCGGCGAGCAGACGCTTTTGGGACTAAGTCCTGCTTTTCCCCTTCTGAGCATGACCAGGGCAAGATCTCCCATTGGAGATCGAAGGTCACATGCTCAGATACTGCAGCTGATCCAATTGGTCCTCCAGGAAGGTCCTGAAGGTGCTGAACTTCTGTGGCAGCTTTCCATTGGTCCTTTTTGGAAGGTCCTGTACTTGCTGCAGCTATATAAGCTTCGCATTACCGCACGGCCATGCGCTAGTGTACATTTGTATACATGTGTGTGTTGATGAGTGCAAGTCGTTCTTTAATATCCCCTCCCTTGTGTATGACTGCTCACGAAAGGTGGATGCTTGCTGTCTAGCGCCCGACTAGCTGTCAACATAAAGACACACGATACAGCGTCTACTGCTGTAGCCGCCAGTGCGGCACCATGCACTTATAGAGCGCTTTTCTATCCCAAGCCTGGGTGGTTAGTGGCGTCCGCCAAAGCGGCACAGCACGCACTCTTGTGCTTTAAGTTATTCTGTTACTTTGACACCCCAGTTGCGGTGTCGAGCGCAAGTGGTCTGTAAGTACTCTAATCCAGTGTCTTGGGATAGAGTCCTGAGACTCCTTGCTTGCGCTCTTGGTGCGGTACCGCGGCCCTGTGATGCAACAGGGTTTGCTTCCTTCACACAGGGTGAAGTTAACCCCTGTGTGTATCCACATTGTACCGCCATATAGTCCATCATTACTCAGCAGCAGGTTCCATCTCTGCACAGTGGACCCCGGGCTGCGAACGCACCTTATACCATCTCTCTTATAATTTGGTGCGTTCCGCTAGCCCTAACAGTGGGCTCCAAGGCCTAATGTGGTGCATATGACTATGCAGCAGGGCTGGCCTTGCTGCCAATATGTATAACAACGGAGTATGGGAGTACAAAATGCATACTGTGAAGTGGATTTTCCTGGGTCCATCCAGTATGTGTGTTCCAAGGCGTAATGGGGTGCATATAACTACTCAGAAGGCTGGTCTTGCTGCCAATGTTTAAAACAAAGGAGTACGGGAGTACAAAATGCAACACTTTTTCAGGAGTCCCTCCTGGACATCTTATGAAAGGGGTATTGTGGTGTGTCATAATTCTTGGCAACCTATACAATAATCTTAAACAATACAAGTCATAACTGATACAGGAGGAGAGAGGACCCTGCCCGCGAAGGCTCACAATCTGCAAGGGATGAGTGAGAATACAGTAGGCGAGGATAGAGCTCGTCATGCAGCGGTTTGGTCGATCGGTGGTTACTGCAGGTTGTAGGCTTGTCAGAAGAGGTGGGTCTTCAGGCATGAAAAATGGCATGAATCTCGGGAAAAAATGATTAAAGCTGTGAACTAGGAGTCAGGAATGTTCCAGGGGCGATTCCCATGATGTCCCTGTGTCATTTGAGCAGCGCTTCCATCATTTTCAGACATTTTTAGACCTTTAAAGGATCCCAGGGGGATCGCGGTAAAAATACTATGGTCTCCCATAGACTTACATTGGGCTCGTTGTTCTGGCCAAATACCCGAGTATTCCAATCTGCTCGACCCGAGCAACGAGCACCCGAGCATTTTAGTCCTCGCTCATCACAACTCCCTACACTAGCTGAGTCCAGAGCAGAATGCTGCGAGCAGGGTGATGCCAGGTCTCTTATAGACCTGATGACGCTGTGTGGCCAGCCAATCACTGTAAGGGTATGTGCACACATTGCAGATTTGCCTGTGGATTTTTCTGCACTAAATCCGCAGGTCTTGGCAGAAAATGCAGGTGCTTTTTTGATGCGTTTTTTTATGTGTTTTTTTATGCAGTATTGTATGCATTTTTGAAAGGTAAATAAAGATGTAGACAGGAGACAATGGCTCCTGCAGTGCATCACTGAGAGGTTACTGTAGTTCACTTGTCTCACTTTATGGCATTTGCTGCGTGGGAACTTTCTCACACAGCAGTGCCAAAAGTGAGATTAGGGACTACTTTTTACAGTGGGGGAGGAATACAGTGCGAAGGATATCTTCTGTCATTGTATTCTTGGAGCCCCTAGAGAGCGGTCGCGTCAGCTGATGCTGCTGCTCTCCACAGGAGATCGTCGTGGGAAATTCGTGGATTTCCGCGGACCAGGGAGTATATTGTTTGTTTATTATTTTAATATTTTTTATAGGTAACACTGGCTTTGGGGATCAAAGTGACAAGTGATGGTGAGTATGTACTCTATGTTATATGTACTGTATGTTATATGTATGTATTGTATGTAATGTATGAATGTACTGTATGTAGTATGAATGTAGTATGTATGTAGTATGTTGTATGCATGTAGTATGTATGTATGTATTATGTATGTAGTATGTATGTAGTATGTATGTTGTATGTATGTAGTATGTAGTATGTTGTATGTAGTATGTTACATGTAGTATGTATGTATGTAGTATGTTCCATGTATGTAGTATGTATGTTGTATGTTGTATGCATGTAGTATGTATGTTTGTGTTTGTAGTATGTAGTATGTTGTATGTAGTATGTTACATGTAGTATGTATGTATGTATGTAGTATGTTCCATGTATGTAGTATGTATGTAGTATGTTGTATGCATGTAGTATGTATGCTTGTGTTTGTTTTTATTTTACATTCAACGCATTAGCCGGATGACGGGACTACTACTGTCCCATCATTGGCTAATGTGTCAATTACTGTCATTGTTGCAGACATAGCCCGATGGGACATGTAGTCCCATCGGACGATGCCTGCACACAGACACAAAGACCCCCAAGAGGCCAACAAAGACCCCAGGCAGGCCCACACAGACCCCCGGCAGGCGTGCACAGACCACCGACAGGCCCGCACAGACCCCCGGCAGGCCCACACAGACCCCCGGCAGGCCCGCACAGACCACTGGCAGGCCAGCACAGACCCCACCCACACGCACACAGTCAACGCCCACGCACCGCCCACATTTCCCCCCCCTCCCGATCTGCAGCGTTTCACCACAGCTAAACCGCAGATCTTTTTTATATCTGCGGTTTTGCTGCAGAATTGCCCGACTTAATGCAAGTCAATGGGTGCAGAAAAGCTGCAGATCCACTCAAAGAATTGACATGCTGAGGAAAAAACAATGTTGCGTTTCTGCGTGGTTTATTCCGCAGCATGTGCACAGCGATTTGGTTTTCCGTAGGTTTACATGGTACTGTAGACCGCTTGGAAAACTGCTGCAGATCTGCAGCGTCAAAAATGCCGCGGATCCGCGGTAAAAACTGCAATGTGTGCACATGGCCTAATACCACAACAAAGATGGCTGCGGTATTACAGTGCATGGCAGACAATCCCTGCATGTTGATCGGGGCTCTAAAAGTGCCAAAATTAAAAGGAGGAGACCCGAGCTCCCACAGAATAATCCGGGAAATACTCAGTGCGCGCCGAGTACACCGAGCATAGTGATACTCGGGGGAGTATCGATTAGTGACAAGCACGTTCGCTCATCACTACTAGTTGTACTAATACTGTGCATATTTTATTCCGCAGGGCAGAGGCGAAGTCAGCACCAGCTTAGAAAGAATACTTTTTTTCTGCTTCATTCCTGATTAAAAAAGTCTGTGTTTTTTTTCTTGTTATATGTCATCTGATCTAAATGTAATGGTGTGATCTTATGACTCCCTTAAAGGTTATAACTCATGACCTGATAATTAATTCTTACTACTGAATATATAAAGACCTTGAGAACCAGTCACTCGTGATACAAGATTAGACAATGGATTCGGCCACTTTTAAGCTCTACCACATAGATGGCTTAGATTCCAGGCTAAGTCTGGAGACCTACTTTTCCGATAAAGAAGACATGGTCTTTAAAGAGGACTCCATAATATTTCCCCTTGAAAATCTTACAAAAACTTTCACAGAGGGTATGTATATATTTCTATTGGTTACAATTTTAAATAGCTACATAGAACTTGGACACATTTCTTTTTTGAGGGCTGAAGTGACACTGTTCTACTTATTTTCAAACGTTTTCAGGTTTAATTATGAAATGAGCCATTTCTTAATGATTTTGATTTTCTGAATTCATATCTGACAATGAAAATGTTTAGTTTATACTTGTTTCTATGATATCAAAGAGTTTTCCTTTTATTGCTACATATGCATAAAAGTTGCAGTACTTTGAAATATTATTTTTCCAAATATAAATATGAACAATATTTTATGATGCCAATCTTCAGGTATTTATTTAGAGGAAACTTAACAACTATTCAAATAACTAAAACATGTCTAAACACTATTGCAAATTATAAACAGTTACAGAAATTACACTACAACATTTGCTCCTCATTCAGTGACAACTCTTTTTTGTTTGTCTCTTGTACTCCTGCGTCAGATTATCTCTTACAATTGTCCAGCAGTAATCTGCAAGCATTGATGGATTCCATTTTCCTTGATAACTTTTCTCCATAGCTGCATTATCTTGGTGAAATCTCACAACGTGCTCGTCGTTCAGTGCTCCGCAGTTTGGTGGAAAAAGTCTAGATGTGAATGTAAGAAATTAATCTTTAAGGACATGTTACAGCCAAGACCCTTTTATCTTTTGAGTATATTTTCCAATAACTCTTCATAGTTATCTGATCTTGAGTTTCTCAATAAATTAGGTACCACTAATGTGAATGCTACCCATGCAGCCTTTTTCCAACAAACGGAGAAAGTCCTCATTTTATGGTATGATAGAATCATAGAATCCTAGAACGTTAGAGTTGAAAGGGACCTCATGCTCAATGCAGGATTCATACCATCTCAGACAAATGCCTGTCCAGCCTTTGAAGACTTCCATTGCAGGAGAACTCACCACCTCTCGTGGCAGCCTGTTCCACTAATTGATCACCCTCGCTGTCAAAACGTTTTTTCATATATTAATCTGTATATTCTCCCTTTCAGTTCCATTTCATTGCTTCTCGTGTTTCCATGTGCAAATGAGAATAAAGATGATCCCTCTACACTGTGACAGCCCTTCATGTATTTGTAGACAGCTATTAATTCTCCTCTTAGCCTTCTTATTGCAAGCTAAACATTCCCAGATACTTTAACCGATCCTCGTAGTACATACTTTGTAGTCCGCTCACCATCTTGGTAGCTCTTCTCTGAACATGCTCGTTTTTCAATATCTTTTTAAAAATGTGGTGCCCAGAACTGGACAAAGTATTCCAGATGAGGTCTGACCAAGGAGAAGTAGAGGGGGATAATTACTTAAAGTGATCTAGTCTCTATGCATCTTTTAATGCATCCTAGAACTGTGTTGCTTTTTTTTTGCTGCTGCATCACCCGGGTGACTCATATGCAGTCTGGGATCTATTAGTATACCAAAGTCTGTTTCAAGTGATGTTGCTTAGTTCTATTCCTCCCATTCTACAGATGTAATTTTCATTTTTCTTGGCCAGATGTAGAATATTGCATTTCTCTCTGTTAAATGCAATTCTATTAGTTACTGCCCATTGTTCAAGCTTATATAGATCCTTCTGAATCCTTTCTCTGATTTCTCTAGTGTTTGCTGTCCCTCCTAGCTTTGCATCTTCTGCAAATTTGATTTGTTTACCTTCAGTTTCCTTATCTAGATAATTTATAAAAATGTTGAACAACGCTGGGGCCAGGACAGAGCCTTGTGGTACCCCACTTGAAACACTTTTCCAATTGGATGTGCAACCATTTATTATTACTCTTTGAGTATGATCACTGAGCCAGTTGTGAATCCACCTAATCGTAGCTTTGTCAATCCCACACTTGTTTCATATTTGTTTAAGATGCTGCACATCTCGTATCTTCACAGCATAGACAATTGCCTTCAGATGACCCCAAAGATTAAAGTCTAAGGGGATCAGATCGGGAGACCTTGGTGGCCATTCAACTGGCCCACGAAGACTTGCTGGAAAAACTCAGGAAACGTGTCATGAACAGTTTCCTGGAAAGTGGATTAGTCGTCGTGGGCTAGTTGAATGGACACCAAGGTCTCCTGATCTGACCCTCTTAAGGTACCGTCACACTCAGCGACGCTGCAGCGATATAGACAACGATCCGATCGCTGCAGAGTCGCTGTTTAGGTCGCTGTAGAGATGTCAAACACAGCAGCTCCACAACGATGCAGGAGCGATCCTGTGACGTAGCGGTGACTCAATTATCATTCTCACAGGTCGTTAGCTCCATGTTTAATATTGCTGACATCGTTGCTTTTGCTGTCAAACACGGCGATACACGCCGATCTGACGACCAAATAAAGTTCTAGACTTTAAGCTCCGACCAGCGATATCACAGCGGGATCCAGATCGCTGCTGCGTGTCAAACACAACGAGATCGCTATCCAGGACACTGCAACGTCACGGATCGTTGTCGTTCTCGTTGTAAAGTTGTTTAGTGTGAAGGTACCTTTAGACTTTTATCTTTGGGATCATCTGAAGGCAATTGTCTATGCTGTGAAGATACGAGATGTGCAGCATCTGAAACAACAGATACTGGAAGCCTGTGCTAGCATTTCTTTTGCAGTGTTGATATCAGTGTGTCAAGAGTGGGAGAAGAGGGTTGCATTGACAATCCAACTCAATGGACAGCACTTTGAACACATTTTATAAGTGGTCATAAACTTGTAAATAACCCATGAAAGAGTAAAGATACATTAAAACCAAGCACACCATTGTTTTTCTTGTGAAATTCTCAACAAGTTTGATGTGTCACATGACCCTCTTCCCATTGGAAAAAATAAAGTTGGATCCCAAATGGCTGACTTTAAAATGGCCGCCATGGTCACCAATAGTCTTGAAAAGTTTTCCCCCTCCCATATACTAATGTGCCACAAACAGTAAGTTGATATCACCCACCATTCCCATTTTATTTAGGTGTATCCATATAAATGGACCACCCTGTAGTATCATTTAAAAATACAACATATATCATAAAAATAAAGACCTAGTATGACTATTTTGATACACGATTAAAAAGCTATGGATTTTGGAAAGAAAAAAAAAAAAAAAAAGAAAAAAATTTCCAGGTCATGAAGGGGTTAATTGCTGCATTTCTTTCAAATATTTATTAGCCCCACAATAGGAATATAACATTCAATGATTTGATCCTTTATAACTAGTGTTGAGCGATACCGTCCGATACTTGAAAGTATCGGTATCGGAAAGTATCGGCCGATACCGGCAAAGTATCGGATCCAATCCGATACCGATACCCGATACCAATACAAGTCAATGAGACTCAAGTATCAGACGGTATCCCTGATGGTTCCCAGGGTCTGAAGGAGAGGAAACTCTCCTTCAGGCCCTGGGATCCATATTAATGTGTAAAAGAAAGAATTAAAATAAAAAATATTGCTATACTCACCTCTCCGACGCAGCCTGGACCTCACCGAGGGAACCGGCAGCGTTCTTTGCTTAAAATTCACGCGTTTACTTCCTTCCGTGAAGTCCCGGCTTGTGATTGGTCGCGTGCCGCCCATGTGGCCGCGACGCGACCAATTACAGCAAGCCGTGACGTAATTTCAGGTCCTTCAGGATTTTAAAATTACGTTCTGGCTTGTGATTGGTCACGTCGCGGTCACATGGGCGACGCGACCAATCACAAGCCGTGACGTCACGGGAGGCAGGACACGCGCGCATTTTAAAAGGACCTGAAATTACATCACGGCTTGCTGTGATTGGTCGCGTCGCGGCCACATGGGCGGCACGCGACCAATCACAAGCCGGGACTTCACGGAAGGAAGTAAACGCGCGAATTTTAAGCAAAGAACGCTGCCGGTTCCCTCGGTGAGGTCCAGGCTGCGTCGGAGAGGTGAGTATAGCAATATTTTTTATTTTAATTCTTTCTTTTACACATTATTACATTAATGTTGTTTCGATACCGATACCCGATACCACAAAAGTATCGGATCTCGGTATCGGAATTCCGATACCCGCAAGTATCGGCCGATACCCGATACTTGCGGTATCGGAATGCTCAACACTATTTATAACATATCAGAATTAATGAAATGCATCTGTCTGTCTGAGATCATTATGCTTTCATACGTAGCTAAACTTGAGGTATTGTTATGACTCCTACTTCCAGTGCTGTCCATTCCTACCCCTATGAACCACATTGGAAAAATTGGTAATGGTAAATGTAATCAAATAGACAATGGAGAACCCTGTTATTGGGATGTTTGGACCATAGAATGAAATTTTTTATATTTCTGCAGGTCATATTGAAGGAGACATCTTGATTGACATCAGTCATGGCTCCATGGTTCACCATTTGTTTGCAGCCTGTGATTTTTTCAAACACATCATAGTGCTGAAGTTTAGAGACAGATGCATCATGGAGCTGAAGAGATGGGTGGATTCACGTACAGGAGCATTTGATTGGAGCCATATCACAAAAGTTCATGTAGAAATTAAAGAAAGCAGGTGAAGTATTTGTCAAAAATTAGGAGAAACCCAGTATCGTAATCATGGTTGCTTCCAAACTAGAAATTTAAAAGCAAATTTAAGAGATATTGACTCAGTATATCTTCTACTTCTCATACATTGTTTTGGTAGAATCTTAAAATCCAAAATTAAGATTTCCATACAAAAGTTTACTTTTATCTACTCAGATCAACAATCTCAATAATGGTGCAATACCTAAATGTGTAATGTTCAAAGAGTGCAGAATGGTACATTTTGTTTGGCCTGTATGTCAGTCAGAGGTATAAATCTTGTATACTCCCTAATGTATACCTTCAAATTATGCCACTGTGGAAATAAAAAAAAACATTATACTGTGCGGTATACAAGATTTGGCAATGAACCAATGTATAGGAAAGCTACAGTACTTTATAGAGTAAAAAATTGTGCACACGCAAATATCAGCATGAAAGAGGGAAAATAAACACTTTTATCTTAATATTTGCTTGAATGGACAAACATTGAAAATAGCACATCAATTTGGGATGAATTCATGTCATTCCCTCTATTTTGAACGTCCAGTGCTCTTTCCCAAGCCCTGATGCCACTCTATTCAATATTGACTGGGAGACAAGAACTTTCTTCATTTTTCTAATTTTTCTAATTTTTTTCTTACAGTGAAAAGACACAGGAAAGAGAAAATAAAATAAGATCAGCCCTTCAACATGTTGTTAAATGTGACCTCAAAAAAGAAAATATGATGGATCCAATAGTGTTACCACTAGCAGATTGTGTCCTCACTGTCAGCCTTTTAGATTCTATTAGTAAAGATAAAGATGAATACATTAAATATATCAGGAAGTTCTCAGGGTTGCTTAAACCTGGAGGACACTTGATATTAATTGGATTTATAGAGGCTACATATGCAACAATTGGGAAAGACAAAATTCACCTTCTCAAATATGATGAGGATTTCGTCAGGAAAACTCTAGTTGATGCAGGCTTTTCAATTGATAACTGTAAAATTAAGACAAGAACGGCAGTAAGTGACCTTATTGACTATAAGGCCATGATATTCATTGCAGCTCACAAGGATAAGGTGTAAGTGAAAATCTAAAAGTAGATTTTGCATTCAAGTGTAATTTGTAAATGTATTATGAATTATGATGATTTCTGTAATTTGTGTTTGGTGCATGGTACTAGTATATAATAGTAAACTAGTTGCTTTCAGTATGAAATATGTTGTGCATAATAGATTACAGAATAGAGCAAAGCCAGGAAAAAAATATAAGTAGGGTCATCCAGTCATCCATAGACTCTACAAGGCAACAACTGGCAGGCCTCATTCAAATATTGAACATTTAAAACACTTTATCTGCTGTTGTCATCTGGTGGTGCTGAAAAGTCTAGCCTAATCCAGGCTTGTTCATTGTTATCAGAGTGTGCCTGTCATCACTTTATGTTGACAGGAAAAAATGTCTGTTTGCTATGACCAGCACCAGTGGCAGTAAACACCTGTTCAGACAAGATGCTAGTGGCAGAGCAGTGCACGTCCAAAGCATAGAGGGCAGCTCAAGCCAGGTGTCCAGTTTTGAGATCGAATAGCTGAAAGTCGAAGAGGAATTAGGGAGCATGCTGGTTTTATAGGCCAGGTGTTTATGGCCATCTTAAAAAACTTTTCCCTTCTTGTAAAAAATATACAGTCACCAGGGCCTGGATGCAGGGAGGGTGTCATGAAATTGACCCAGGTTTTTGGCAGTATATCACGGCCTCTGCTGTACCTGGTGTGTGTCTCCCTTGCCTCTCCTTCTTGGTTTGAGAAGGAAGTTTGCCCTTTGCTACTAGTGTTGTCTGATGGGAATTTTTTCAACATATTTTCCACAATGGCCTACTGGTATTTCACCATTTTACTAGACCTCTCTGCCTTAGGAAGGGGAGCTGCAAGGTTCTCCTTATAGAGTGGGTCTAGAAGGGTGAACAACCTTGGCCAAGATTAATAATAATGCGAGGGTAACGGGAAAGGCAGCAGTACATAAAGTTTGCCATATGTGCCAAGGTCGCAAAATCCAATACTTCCTTTTCTCCACCATGATGACTCTCCATCTCTTCCTCCTTCTTATCTTCCTCTTCATTCCCCTCCTCAGCCTATCCACGTAGGAGAGATGGGACACAGCTTGTGTGAGTACTAGTATCTGTTGCACTAGCAGCCAGTTACTGTTTCTCCTCCTCCTCCTCAGCCTCCACCTTCTCACTGTTACCCATACCTTGCTGAGCAGATGAGATGAGGCTAGGTTGCATAGTATCTCCCTTTGTCATGGCTTCCTCCATCTCCAGCTGCTCTGCATGCAAAGCTTCAAGTTTAATTTTGAGCAGAGACTGTTTAAGTAGGCACAGAAATGTTATAGTTGCTCTTATTATTGCGTCATCACCGCTCACCATCTTTGCGGAGTCTTCAAAGTCTTGGAGAACTGCACAAATGTGAGACATCCATGCCCATTCTTCAGTTGTTATGTGTGGAGGCTGCCCAGAATACCTTCGGGAGTGTTGGAGCTGATATTCTACAACTGGTCTCTGCTGTTCACAAAGCATTGCCAGCATGTCCAGTGTGGAGTTCCAGTGCATGGTGACATCACACACCAGTCTGTGAGCTAACAATTGCATGTGTGTCATGATCTCCATGGCCAGAGAACTAGCATAAGCCTCAATAGGAACAAGCTCTTGGAAGATGTAACTATACTGACCATGAACTAAACCTACCGCATCATCTAGAAGTAGCCAGGTAGCATGTCCTACTTTTTATCCCTATATGCCCAGCGCCGGCCGGAGAACTAAATAATGCTAGCAGAGGGAAATATAAGACCTGACTCACCTCTAGAGAAATGCCCAAAAAGGAGACAGAAGCCCCCCACATATATTGGCGGTGATATGAGATGAAACAACAAACGCAGCAGGAAAATAGTTTTAGCAAATTTGAGGTCCGCTTTCTAGATAGCAGAAGACAGAAAGCATACTTTCATGGTCAGTAGAAAACCCTAACAAAACACATCCAGAAATTACTTTAGGACTCTGGCATTAACTCATAATACCAGAGTGGCAATTCCTGATCAACAAGAGCTTTCCAGACACAGTAACGAAACTGCAGCTGTGAACTGGAACCAAAATACAAAAACAAAACATGGACGAATGTCCAACTTATCTAGTAGATGTCTGGGAGCAGGAACAAGCACAGAGAGGCTTCTGATAACATTGTTGACCGGCAAGCATCTAACAGAGAAGCCAGGTTATATAGCGACACCCAGATCTAATCAGAACAGGTGAACAGGGAAGATGATGTCACAAGTTCAATTCCACCAGTAGCCACCGGGGGAGCCCAGAATCCAAATTCACAACAGTACCCCCCCCTCAAGGAGGGGGCACCGAACCCTCACCAGAACCACCAGGGCGATCAGGATGGGCCCTATGAAAGGCACGAACCAGATCAGAGGCATGAACATCAGATGCAGTGACCCAAGAATTATCCTCCTGGCCGTATCCCTTCCACTTGACCAGATACTGGAGTCTCCGTCTGGAAACACGGGAGTCTAGGATTTTTTCCACAACGTACTCCAACTCACCCTCAACCAACACCGGAGCAGGAGGCTCAACGGAAGGCACAACCGGTGCCTCATACCTGCGCAATAACGACCGATGAAAAACGTTATGAATAGAAAAGGATGCAGGGAGGTCCAAACGGAAGGAAACAGGGTTAAGAATCTCCAATATTTTATACGGACCGATGAACCGAGGCTTAAACTTAGGAGATGAGACCCTCATAGGGACAAAACGAGAAGACAACCACACCAAATCTCCAACACAAAGCCGAGGACCAACACGACGGTGACGGTTGGCAAAAAGCTGAGTCTTCTCCTGGGACAACTTTAAATTGTCCATCACCTGCCCCCAGATATGATGCAATCTCTCCACCACCGCATCCACTCCAGGACAATCCGAGGATTCCATCTGACCGGAGGAAAATCGAGGGTGGAACCCCGAATTACAGAAAAACGGGGACACCAAAGTGGCAGAGCTGGCCCGATTATTGAGGGCGAACTCCGCCAATGGCAAAAAAGCAACCCAATCATCCTGGTCAGCAGACACAAAACACCTCAGATATGTCTCCAGGGTCTGATTAGTCCGCTCGGTCTGGCCATTAGTCTGAGGGTGAAAAGCAGACGAAAAAGACAAATCTATGCCCATCCTAGCACAGAATGCCCGCCAAAATCTAGACACAAATTGGGTTCCTCTGTCAGAAACGATATTCTCAGGAATACCATGCAAACGAACAACATTTTGAAAAAACAGGGGCACCAACTCGGAAGAAGAAGGCAATTTGGGCAGGGGAACCAAATGGACCATCTTAGAAAAACGGTCACACACCACCCAGATGACAGACATCTTCTGAGAAACAGGCAGATCTGAAATAAAATCCATCGAGATGTGTGTCCAAGGCCTCTTAGGAATAGGCAAGGGCAACAATAATCCACTAGCCCGAGAACAACAAGGCTTGGCCCGAGCACAAACGTCACAAGACTGCACAAAGCCTCGCACATCTCGTGACAGGGAAGGCCACCAGAAGGATCTTGCCACCAAATCCCTGGTACCAAAAATTCCAGGATGACCTGCCAATGCAGAAGAATGTACCTCAGAGATGACTCTACTGGTCCAATCATCAGGAACAAACAACCTATCAGGCGGACAACGATCCGGTCTATCCGCCTGAAACTCCTGCAAGGCCCGCCGCAGGTCTGGAGAAACGGCTGACAAGATAACTCCCTCCTTAAGAATACCTGTGGGGTCAGAGTTGCCGGGTGAATCAGGCTCAAAACTCCTAGAAAGGGCATCCGCCTTAACATTCTTAGAACCCGGTAGGTACGATACCACAAAATTAAACCGAGAGAAAAATAATGACCAGCGCGCCTGTCTAGGATTCAGGCGCCTGGCGGTCTCAAGATAGATCAAATTTTTGTGGTCAGTCAATACCACCACCTGATGTCTGGCCCCCTCGAGCCAATGGCGCCACTCCTCAAACGCCCACTTCATGGCCAAAAGCTCCCGATTCCCAACATCATAATTCCGCTCAGCGGGCGAAAATTTACGGGAAAAGAAGGCACAAGGCCTCATCACGGCGCAGTCAGAACTTTTCTGCGACAACACTGCCCCAGCCCCGATCTCAGAAGCGTCGACCTCAACCTGAAAAGGAAGAGTCACATCAGGCTGACGCAACACAGGGGCAGAAGAAAAACGGCGCTTAAGCTCCTGAAAGGCCTCCACAGCATCAGGGGACCAATTAGCAACATCAGCACCCTGTCTAGTCAAATCGGTCAATGGCTTAACGACATCCGAAAAACCAGAAATAAATCGACGATAAAAGTTGGCAAAGCCCAAAAATTTCTGAAGACTTTTAAGAGAAGAGGGCTGCATCCAATCACAAATAGCTTGAACCTTGACAGGATCCATCTCAATGGAAGAGGGAGAAAAAATATATCCCAAAAAGGAAATTCTCTGAACCCCAAAAACGCACTTAGAACCCTTGACACACAGAGAATTAGAC